>NC_092815.1:94141156-94468968 GCF_023375885.2 Dermacentor andersoni
TTTCCCCATTAGGGCTTTTCCAGATCCACATTCTGTCGCTATGCTTCCTGAAGAAGGTGTTCATTTTTCGCAGATTATTTCTTTTCGCGAATTCTACCAACATCTCTCCTCTTGTGTTCCTAGAATTGATGCCATAGTTGCCAATTGCTTGTTCACCAGCCTGCTTTTCCCCCACTTTCGCATTGAAGTCGCCCATGACTACACTATGCTGACTTTGCACTTTTCTCATGGCTAATTCAACATCTTCATAAAACTTATTTATTTCATCATCATTGTGACTGGAAGTTGGAGCGTAGGCTTGTACTACCATTAAGCTATATCTCCTATTTAGCTTTATTACGATGACTGCTACCCTTTCATTATTACTGTAGAATTCATTAATGTTGCCCGCTATGCCACTATGAATTAGAAATACTACCCTGTATCCGCTCTTATCTGGAAAACCTCTGTAGCATAGTACGCGGCAATTATTGGTCGACAGTGCATAAGCTTCACCAGTTTTGCTAACATGACTAAGGCCAATGGTATCTCAGGCAATCCCTAACAATTCCTCGAAGAGCTCTGCTAAGCCAGCTTCACTCGAGAGAAATCGCGTGTAAACGTTACCAGGCTCAGTTTCCAGTGGCGGCCGGTCCACATCCAGAGTTTCTTAGCACGCTATGCTGGTTCGCCGGTCTGACCCCTGCCTTGGTCAGGTGCTCTGCAGCCACTGGAGAATGAGGGCCAGGGGTTAATTGCAAGAGTCATGAGGGAAGTAGTTACCAAGTACTGCATCAGGGAGGCCAATTCATGTTCTAGTGAGAGTGTGACCTGCCGGTGCTCACTGGGCCTTACTAATTTGGTTGCATCTGGAATAGTATAACCCTACATGATCTCGGCAGTTCTTTCGCTGCTTGTTTCAGGCCTCACTCCAAGCTTGAAAAATGTAGTGGCCTGGACGAGGGATTCGAGCTTATGACCTTGAGAACCGAAACCCGATATTTTACCTCTACTCCACGCCACTACCTCTCGCAAGTACAGCGCACCTCAATTGGTCGAATTGCGCTATGTGCTCCATCCAATACATAAAAGAAATGTTCGAACTAAGAGAAGACACACGGTGTACATGCAGATGCAGCTATTGCCAAAGTACAGTATAATGCCACTTCCAGTACACGAGTCCTTCTCGTACACTGCCAATAGACATGAAGCAACTGCGCGCATGAACAAAGCTGTCTCTGGAATGTCTAACTTGCCTCTTGGCTGCATTCGCTGTGCGCGAAAGCTCTGGAGAGGGAGGCGAACCCTTGTCTTCATCCTTACTTCGTGCCTTCCAGTGCCAGGAGTTCCACGAGCGCGGCATAATGCAGCTTTCCACACCATCTTCGGTTCTTTTGACAAATAACACTTTAGTTTTATTCTCTACACAACCTCCTGCCTTCCTCCGATCACAACGTCGCAGGTTGTGATCCCACAAATGAACTCCCACAAATTATTGCAGCAGTGAAAGTGTCGGCATGCCACGACTGGTTTGTGCGCACAGTCACCATCACGTTTAACCCGAACATGCCATAAGCGCCTTTTCGTTTCTTCTTCTGATTTGCTTGAAATATCTGGTTGGAGTGGCTTGAAACTACTAGCTTAAAGAGTCTTCCTTCCGAGGCCTTCGGTGTTTGCTTCTTAAAGACTGCGTTTGTTGGAATTAACTCGCTGTAAATATGTGTCTCGATCGTTGGGGTGAAGTATGCCTTCGATTGTACATGCCAGCTTTGAGAGGGCAGCGAAGAATATGACAACGAAGACGGTAAAGCTGAAGGGAGGCTCGACGCAGTGGCTGGCAACTCTGTGCAAGCAGAAGCAAGAGGCCGGCGTGCCAACCGGGCGTCATGCCGGTCGGAGGAGGGGGGGGGGGGGGGGGGCAGGGAATGGAAAGAAGGTGGAGGCATGCCGTGACGCCTTTTTTTTTTTTTTTGTTGACACAGAAACGCGAGTGGGCCGTCGCCGCGCCCAGATTGTGATCCCGACTGGCATGCATCCATTTCGGAGGGGGCTGCGATTCCTCGCCAGTCGAGCTCGCATCTCGGGGGGCGAGCCGCGAGCGACAGCCGTGAAGGTCTCCGAAAGGCCACGCGCCAGCCGCGTTCTCCAACCGTGCGTCTCTCTCTCTTTCGGTCGAAGCGAAGGGCCAGCGTTTGTTTCTGCTCTCGCTCTGTTCTTTCAGCAGGCGCTCCGCCTCTCCCACTTCTTTGAATGAAAGTTCACAATATGTCTGGCAGTGGTTCTACTGCGTCTCAAAGTAACACCAGCTGCGGCCCTGTGCGAAAAGAACGCGATTGTTGCATGGAGAACAGGAGAACAATAAATGCATTTGTTACACGTGTGGAAAATGTTACGACGGTGATACCGATCGTTTCTCCTCAATGCGGTATTTTCAGCATTGCCATTTGTTGGGCGTGTTGGTAAACTGACTTTGGAAAGCATATTTAGCGCCAGCAAACAATGACAGAAGGGAGACGACACCACAATGCACCACAATGCACAATGCATTTTGTTTGCTGGCGCTAAATATGCTTTTCAAGTCAGTTTACCAACACGCCCAACAAATGGCAATGCTGAAATTTATTTCTAGTATAGCGCATTGTGGTGTCGTCTCCCTTCTGTCCTTGTTTGCTTGCGCTAAATATGCTTTCCAAGCGGTATCTTCGTACAGATGGTACATTATTTCATCTGAGAGCTAATTCCTAATTTGAAAAAGAAATCTGTACTCGGACAGTTTCGTACCAGCATTTTAATTATATTAGGCATGCTATTACAGGCGCTTTCATATAGGTGTTTTAGTATAAAGGCATTGATGTTTTTGTAATCACGCTGGTGTTATCCATAATTTAGGGAGTCATTGTAATATACATGAGAAATGAAAATCGGCAGATTTTATACGCATTTGTTGGCGTATATAGACGAACTATAATCAAACTGCTGCAAATATAGACGTGTGAAGAACAATTTTTGGTAACATTAGGATTGCAAGTTCGTGGATAAGTGCAAGGCGAATAGTCATCTCATGTATCATCTGCTTTAATATTTAATCATTGTGGCAACCGTATACTTCGAGCTAGAGCAGCTAGCTGTCGGATCGGGCAGTAATGCCAATGTCTGATTAAATAAAAAACGCGGCTCTCTCCCTCCCCCCCCCCCCCCCTTCCGTACCCTTTCGTGTTTACGGATTTTCAATTCACGAGTTAACTACAAACACCTAAAAAGCCACTTCACGCTTTTTACTAATGTGTGACCGATTTAAAACAACATCGTAGAACGAAACTTTGTCATATTAATGTATAAACTGGACCTCAATCTTATAGGCGTGTTAGGATTGCTAGGTCACTTAAATTACCTGGACGTCAAGCTCAAGAGTTGTTAAAGTTAATGAACAAAGCTTTTAAGTTTATTAAGTTAAACTAAGCTTACTACCGTTTTATTGTTGTTTTAACAATTACTCTGTAACGTTTGATATGGGAAGTTCCACTACAGCCTAGCGCTCTCGGACCTCCTTCTATATAATTATTTTGTACGTCGCTTTCTGCTATGAACATAAATTTGATTCTGGCAAACAAGAACCTGCTGGTGAAAAAAAAAAAAAGAGAACGAACAAGAAGAGAAGCAAAAAGCACATTGAGTTTTCGTCAGGTAGAGATCTTGAGCGGGAGAGTAACTTGTAAATACTAAAACAATAAAACATGAGGTTAGCTCAGCAGTTAGGCAGCTTTCATACGCATTAAAAGAAAAGAAATTAATAACATAGAAAAGAAAAAGGGGGCATGGCAAAGTTATCTCTGGAAAACGAAAAAGAAGTCAGCGCCAGTGAAATCTTGCCGAAGCCTCCTACTCGCGCATGTAATACCCGTGAAAAAATAGGGCAGAGATAAGAAGTGAACGCGGCTGTTGCTAATCTAAACTGGAACAGGAGGACAATACCTCGATTGCGGACACTGACGAGAGTACTGCGCGATTTACACGGAGAGCTCGGATCGCCTGTCCTCTTCAGGAAGGCATTCTACAGGTATTATTCTTTTATTCACGTACTCGTATTTCTCGTTCTAGCAAAACGTTGTGCAAGGAGGAATTGTGCTACGCACTTGAAAAACGCTGCTCAGTTATGGTGATTGCACAGTACCTAAAAAGGAAGCGACCACAGAACTACTATAACACGCAAACAAAGCGTGCCCAGCTTTATATAACTTTGACAGCAGACAACACATTCCCGTTTAAGCAAGACGCGAAGGGGAAATCAAAACTGCGAAAACGTGTTGCGTAATATGAGTTGGTGACACGAGGCAGTAGGCTGAGCTAGACCAGATAGACGTTGTAAACTTATGTTTGTGAAAGCATTGAGAGTATGGTACAATGAGTCATAAAAATATGCTAATCACGCTTTTTAATAGCACCAAACGAGTGGTTTCCTTTTTATGAAACTTTAAACTACTAAAGACGGGCTGTACTGTCGCTCTTCCTTTATTTTACAAAACATCCCGCCGCGGTGGCTCCCTGGTTATGGCGTTCTACTACTGAGCACGAGGTCGCGGGTGCGACTCGTGGTCGCGGTGACCGCATTCTGCTGGGGGCGGAATGCAAAAATACTGGTGCACCGTACCCCAGCCGGTCGAAGTAGCTGGTGTTCAAATATACGCTCGCGGCGACGGCTTTATCGGGATAACAGAAGCTAATCTCGAGGGCCATGCTTTTGCTGACTGCATGCGCCGGAAGCGGTGGTGGAGCCAGAAATACGTCATAGACCGAATGTTTTGGAAACAACTTATTTGGAGCTATTCACTGCGGCGTCTCCTAAAGCACCGGTGTTGCTCCGGGACTTTAAACCCCATAATGAAGATAACTTGAAAACGTGAAGCTACTGAAACCTCCGTCTTAATCGAGGCATCTTGTTTCCTGTGCTTTAACTGAAACTCAGAGAAAGAACAAAAGCGGAAAAACAAGCACGCACTACTTATAGCCAGAAAAAAAAAAGATATATATGTAAAAAAAAAAGGACGCAGCTTGAACGTACATGTCGGAATCTATGTGACGCGAAGCTGTTAGCTAAATGCTGCATAACAAAATGAATTGTAACTTGTTCTCATCTTATGCAACGTGTAATCTAGTAATAGGTTTTGTCCCGCACAGGTCGCAACTTCAACCTCGCGCAATACGTTTGCGTTTACGCACTCTACAGCGTTCATAAGCTGTGCCGAAATGTAAACACCGAATGAGGCGGACACGCGCTGTGCGAAGTCGACGCAGCGATGTGTCGCGAGCACGAAGGCGACGTGATGAGCCAAGAAGGGGCCCATACACAGTGGCACGTACCCAAAGGCACAAACGCCTCTCGTTCACACGTTGGACAAAACCGAATTGCCCAGTGAAACGTTCCAAAGCAACTTAAACGGGCTACGAAAGGCGCCCAAGTGGGGAGGTTCCGGAACAATTTCAACCACTTGGTATTTAACGTGCACTTATATCTAAGAACACATCCGTTTTGTGCTCTTTCCGCCCCTCTCCCACCGCACCCCAAACTAAACAGGCCGCAGGCGCTAATGCTACGCTTGTTACGAGCACATACCTATCCCAACACCGCCACGTTACACATCATCTACCCGGACGTCTACCCCGACGATGCCTGCCCCTCGTGCGGGGTCACGGCGACACTCGCACACGTGCTCTGGGAGTGCAGAAACGCTCCGCCCGACTCTACCTCCGACAAGTGGGAGAAGAACCTACGAAGCCCGCTCCTATAGAAAACCAGCAATGGGCCGTCCAGCAGGCTCGCGCAGCGGCCGCCAGGTACTCCCTGTCGTCCCTGCGTAGGAGACGCCCACTGCGCGCTGACGTGCGTCCTGCAGGACTTTTATTAAAGTTTGTCCAATCCAATCTAATTCGTTCTTGTGCATTGCGCCGCCACCGGTACGCAGCCAACTTGAACGGGAGTCGAACCCACGACCTCGTGCTTAGCGGCAGAACGTCATGGCCACTAAGCCTATAGTGGCGGGTCGTGTCAGCCCGGTGAAGCGTTTTTATTTGTTATCCACGCAACGTCAGAAGCGTTCTTTGTAGGTCCCGTCACAGAAGCACTCGGGAAGTATAAATAGTGTCCTTCGTTACCGGGTTCTATACATTTTTAAAAATGTGGGTGGGTAAAATTGGGTGCTGTATTTAAAGAGGAAAACCTGGCGAGAAATGGGGAATGTTTTGTTGGCTGGTAGCCCAAACTACGGGATTTTCCTCGTAACTTTCAGAAACGATTACCACAGTCAATGATCTCCTTTAGAAAGCAAATGTTTTGTTTAAAGCAAGTGAAATCACTCACAGACACCGACAAACAGAGCTGCCCGCATGTGATGCGACGAACTTATTTATCCGAATCTTCGCCGGCAGGCATTATTGGCCCTTTTCAATGAACCGCATAAACAAAAACAAAAACACATAATAGAGACATACTTGGCGAACCCTTACTTAATTCGTTCTCCGGACTTTTTGACAAAGAAAAAAAAAAAAACAAGACAGAGACAACCATAGTGCGCACGGGCGTGCTTCGCAAGAGGCCCGATATCTGCAATTACGAGCCTTTGTTCACGTAGATTATCATTTGCACTTTGATGATTTCTACGTGAGTCCTCGACCCGTCAGTGCCTTGAACGTACCTTAGTCGGGAACACGCCCGCTCAACATCACAACCCTACCTTTTGCGCTGAAGGGCTACATCAGCACTGCGTTCGCTATATATATATAGAGAGAGGTATTTATTATGAGAGAAGAGCTGAGAGGTCGGTCTGAATCAATGTTCTGACCTGCTACTCGGCGTTGGGGGAAGGGGAAAAGGGATAGACAGAAAGAATAGAGAAGACGTTGATTATGAGGATGAAGATGGGTTGGGCTACAGCAGGCTCTGGCATCATGCGTGTGTACGCCAGCACATGAGTGCAGTACATGGGGCTTCGTTCCAACTGATGTTCTTTAAACTCGCCCTTTAGGGAGTGCAATTCGGGGTGAAGTTCGGGGAAAAATTGCGTTTAACCCGACTTTCATAAGACTTATTCGCGTGGTTGCGAAAATCAGAAATTATATGACTTTACCCGAAAACGAACGACCCCGAGCATAAACGGCACTCTGCATGTCGGTGAAATGGTTGAGACGACTTCGCGCTTTGGCACAAGGCCAGCATCCCAGCATGCCTCGGAAAATGCAGCCACCGAGCCAGGATGATAGCTGCCAGATAGCGACGGTTGAGCGCGGTTTAGAAACGCATTCAGAGAGGGGCGCTAATCCTCGGGGCGCTGAACTCGCACTCTTCGTCCGCTTAGGCTTTTACGAGTCAAACCGGCGACACATTTAAATGGAGCAACGTTGTATAGGAATATCGTGATTTCGAAAATATTAAACCTGCTCCGAAGTACGCTCAGCAAATAAGTAGCAAATTAGGGATTAGCTTATAGATCACCTGAATGCGCTACAGCGAAGGCTGTTCATCCGCTAATGAGGTATACTTAGTGCGTTGCTGCGCTTTGCGGAGAAAACTGTTAGAGCTACATATTTTTAACATTTCCGTTATGAATATTGTTATTCTTTGTTAAGATCGAAGCAGTGTCGATGAACAACATTTTCTCGCACAGAACAAACAGGCACAAAAGAATGAAATAAAGACAGGTCATATTTAATTAAATCTCTCTCTCTCTCTCTCTCTCTCTCTCTCTCTATATATATATATATATATATATATATATAACACATTTAGATGAGATACATATTAAATGGTAATAGAGAATCCTGTGCTACGACGTCATCGATGAAGATGTTCCAGACAGTAATTGTCTTCCGGAAATACGAGTGGTTAAAGTAATTATGTTTAAAAGCCAATTGTGCACTGGCAAAATAATGACGTCGCCAAGTTGCACAGCCTGCAGAATAAGTCAATATATTTGCGGTTATAGCCCCCTTTCATTACCTACAATAATTTTCGGGGCGCCGATGCGATTCCTTTGTGTAACACCAAACTTTCGTGGCGTTTGTCGCCGATATCAGCGCTATGTTTATTCATGCTACTAGCATTCTTTGCGAACTTAGTCCAGTTTGCGGTACGTCGCTGTGTCTTTGTGTCCGCGCCTAAGCCCTTTCCCTCCTACTTGGGTCACTATATATGTATCCCATGGTCAGATAGGTACAGCACCGCGCTCTGCAATGGACCTCTCTGACCACAGCTTGGGTCACTGGGTATTTGCCACTGGGTGAATACCAGTCTTCAACAAACACCTTTGATGCCAACTTGAGTGACTGAATATATGCGCCATTTGGCATGTGCCGTCTTTCGTAATAATAATTATATGAAACATATTACCAACAACTACCCTCGAACCATAAGACAGATTATTAACAACATTAAAGTAGTCAATCATTTCTAAAGGATGGATGGACTGCATATTTTTTGTTATCGTGTTTTCTTAGCAAAAAGTTGCCTGGAAAAGAAGGCTGTTTGCCCTCTCCGCCCAGGATTCGGTCCAGAGTCTGCCACGCCCGGGCCGTCGTGCATTCAACGTCGTCGTCGAGTCGTCATCAGTGCTGTCATCGTCGTCACATGTCCGAGCCGTCATCATCGTTTCATCGTCGTCGTTGTCGTCAGGCCGGCTACTGCTGCTCTGAGGCTTTCTTTTGAATGGCCTTACATTTCTTTTGGTGTGATTTCTGCCCCCGCAGCTGAAGTGACTTCGACGAAACCGCTCGTGTGCCGATCTCGTCGTAGGCCTCTTGGAATCCTTGTGCTGGAAGACACTTGAGGTATACGGGACAACCATTTGAAGTGCATTTTGGTGCGCAGCGGTCGAAATCGTCATTTAGCAGTTATACTTAAGGCATCTTTGCACGAGGCCGTAAAAAAACATTGCACTGCTCCTTAAAAAAATACAGATATGCAATGGACAAATTTTTTTTTGCGAGTTATGCAAGACAGGAAGTTTGCCGGGGACTGGCACCCAAACCAGCGTTGCGCTGTCTACCACACTGTTTCAGGCGCGATTATGTTCTGTTGTAAAAGGGTTGCTGGGCACGAATCGAGGCAAAAAAATGACCTAAGTCACTCGATTTCCACTGCATTTCTTGTCCGCGATGTGCGTTTATTTCAGCACGCGAAAAAATACTCAGGCTCTCTTCCAAGCCACAGTCGCCTACACTTCGCGCTTTTACGGCGTCCAATTCTTGACGATGTCACCAAACTTTGATCTTGAGAACGTCGAAGCTACAAGAGCAATCGCTGCAACGTCTGTCCTATGCTAAGCGGGAGGCTCGCTTGTGCCTTCTCCAAGAAGACAACCCTGAGTTCTAGCGTATGGTCAGAGCTTAACGACGGTTACGAAAGATAAGCAGCGTCAGCGCACGGCGTGCACTTCTTTCAGGCAGTCCCTAAGATCTCGGATGGCTATCAGCCAGAGCCTCGCGTACCATCTTGGTGCTAGTGACGCAACGCTAGCGCCTTCTTGCGCAAAGGTGTGACGCTTCATAGACCGTTCTTCTGCAATGCGTATGACACCCCAGGAGGCTTGCCAATCATGTTCGAAGGGTGCTCACATCAAACGACAAAAGTAGAAAAGGAAATGACTGACGATTACGTGGCTTTACTAAACAAAATGTCACTTGCAGTCTCAGATATAGTGAAGCTTCAGAAATTTCGCCCTGCTTGTCTTAGCAACAAGAACAACTCAACAGAATATAAAAATAATAAACAAAAAAGAAAAGTGAGAATGATTTGTAAAACGGGTTGTATTACTATCATATGTACTTGATCGGTTATATCAATTGGAAAACTGCACTGCGCCCGGCATACGTAGCCTGCACAAACGTAAGTACGATGATTTAAATCAAGAGACGCCTACACCGTGATCAACTGCCAAGATATATATATATATATATATATATATATATATATATATATATATATATATATATATATATATTCAGGGGCGAGGTGCTAGGTCGAGATTATGGGATGTAGTGGTGGAGGGGCCGGAGTGTTTTGGATCAGAATGATCAGCTGTTCACCACTAAATGTTCTGAAAAAAAACACACACACACACACACACACACAGAGGCATCGCGGTGCGGCTGCAGCATTAGGCCATACCAGCGTTCTGCTGCGAGCCGTGTGCATCG
Source organism: Dermacentor andersoni (assembly GCF_023375885.2). Taxonomy (NCBI): domain Eukaryota; kingdom Metazoa; phylum Arthropoda; class Arachnida; order Ixodida; family Ixodidae; genus Dermacentor; species Dermacentor andersoni. Next base: position 94,151,321 of record NC_092815.1, read on the forward strand.
AGGTTCGCGCTGACGGCACGGAGTGAGGCAGCGGCTCTTACCGCCGAGGGACACCATGCAAGTACAAGGCAGCAGCAAAAGTTCAGATTCCTCGTGGCAGGAGCGGCGGCGGCCATTTATTTTTAAACGTAGAACTGTGTCGAGTTGCGCTTGTCTCGTACGGGTACGAGGAGGGAAGACGCGCTGGGTTGCGGGGAGGGAGACCACCGGGCACCACCAAACTCCGCAGTGCTCGCGCCGAGGAGGGGGGACGGGTTCGCTAGACACAGCGGGAAAGAGGTGAGAACGAGGAGGCGGGCGGTCGCTGCTCAGCCTGGGTTTCAAGCCTGGAGTCGGTCCAAGACGAAGGTGCACCGCTCCGCAGCCGCGGCGGATTCGAGTGCGCGGCTGCTGTGCTTTCCTCCTCCGCGGCCCACACCCGACTCGCGTCCCTGCTGCATGCGAGCCAATCCGCGCGCCCCTTTAAGCGGCTTCTCGTTAGGACCCGCGCGAAGAAAACGACTCCGCGCGAGAGCGGGCTCTGCCAGAATCCCTTGCCTTCTTGGCCGAAGCGCGTGGACCGGTTAACTCGCAGCTTATGTGTGCATTATATATACACCCCCGCACTTGAGACCGCCGGCGCAGCGCTAACGGGGGGCTCGTCCGAAAGCGGGGAGCAAAGGTCGTCGTCGTCGGCCTGCGGAGTGCACGGGCGCACTTGGGAAACAGAGTTCGTACGCCGCAGCTGACGGGCCTGCTCGTCTCGAAGAGAGTTTAGCTTCGCCCGCAGTGGGGTTCAGGTTTAGAGCTCGGAGGTTAGGAACGATTTTCTTTGTTCATCGAAGAACATAGGGATAAGGAGGAGGTGGAGGAGGAGGAGGAGGAAGAGGAGGAGGAGGAGGAGGAAGAGGAGGAGGAGGAAGAGGAGGAGGAGGAGGAGAAAAATGTTTATTGAGCTCTAGAAAAATTTAATGAATTTCGCGGAGTCAGATGGTGTCGTCCATCTTCTTAGCAATGGCCGTCTGCCCCTAGTCCAGGGCTCGGCTGGATGCCGCTGCCAGCTGGGCCCGTCGGATCAGCCCTAGTTGGACGTCTTGACCGTCACTGGAGAGCATTCCATCCCATTGCTCCGCACTCGGGTTTGGTATTATTGGTGCCGCATTTGTTTTCTGGCAGGCCCACGTTGTATGGTAGAGCGATAAGCGACATTTTTTCAGGTTTACTATAGAAGGCGGACAGGTGGGTGTGATTATACATGAGATCTCATGTTATGGTAATGAGATAGAGAGCTATGAATATAGGAGGAGGAATAAACTTTATTTGTAAAAATGAGCTGACAGTAGAGTCGTCCGAGCTATGAAGACAAAAAAAATATTTATGAGCACACAATGTCCGGCGCTCAAAAGGTAGCCTTTAGAAACCCTTGCGCGACCCGTTCTTGAGATACTGGATGAATTCCGGCAGTTGAACTCGAGCTCTGCGTCTTCGGAACTGAGCCAATCACACATGCATTTCTAAATGAAAAAAAAAAAAAGACGGGACTCGCGAAAGAGAAGGACGACGCAGAGATGCATATTTCCAAATGAAGGAAACGTCTCTCCTCGGCTCCCCTCCTCAATGCGGATCTGCAGCGTCGCATGGAGAATCGGACTTCGCAGCGCGCACAAACCAGAATACAGCGCACCCGTTCTTTGTGACTGTATGCTTACGTTGCAAGAAAAGTAGCCTTTTTTTCTGCTGCTTCCGTAGCATATAGAAACGTGAGGGACAGCTAGCGGCTGCCCTGCGATTTTGTAGATTCCAGCACGAAGCGAAAGGGGCGCGGGTAGAGTACGTGGAGGTAGTGGTGGTGATGGCAGAAGTCGGATCTATAACCTTGCGAGAAATGTTCCGCCTCCGCAGCAACCTTTTTGAATGCTGACGTCGCCACCCTTTTATCATTAAAATGTATCTCTCTTTCATCGTCTGAATATGGAATAATGATTGCACCTCTACGAAAGCACCACCGTTCACTCCCAAGCTTAGCCCCAGCCAGCAATTTCGGGAGGAGCCGACACGCGTCCGTTCTGGAGAACCAGTCGCCCTGCGGACAAAAGCGCAAAGACGTGATGAAGTAATTTCCTGTTGCTAATATCTTCGTCTCGTGTTTTTTTTCTGCTTGTTTTTCCCTGCGTTCTACGACTCACTGCAACATCCATGATGTTTTTGGGAGTCTGCGTACGTGTGCATGGATTGCGCAGTCAGCTGGTATTAGTAGCGGCCTGTTACCTGAGCTCTACTACTCTTGCCGCTACTTCCACCGGTGTGGGCACATAATAAATGTGCAATGCGAAGAAATATGGCTGACACATGATACTCGCGTGATATGAGCTACAACTTTCAGTTAAGGGATTCCCTTCAGACTGCTGACGCTTTTCGTTTGTTACTGCATGCTCTGTGCTGCATACGGCGAAGCTTACAGTGCTTGCCAAAACCGGTATCTCGTCAAACTACTGCGTCAGAGACAAAGAAAAAAAAACAAAGATGCTTTTACGACGCGGAGGTTATCTATTCCTCGCTATAAAGGCGGACGCAGGTTGGTGTCGTTGCTGAATGCAGGGATTCTTGAGGATCATGTGCAAGTACCTTGTGCAATTTTCCATTGCTTCTTTTTTTTTTTTTGCCCGAAGACCCATCTGCGCACCATAGCAAATGTCTTGTCGATCTCACTACAGTGTTAATCGATTCAACTGAGCACGCTGACGCTACGCGTTCATTCATTGTATGTATATTGTGGGCGTTCTTATTTGCACATTTGTTCACGTCATGTCCTTACGATCATTAGACAAGGAAATGTTGCGGGGAAAAAAAAAATGCCGGCGACAAAAGTTGCTAACATCTTCAATATCATCAAACAAGTTTATTCGCGATCTCAACATCTCAACGGTGAGCATCGTCAACGCTGACGTTAACAGCGCCTTGATATGCAATATGGATGGTTGTAGCGGCACGCAGGTTTAGCCTGGGGATCGAGACTCGCAATCGCTCCGCCTGAGCGTGTTACAGTGCCACTGTGACACGTTACGACGTGCCCATCAAACCAGTCTCGTTTAGCAATGCAAGGAGAAGGTGCCCTCTATTGGGAACTTAGTTGTCGACTGCAGTGCCCGCGTACACGCTGCTTCAGCCTTACGGGCTTCGCAGCATCAAATTCATCTCTTTCACGAAGAGGCGGTTGTCCAGGAGAAAATAGCCGTTATCGCTCACAGTTTCGCACAGTGCGCATTTTGGCGATAAGAATCGTTCCAGCGTTTCCGTGGCCACTGAAAGCGCGTGCAAGCGGAAGCAGGGCGTATTCGATAAAGCGTGACAGATTTCTTGCCGGTCAGACCCCTCAGGGATGCAGGGTCTGTGAAGAAGCATCTAGATCGCGCAGAAGTAGTCGACGAGCAGGTCACTACTGGTGAGTAGTGACCTGCTTTTATTGCCGCCGACCATTGACGTGTAACGCTCTTTTTTTCTGTATATAGGTATAGCTCGCCGCGACGTTCTCGCAATTTCCACGCGCGAATGTGTCCATCGGCAAAATGAACTCCCCTTTGTTGACGTTGTTCCACGCGCGCTGTCAGAACGCACGCCCTTACTGTGTCCTTGGAAAGGCAACTCTGCAGTTCTTTGAGAGATGTATTCGAGTGTGCGGGCATTTCGGTATTGGAGCACAGGTACAGGCACTTGAATGCAGTAGCAATCACTGAAGACCTTGCTACTGTGGAGAAGACCTTACAGACCAATTACCATACCCAGCACTTGCAGAGAGAGAGAGAGATAGAGAGAGAAGTTTAATGATATGGTCCATGGAGTGCCTCAAGGCGGAATGCTCAGCCCAAGCCTTTCCAGTGTTGCTACTATTGGCCTTGCGGAAGTAATTCCTGATACAGTACGCATCAGTACCTACGCCGACGACATTTGCATATGGGCGTCCGGAGATGAGATGATGAAAACAGTGGTGAAAGCTTGACTTGGGCGAGTTAGGTCATACTGGGTTAGAACGCAGCGCGACTGGAACGAAGACAACAGATCGCAAAACACAGGAAAGGGCTTCTTTTGTGATTTGTGTTCTGCGGCATTTGCCCCTACGGCGCTGCAATAACGATGCAAAAGAAAAAAAAAGTGACACAAGTTGTCTATTACTGTGTTATTACTGAATTATATTACTGAAGGATGAAGTACCATCACAGATGTAAATTAGCTTCGTGTGCGGTTTTTAAGTGCTCAAGCATAGTTTACAATTACATTTCTATTCGCTCGTACTCGCTTCGCTGGTGCTGTGGATTGGTTTAAGATTGTTAGTTCGACTACAGCAGGTCCAATGCGGCAGGGAACTCCGCAAGGCTAGCATCGCCTGCAGCGTCAACTCTAAAGCTACCACTGCGACGCAAAAAAAGAAAAAAAAAATATCCTACATGCGACTATCGCGTAAACAATAAGTGACGATCTCGCGCGCTTTGTACACTGAATATCGGAAGCTAAGTTCAGTGAACGGTTTAGAATCATCAGGGCTAATCAACCAGCCCTTCTCAGTCTCCATACTGGCAATATTCTAGGTTGCAATGGAAATACAGGCACTTACCCACACTATAAATTACGTCAAGGGACCACAATTCATTGATGAGCCCTAATGGCATTTCGAAGCCGACCTTTAATTGCGACATCTAGTGATTAATGGCTCCTTTCGGATAATGAATGGCGCCATCTACGAAACGCACTATAATGTTCCCAATGCCTATAGTAAGGATCACACATAAACAGAGCAGTTAGTTTGACACAGACGATGGCAAAATACTTTTCTTAGTTCTGCCTCTCACACACGTGTGAGACACCACGTGACGTCAATCTACTAACTTCTAAAAACTAACGCACCAAGGACGACAAGGTCACCTTTGTAAAAGATATGTGCCCACCCATCGAAACGTCGACCAGCCTGTCTGACACCCTTTACATCGGTTCATCCAACTTTTATTCTGGGCTCTTGTCATCAAGACATTCCCCACTCACCCGGAGATAATAAATATTGTAAATATATAGATAACGAGGATGTGTAGCGTTCACCAATTACACGATTGTGAATTGGATACGAACGAAGCATAACAATCAGACTACATCAAAGCTCCATTATTATCAAGCAGCGTCTTTCGCATTGTGTTTGTGTGCACGCGTTATAAGATCGAGCGGTCACATTTCAACAAGCCGCAGTGCGAATCTTTGTATACGAACCCCACACGAAGACATTTTTTTTTGCTTGCACCCAACGTGTTCGTAGAGAATTAATTGAAAGTTACGTAAACGCGCTACGGTGCGTGCCTGCACCCTCAGCCACAAGAAAAAGCAAACAAAAATGAAACTGGTAAATCTATAATTTGAACTATTCTGAGTAACGATGTAATTTTCTGCAACCGAATCCTGTGTCACACAGAACGCTACGGTAGTTAGAGATTCAAACTCTGGTAGATCGGTTGCTGAGATTTAACGTCCCAAATCAATACATCATCAACAGTGGTTGAAGAAGGAACGTCGCAGAAGCCGACGTTTCGACAACGTGGACTTGCCCTTTCGATTACGCTTAAAGCGAAGCTATCTTCGACTTTCCGCCGGTATTTGTGAATACGCGTAGACAACTGAGGCCACTGAGTATGCGTCTGAAGAGACAACTTGCAGCTGGCTGCCGTCTGACCTATACGGTAGTCAACTTGGGCAACTGGGTGCGAACGACTCTTGCAAATGGGTATGTGCCAATGGGTAATATGTGTCCGTTCTTGGCCAGTACCCCGGAATGGATGTGCCACTGTAGTACAACGGGTATGTAGCCTTAGATGCATTCAGCTGCCCGTCGTAACTCTCTCTGTGCATACATCTCTCATCAACGTTGTTCCCTCGACAAGCATCATACATCGTCCATGGCCTCGTGACACAGACATCTAACAGTTACAGGCTACGAGGATGCATGCGCTCGCGTCATCCGCTACTGCGGCTACCTCGCTAACTCGAATGAGCTTTGTGCCTCACTTAAGACTCCAATAATGCGTTGGATTTGCGTCTTTTTGTTCGCTTCTACCGTCCGTCTTCCCTTGAATATCTGTCTTCAAAGCATTTACACGTGCTGTATGCGTGACGCTGTGGCGGATGGCTCCGTATTAATTTTTCGCCACCGTGCACTAGTGCATCAACGTGCAGCATATGCTCATTACGCAAGTGTTTTCGCCTTCCGCCTCCATCGGTATGCCGCGGCCGCCGCAAGCCGGGAATCGAACTAATCACCTGGCGTTCGACAGCATAACGCCGTAGCCACGGAACCAGGGCGCCGGTGGCTGGTTTAGTGGATGCGGCCCTGCTATACGCCACCAGTTCATTATGCCGCGAGCCTGCTCACTTATCGGAGACTGGAGTTGTTTTCACGAAAAATCGCAATGTTCAATTCACCCATGAACGAAGACACACTTCATTAAGTATTTAGTTATTTACTTTAGGGCACATGTAGTAATTGCGGATATGAAGCCGGTCAGCAGACATGTGCACGTTACCTAAAAAGAAAGAAGAAAACGATTAAAATTATTTCATTCAAAGTTGTAATTGACTACAGTGACCAGTTACTACCCCACGAAAGTAATCGCACAATTACTGAAAATGTAATCGGTTACTTTTACGCTACTTTCCTCCCGACATTTATTAACATTGTACAATTACAGTAAACAGAACAAGCTGTCTCGGCTATTTCAGTTCGTCCACCGCAGCTCTTCACACGTTGTTTATCTTCCCTAAAAGAATTGCTTTTCAAAATTTTCGTTGGTTGTGTACCCTCGTTTTCTTGTGAAATTGTCAGCAGCGACACTGAAAACTCTGTTTATGTGCTCGGTGGAGGGAAGGGTGGCGTTGCAATGGACGAATTCATTGCGCACAATATTGTGGTTACTCGATGTCGCGATGCTCGCGTCTGAGTTCTCCATGAATCACAATGCTTCACTGTATCTAGGACTATGGGTAGGCACTTCCGATAGAGCTAGTAAAAAAAATGGTTCGTAGGTGACCCTCTGGCATCAACGTCTAAAGTAAACCATTGCTATCTAACCATAGAAGTGTTGTTTCAATTTGCCAGGCAACGTTTGGTGGATCTCCTCCCGACACCCTTCGCTCGTTAGCCATTTACACTTAAGCGACTAATTACAACGGACGCCAGCAAACGTTCACGTTCCTCGAAAAAGGGGTCAGATTTGTAACGTAACCTAAAATAAAGCTGCATATTATTCAGCCATATATCGTGTTACAGTTGCAAAAAAAAACAAAGATGTATATGAGTCAGGACCAGGCAGATAGAAACATGCGCGTTTAACGGCCAAAAGCTTCTCTATCTCAAACAAGTCATAGAGTGCACTAAGCGAACAATAATTAAGTAGCGGCCCCTAGCGCCCATGCAGACCGCTTAAAAGCTCTTACAGGAGATAGATAGATAGATAGATAGATAGATAGATAGATAGATAGATAGATAGATAGATAGATAGATAGATAGATAGATAGATAGATAGATAGATAGATAGATAGATAGATAGATAGATAGATAGATAGATAGATAAGCATTTATTATGAGAGCAAAGATGAGAGGTCTGTCTTCCACGGGCATAGCACGGGCATAGGATCGATGCATAGCTGCAGGAAGCTGGTTATAGGAAGGGGAAAACCCAGGTACATCCATTTTTCCGGCCCTTCGGACAATGCAAAATGCCGACCACGGGCGTTCTACTGTAGTTTCCGAATTGCAACGTACTTCCTGTTGTGCTTAAATTAAATGTACCTAGTAGAACTTCATTGCTATTTGAACGCTCAATATCTTACTACATTTATCTCGCAAGTAATGTCCTCCTCTTGGAGCAATACATCCGAAGATGTGAAAGGCCCTTTTTAGAAAATTGTGTTCAGAATAATAATAAAAGAAGGATGACACACACCCTGTATAAAGAGAGTGACAGCGATAGCTTCAGCTTCTCTGCGTGCCTTGCTGGCGCTTATGCTCAAAGCCACGAACTGTCCACGTCGGCAGGCAAGGTTGCGAAAGGCCAGCTTAACCCTGCGCCTTCCCACGACCGCGGAAGCTTCCGATAGTTTGGATGCATCGTTGTTTGTTGGCGGGTTTGGCCGGCGTCCTAAAGCGGAGCTGTCTGGCGAGGCTCCTCCTCGCCTGACGCTCTTCGAAAAGCCTCTGACGTCTGTCTACGGCGGCAGATCTTGCTTTCTTTGTGTGCCTATCTTTGTCGTGTTGTTTTCACGGCGCAGGGCGTTGATGTTTATTGAGGAGCCGCACATAACTCTTTCAGGAGCAGCGGTACGTGTTCTTTCCGCCCACCCCCTCCCACTTGCCCTTTGCGCTACAGCACATCTTGCTGTACCTTTCTCTTTTTTTTCTTTCTCTTTGTGTTTGCCAAACTAGTGGAACAGATCATTCTTCGAACTGGTACCGACGTTACGGAAGGACCAGAGGCAGGACATATTTTGTTGTAGCCGTAATAATGCGTCTTCGTTAAAGGTGACGGGAAAGACTGTCGGCTCACGTTTTCCCCCTCCGATGTGGCTCACTTGCTCAGGCGTTCTGATGCTAAGCTCGAAGTTGCGGGTCCGCTACCCATGACGCTGTTGTATGGATGACAAATATAAAGTTAATCCAGTGTGCTGAGTTATCAGTTGGCATTCAAGATCTCCAGGTTTCTCATATCCAAGATGTGGCTTTCAAGCGTAAAGCGCCATCTATTATTAACAATAATTGCTTCAGCTTTTTTTAATATTATTATTTTTGCTCTATCGTCATCCATTGCCATTTGCCGTTAATTCTATTGGTTTAGGATGCTCACGTGTCACAGATGACGGAAAGCCCCCAGTGGCTGGTTTTCTTCTGATGTAGCGTAAGAACATTTAGAAGCGTATTGTTGAAACAAACAAACAAACAAACAAACAAACAAACAAACAAACAAACAAACAAACAAACAAACAAACAAACAAACAAACAAACAAACAAACAAGCAAGCAAGCAAGCAAGCAAGCAAGCAAGCGAGCGAGCGAACGAACGAACGAACGAACGAACGAACGAACGAACGAACGAACGAACGAACGAACGAACGAACGAACGGACGGACGAACGAACGAACGGACGAACGAACGAACGAACGAACGAACGAACGAACGAACGAACGAACGAACGAACGAACGAACGAACGAACGAACGAACGAACGATATGTATGTATGCACACACACACACACACACACACACACACACACACACACACACACACACACACACACACACACACACACACACACACACACATATATATATATATATATATATATATATATATATATATATATATAGATGTACGGAAAACAGGCCACTTTTTTCTATTTCTGGTTTGATTTCGTATGTTATCAGCGTTATCGCGCTTACAATTCACTTGCGCTGTCAGTGTGGTATAGCTGCTTTCGGCGTACATGCGCGTCGTTATCAGAGCACACGCTCGAATTGTACCTTTGAACTCCTCTTGATATAGGAGACAGATGGTACAATAAATATATATGCAGTACCCATTGTGAGACGCCTGATTAGACATTGACGGCCATCGATAGCGCTCGCCGTTGTCACTATAGCTGACTTAGTGTTGACGGTGCTAGGCGTATGTTATGGTAACCTGAGCCCCAAATATACAGGTTGTCCGCACCTTATGATGTTCAGATTGGCGCAGGAGTACAACCAACTGCCCTTGGGAGACAAACCGAAGCAATGTTGAACAGCGTGGAATTAGGACGCTCCCTTACGGTACACCGCGAGAAATACGTCCCTCCTCATTTACAGTGCTTCAAAAGCGAACACAAATAACAGTCACTAATGAGAAAATGAACGAAGCGTATAGCGTTGCCCATGCTTTCCTTGACCTTCTCTTGGCTGATGATAGGTGCCTCTAGAACGCAGTAATAAGCCTTAAAAATATCCGTGAAAACAACAAGAGTTGAAAAACCGTATTCCTGACCAGCCGTGGTGGCTTAGCGGCTGTGGTGTTGCGCGGCTAAGCACGAATTCGCGGGATAAAATCCCGGCCGCAGAGGCCGCATGTCTATGGAGGCGAAATGCAAAACGCCCGTGTCCCATGCATTGGGGGCACATTAAAGATCCCCAGGGGGTCAAAATTTCCGGAATACCTGACTACGGTGTTTCTCATAATCATATCGAGGTTTTGGCACGTAAAACCCTAGAATTAAATTTTAGTAACCATCTTCTCTGTGGCGTTCGGTGTGGCTTAACCAGAATTAATGCACCCTCTTCAGCGCACAACAGCTGCCTGAGACCAGCTATACACGCTGGAAGTTTAGTTTTCTGCTTCCACGAAACAATTCATCCTGACACAAATTTTTCTATGACCATTGCCATGCAATATATTAAAGAAGAGAGTGGGCATTACGAGGCTAAATCAGCGACGTCTTTCCTAGGTTTCAGAAATGCACCGTACGTGCCACTTTGCATAGCTCTGGTATATCATTCTTCTCTTTGTTCCTTATTGAAATGGCGTAACTCACTCTGGGGGATTAGCCATGAATCGGGCGGTGAAATGACGGTTAATATAACTTTTTTTTAGGAAAATAAGGTAAAATTTAATAAGTATCTTATGAATGTGAAATAAAAGTTTTACTGTTATAGATACGAAGGATTAAATATTCAAATATTACAGAATATATTATGTAAACATAAGAAGTAAGAAGAACAATCTTAGCATGCAATTAGTTTTGTCTAGCGCAGAAAGTTGCAGAGGGCATCACAAACGTTCCTGTGCCTATAACCTTGTACGTTAACCCCAAAGGAAATGATTACCGGAAGAGTCAAATTCAAGCCAGCGTTTTGGAAGGCTTCTTCTAAACAACTTTTGCTTTGAATATTAAATCGGCGACATGCCAAAAAGAAATATTGCGGAGATTCATTCTTATTACATAACGGACACAAGGGTGATACAGCCAGACCAAACGTGGGAGGGTAAAAGTTCAGTGGTGGCACCGTCGTAAGCTTCACTGATATCCAAGATAACTAAGGCGGTATATTTTTTCTGACATCAAGCAAGCTGAATTCGTTTTTGTAGGTCAATATGAGCACACCAAATGGAGCACTCACGCCTGAAGTCAATTTGGCGTGGGATCAAAATAATGATCTCTCCCAGTCAATTATCTCTGCGGTCGTCTAAGATTCTTTCCATGAGTTTTACTAGGTTAGATGTAAGAGATATTGGCCTAATATTAACTAAGTCGCAACCAGCACCTTGCTTTTTAAATGTGAAATTACTTTTGCGAGTCTCCATTCCGGAGGAATCCACGACTTTTTCATATAATGGTTTACCATGCCTACGGTGAGATCGTATATAAAGTTTCTTATTATTGGCGTAGTAATGCCATCAGGACCAGGCACTGAATTGGGCAGCTGGCTTTATCTATTTGTCAAATCCGAAACTGCAACTTTTTCAAGGTACTCACCGTGAAATACACGCGAGATGCCAGACGAAAAAGACGACGGGACTAGCTGGAACTTACGACTTAAAGAATGACACCTGAATGACGAAATATATCTGCCGGCAGGTCAAATGTTGCACGCGCAAACTGTCACTACAAGAGGCCAATTTCTTGATCAATCTATAAGCAGTAGTGGCACTAAAGAAATTAATATCTTTATCATTGAGGCCCAGAGACGTGTCACTAACGCAAGTGGTGTTTCTTCTAATTATGTGGAATGCCAGCAGAATCTATTTGATTCTTCGTTTTCCCGTGGCCTAAGATATACTTGTGCTACCAAACACAGGTGTGTATCGGCACTCTACAGTGACTTGGCAAATGAGAGCCACCGGTTGCGGAAAGGGAAGGCTTGTGTTCTGTAACATGATCGTTGATACACTGACTAGACTGGCCAATGTATGCTTTCCCACACGATAAAGGAATGAGGCAGACCACTTGTGGGGCGCAAGGCAGAAATTCGACAGCATGATAAGCGCCGCACGAGGACCTTCTTTGGAGTTGTCGTTTGATGCGGCTGCACAGTCCACGTTCACGCAACTGAGAACACCATGCGGATGCCACATATATTCGCCACTTTCTTAATATTGTGCGACAGCTTGTGTGTGCACATAAGGCATAACTGCAATTCTCTTTTCACAGAGAAGTCGTATATGGCTAGTATATGAAAAAAAATGTGTCCGAGATGTTGACAAAAACAATTCATGTGGGCCGATCCTGGTGATAGTGCAGAAAAGGTTCCAGCTCAATGGCACATGCCCCTGTGGGCTCGGGGACCTGTAAGGCACCCTTGAACTATCCTTGTCACACGTAGGACCCAAAGAGGTCCCAGGCACAAGGGTAAGAACAGTTGTTTTTGAAAAGGATTTTGTACAACTTTTTCAAAAAGGACTGTTAAAAATTCTCGGCGCCAACCGCACAAACGCGCTAGAGCTATTGCTCGCGCGTTCGTCGTCGTCTTCTTCTTCTTCTTCCTTCACAGCTGGCTTCTTTGTATAAAAATCATCATCAGCAAATGCTCGAGCGCCATCACCTTCCACAGCTGGCTCCGTTGCCGCTCATCATTGCAGCATAGACTTTCCCTTTTCTGTCGTCGTAATGGGGGGGCGCTATAACGTAGAACTATTCCAAACTTTTTTATTCCAATTCTGCAATCAGCCCTCCGCGATTGGTAAAAACTTTTTTTGGGCCAGCCCCACTTCACCTGTCTGTCATGCGATGTCACGAAAACCGCGATAGCTCACCACCTGATATGACATGTACACAATGATTATGCATGATTTGACCGAATAAACCAAGAATAGTTATTTCTGATTCGATGCCTTTTCGCCATTAGCTCTCGGCTATTGGTCAAAAGTTTTCGGCCTGCAACCACTTCACCTACCTGTCACGCGACGTCACAAAACCGCAATAGCTCACCGCGTCAGAGTGACGTGTACGCGTTAAAGGTGCATTAGTATGCCGAACAAAACTGAATTTTCTTCTGAATAGCTACAGGCTGCGCCGCTCCGAAAAGAATAAAAGATGGCTGCCGCCGATCGCTGATGCACTGGCTCCTCGCACCTGTCGGAGAGCATGGGTTTATTTGAGTATAATAAAACTTTTTGCGTCGCTGTGTAAAGTTTTCGAGCACTTTCGGAACGTTTACGACCGCGTTCTGCCAACTATTTCCTGAGGATCTGTTTTAGTGTCATTCTTAAGCTTCCGTTGCATGCCGTCGCAATTTTTGACCAGCCACCGCCAGCTAAGTAAAGGAAAGCGGACTAATCGCAAACGCCGGCACCACCCTCTTCATCCGGTTATCGATATTCAGTTCAGTGGCTCGGCCTTTTCGAATCCCTCTCCACTTGAGCGTGCTCCTCCCGCCCTTGTCAGCCAATTACGTAAGACAAGCCGCTCAGTATAGGCAATGTTATTCGTTTTCCAAGCAAACAAAAGTGACCTCCTATGAACAAGGAGAGCGTTTGATTGGTCTGTTCAGACAACCCTACGGGTGACCGCCCGATGCTTGTGTCGGCGGTTACGCAAATTTGACGTCAGGAGATTGGAATAAAAACATATTGGAATAGTTTTACGTTATAGGGCCCGAAGAGACCGCGTTTTCGGGGGTACGAGCCATTGCTTAATGGGGTATGAGCCATTCATTGTCTTACGTGATGGACACATTTAATAACAGAAGCGATACGCGAATGTGTGCGCGTACCTATATCGCCACGATGACCACAGATTAGGACAATAAATATGTTCGTACCTCTGTTCAATATTCTGGGTCATCTATGCATCATGCGCTAAACAGCTTCGCTGGTCATCCACCTTCACAGAGTGCAATGGCAGTGATTTTTTTTGTCAGTTGTAAGTTACAGAATGTCCCGTAGTTTTCTTCATCTGGTCTCTCGTGTGTTTCCGCTGTATTTTTTTTTTATCCGTTTTCCAATGTGCCAACTAGTCCACTTCACCACTTTGCTTCTTCACCATGAGTAGGCGGCGTAGCATGATATGGCATAATAGACTTAAAGCGACTTTCCACACCTTGAGCAATATCTTCCAGGAATTAAGTCAATTCGTAGGGTGTTGAAACTACAGAGTCGACGTTTATTTGTACCGGAATTATCTTTTTATTTCTCAGGAATCGAAAGAGTGCTTTTCTACTGGTGGCCTTTCAAAGAAAGTCCAAGTGCTTAGAATGAAAGCTTCTTTCGCATTTTGAACTGTGCTTTTAAATGTTGCAGCCGCGAAAACTAATAGTCTCTCCAATTAAGTGACTAGGACACTGGTTATAAAGTAGTTTTCGCAATGTCGCTTTTCTTAGCCTTTAATCACTTGAATACTCCCGTGTTCCGCCAAAAGAAGGCCCACTTTTAGTGATGCGCACAGTGAATTGATATTTCCTTACGAAGCTTTTTGATATCACCTCTGCTTCACACATTGTTGAAGATAAGGTGAGAGCGAGTCTAATGTAAGATGTCGGCCTTGTTATATATGCTACTTCAGATAGGATATTAGTATTGATATGGAAGAGGACCAGAAGATAAGAAAAAAAGAACAGATAAAAAGCTAGTAATAAACAAGCAACTCAAGTCCAGACGACAAAAGGATGACGAAAGATTAACTGGGCAAGGATGACAAGCAACTGTTGTCTTCGCTGTTTTGGCAGTAAATTAACAGCGCGAGCAGAGGACAAAGAAAATGACAGGGCCAGCGCTGACTTTCAACTACTTTGTTTTTTTCAGATTATCTTTTGCTTGCGCTCTTAATTTGTTGCAATGAGTTATCAACTAGCCCAAACCCACACTTTGCATTGGCAGGTAGGCGAGAACCTGATTTATAATCAGGTCCACAGCTCAACGCCATCGTAGACAGCTTATCGTTGACTCTAGCTCTCGAAATGTGAAAAAAAAAAGCGTTCACAGAAGAAGAAGAAGAAGTAGTAGTAGTAGTAGTAGTAGTAGAAGAAGAAGAAGAAGAAAGAAGAAGGAAGTAAAAATAAGACTGCTACTGACTGATATTGATAGCCTCCGTCGATCGGCGAGATGAATAGACATCGACAAATTCTTCAGCTGAGTCAGGAGAATCTTGTCCGGCTTCAAGTCGAGGACATCAAAAGGTCTACGTGCCCGAGGCTTACCAGCAAGGGCATTTAATAGCCAATGCTCTGGATGTGGGAGTGAACATCGACACGCTCGCGCAGAACATCGCACATTGTCCTTTTTTTTAGCACTTTAGTATGTTTCCGAACCACGCAATTCATTCGAATAATCGTCATTTTTGTTGACTGACGTCCACATTTATTCAACAACATGCGCTTCGCTCTTCCACGGGCCGCACAACGGTACCGTAACTTGATTGAAACAGGGCAGCTTGACAATTTCATGAATTCCGTAGCTGCTTTATTTCTGTGCGGAGTGCATTCAGACAGTGCTAACGTATTGTGCGAATCGTACTTCAGTATAGCGAGTACAAATTCGTCTAAGTGAAACGTTTGCTTCAGACTGCAGCGATCGTCACAGTCGACCACCGCTACAGTAGCAATTTTCTATTCAATTCCGTATCCTGACAAATAAGTATCACCGTCAGAACGCAACGAAGCTACACTCATGCATACCCGTAGAGACAGACGCAACACCCCACACCTTAATTCAAATAAGGCACTTTATTGTCATGGGCGTAGCACTGAAGCATAATGCCCTTCTTAATATGGCGCCCGCTCAATGAGCCCGGAGAAAATGCACAGAGCTTTGTGGCATAATCTGCGCTGCTCGCGATCACCAGAACTTCCAGCGGGACTTCTTGGTAGGCTTGGCCCGCACGCATTTGGGCAGCTCGGTCTTGCCCAGTGGCAGGCCGATGAGCGTTACGTCTTCGCTCAGATGGAGTGGCTCATCGCTATTCGGCACCTTGTTGCTGGCCAGCACGGCGAATTGAGTTGCTGCACACAGAAGACGACAGGACACTCGCGATTGAACCACATATAAAGAAGTGCTCACATGCTAAAAAGTGCTCATATGCTAAAAAGCACCCATATGAATAAGTGCTGTCAAGGATTGAAACTCGATGGTTAAGTAATAAGCTTTAGAGCAAGCTAAGGAGCGCGCAAGAAGCATATAGCCTTGAGACGCATAGAAGTCAGTATGAAGTAAAGAGCAAATGTGTGTAGCTTGTTTACCCGTTGAGATCAGGACAAATAAAGACTATGCAGATCCCACGCAATGTGGAATCAATGTTACGTGAAACATTTTGCAGGTAGTTGGCTATCTGGCATGATTCGAGGTTCCGCAAAGTGTCACCCGATGGCTCAACGTGTCCGTGTAAGGGGGGGGGGGGGGGCAGTTGTGTGTCTCCGTGAAGGCCATGCCAAGGCGACGGCTCGACGACGACAATGGCTTGACGGCGACGACGATGGCACAACCACTGATTTATTGTACTCCGGTGAAAAAAATGCTACAACCTGTTCTGTTGCGACCATGGGCCGATCTTGAAAGCGGCAAAATATACTACAGCGTTTCAAAGCGTTAGCTACCACAGGGGAAGGATGCAGAAAACTGACACGCGCTAGTTACATGCAACTTGTTGATTGACCCACGTGAAAGACCGCGGCAAGATTAAAAATTACTCGCATGTTCCATTCCTGCGCCCGTGGCCTATTGAAAACTGGCACGCGCTCACGTGCTTTTGTCTTTCTGAGTGAATTGTCGCTACGACCAACGTTGCGCACGGATGAATAATCTCAAAGCACTATAGTTGGCATGAGAAAATTATACGCACGTCTGTGGCTCGATGGGCCGAGCATAAGATATGGCACTGGGGGAGCGTGGTTTGAATCCAGCCGCAGGGCACTTAATCCTTTTTTTTCATTGGAAAGGACCAAAACGAAACTATAGAGAGGAATATGCCGCGCAATGTGCCTGGTATGATACAATGAATGGGATGTCACGCAATGGGCAAGGAAAATAACCAGTGTACTACTAGAGTAAAAGAATGGGTGCCAAACAAGAGAAGCACACAGAAACACCGCTATTATCCCATCTATAAATATTGAAAAGACGACAACATACGTGAACTTTAGAACTGATGCCCGCGAACTTCTTGTACCCACTGCTTTCATGGATTTAATTGTTCTGAGATTACTTATGATGTCAGAGAAAGTAGCCTACGTTGCTTACAGGTAGCAACGTACATCTTTAAATACCGCTAATAACAGTTAAAAAAAGAAAGGACGGTGGGAAGGGGTCGCTATACGTACGCTGTTCCAGGAAGCCACACTTGCAAGAACTCATGATGGTGAACTTGACGGCGTCCGTGGCTTCTCCCTGCTGTCCAGACATTATCTCCTGCTTCACGTGCAGCTTGCCCGAGCGACATTTGCGGTTGTCGTCTGCAACGAGCACGCGCCTCAGCGAAGTTAGGCGACGCCCATTCTTCGGTGACTTATTCCACAACACTCACTGACACTCACACTCGCTGAGGCTCACATTCACTGGATTTCCCCCTGCGTTCACACTCACACCCACAGGCATTCACTGCCGGCATCACTCAGTCAGCTGACTGCAAGAAGTCGCGGTCTGAGCCCTGTCACGACGACATTGGTTCCAAGTACTTATTAGCAAGTGGGCGTTACCTATATTAGCTTAATTTAAACGCTAAATATGAACAATGTTAGCGTATTTTACTCCAGAAGTAAAGCGATACGTTATGGCGCGAAATTTTATTTTTGAGGCTAACAGCTTGAACATGTCTCAAGCTATTCTTTTCTCGGTGTTACATTTGAGAAACACCCGAGTTGGACAGAGCACATAAATACTATACGCAAAAACGTTGCAGGAACAGTAGATTTGTTAGAGGGGCTCCGATATCTTGTGCTTTTCAGGCTTTTAAGACAGATGTATTTTTCGCCTCGTAACATTCGCACCGGAGTTACCGTTTGCTAGCGAAGCTATTGAATAAGAGACTACGCGTTTATGCAACATGTATGTAACGATGTTATTAATGTGCTAATGTATGATCTATATTTTAATGTTACAAATAACATGTACGTAAGAGGATTCGTTTGCAAAGTGCTGTTGTAGCTATGCTACTCATTAAATTTTTTACGTTGAAACTGCTATTTTTCTGGTTCCAGTGAGGCGAAGTCCTCAGGAGAACCATGTCCTCCTTTCACCTTGCCTAGGTGGCCAAACTCGTACTTGAACAAACAAACAAACAAACAAACAAACAAACAAACAAACAAACAAACAAACAAACAAACAAACAAACAAACAAACAAACAAACAAACAAACAAACAAACAAACAAACAAACAAACAAACAAACAAACAGACAAACAGATAAATAAATAAATAAATAAATAAATAAATAAATAAATAAATAAATAAATAAATAAATAAACGCATTCACAAAGCTCTTTGAGCCTAAGAAGGGCTCAGGTTAGGACAGTGCAAAACGTGTCTGTCCTCCAAACAAGACGAACAACGACACTATCGAGAAGACGCCCGACAATCATTAATTATTCTTACACGTTCGAATGCTTTTATGAAATCGGTTAGTAATTGGCTGCTGACAGTTGCAAATTCTGCAACGATGTACGGTTTTCGCAAGACAGAGCGCAGTGCTCGAACTTTTGAGAGCGGGTTCAAAGAAATAGAAACTTGACGTAAAGGAATTTCTTACCTGCATGACCAACGGTGCGGTCCGTCTGTGGAAACTGGTACCTCGCCTTGGCTGCAAGAAGACAGAAAAATAAACTTCGATAAATTCAGAAGCAAACAGTTAAAATTAATCTTTTTGTTGATGACTTCCAGGGAAACGGTGAAGCGAGGAAATCAGACACGAGGCAGGTGTCAATATATCTGTAAGCGACGTGCATAAATATTAAGAATACACTGTACAAACTTAATACAATCTAGCATGATCCACAGTATAAATAATTCTTAAACATGATAAAAAATGTGTTTTTTATGACCAGTTCGAGCGCATCTGGAGATATTCAGTGACTGCCGACTTATGCATACGTAAAAGCTTTTGAGGCACATTTTGAATTGTTGGCGGTATATACGAGGGATCACATTTAAGTTTTCTGGCATTTTTAGAAATCGGCTGTCGCAGATAACACAATTCTAATCCTTGAACTGGATTATTCGGAGCCGCGGGCATTACCTGCACGAGAAGTCAAAACATATATTCAACTAATTAAACAAATCAATAATTAATCCATTACTTTAAGGCACATATTGCAATTTAAGAATTGTAGCCGATGAGTTTACAAGGCATATGCACTTGAAATGAATTTCCGGAATGAGACCAGCTTCGAGATTTGCGCCATCATAACTCACCGCAACTATGTACTGTCCCACTTACTTTTTAAGAAAACTCTCTTTTGTGAATTGAAGCCGAAAAGTCACTGGAACGCCCATGTATTTCGTCCCACATTTTGGGAAATAATACCTCGTAACTGGTGTCATAGGTGTTGCAAACTCACCGGTTACAGTTTGTAAATTGCAATATGTGCCATAGAGTAAATAATTAAAAGTTATTCAGTGAATTTTTGTTAATTAGTTGATTACGTGTTTCAATTTCTCGTGCTAGTAACGTCCACCTCCTTGAATAAACCAGCTTAAAAACACGAATTGTGCTATCTGCCACAGGCGAATTCTAAGAATTCCACAAAACTTGAAAATTATCATTCCGTATTTAATGACAAAGATCGTTCAGCATCATAGGGCGGCAAAATAAATCAAACTTACGCAGATGCGCTCACAACATATATATATATATATATATATATATATATATATATATATATATATATATATATATATATATATATTAAATTACGGGTCACTCAGACTTAGACTCACAGGTCGGTCTGAGTACGCGTGAGTCGACTCATAAGTGAATTTGCCAACCTATGTTCAGCATTGGGGTCTTTTCCTAAACTCATAATTGGCGTGTGCTTTGATCGTTGAAGAGGTGACGCGATACAAGCAAGCAGTGGAGGCGTCACCATAAAAGAGTTGCTTGTGCACAGCTGCCGCTTTGACTGAGACACCGCAGTGTACCACAATGAACCCTTCAAAGGCTGAGCAAGCAAAGCGCTTCGCCGTGAGTCAGGCCAGGCGGGGAGCTATCTGACCTCAGAAGTGTTGTCTCGTTGCACTCGGAGTGGCGAGCCCTCATGTATCGGCCTTGCACATCAGATAAAAGCTGCTTGAAGTGCTGCCGACTGTTCGCAGCTCATGGCAACAAGGAGAATTGGGTTTCCCGATTTCGGGGGGTGGGGGGGGGGGCTACATTTTTGGGCTACCGTGCGAAAGGAGCGCGGATCGATGTAATATGAAACGTCGTCAATACTACGGTAAATGGGCACCAATACCGAAGGCGCAAAGGAGTCACCGCTGCCCATGACGTAAGACAGCATAAACACCGGTAGTCACCGGCTCGCCAAGTCTCCGGTACGTCTTTGAGACATGCTTCGCGTCATAGCGTCGTCGCGAAAGTTCTTTCTTTCTCTTTGATTCTCTTTCTCCTTACCTCAAGGAGGAGTAACTAGCTAGAAAGCATTGACCCAGGTCCACCTCACAGCTATGCTTTAACAAAACAATTTTTTTTCTCTCTCTCTCGCTCTCGTTACTCGGAGCACGACTTGGCTGAGCTGTACTCAACTGCGACATAGACACAGTAGTCCGATGTATCCAAAGCTACAGATACCTACATGAGAAAGTTCTGTGAGTGCGGGAAAAACCGTAAAATCGTTAAGCGTGTGCGTACGCTACAGGACATTGCAGACCCCGCAACCAGCTCCACAACGGCTGAGGACTATAATGCCAAGGCGGCCACACACATTTCTTAACTGCAGTGGGAGTGCAGCGTACTTCGATCGTTGCTAGTTTCCTATGGCTTTTATTTTTTGATGTTTATCGGGAGTGTCACTCTGTAGAGCTGACGCGATGATGATCACGATGGTTGTGAACGAAGGTGCATCTGTCGTGAATTGCCGAAGTGGGACACCTTGTGCGACTTACAGGTTCGCAAGCCTAGGTTTCGACACTTCTTAGTTGTAGCGTGTGTGCCATTAAGTTATAAATTATTTTGTCCACCCGCAAGCACAATAAGGTAGCTTGTACAATAAGGTATCCAGCTTGTACATCTAGTTGTCCGGTTAATCTGCCTTCTTTACGTCAATCTGAAGTGGGCACATGGTGCTTCTTACCGACTGTGCTTCACACGCTGTTCCGTTAGCTTTTCATTTTAGGTACTCGAGCAACGTTACTATTTTCGTGCGAAACATTATGTCTGCTCAAATTGTATCGCGCACAATTAATTCGACTGCTTGCGACTATCGTTGTTGCGTTTGCAGCAAACCAGCGTCGTAAATTAATTAATTTTATACTCTCAGGGTCGAAGGCATTACAGAGAGGAGTGGAGGTAATTGGCGACAGCTTCTTTGAATTTAGGGGCATCAGAGATGGCAACAATACCGGCAGGAAGGTGGTTCCCGTTGTTCACAGTTATTTGTACGAAACAGGTTAAGTAGACGTTTATGCGGCTTGATGGGACAACAGCTTTGTATCGATGATCAGTGCGGGATGAAACACATGAAACATAACAAGAAGCACTGCAGGAATTGTGTCTCCATGGAAACAGTGACAGTAAGCATATATGGAGCGAGCATGAAGAGATGTGCTACGCAACTGAAAAAAAAAATATTGCCGTGTGGTGTCTGTCATGGCCTTCAAGAGCAGTGCCGTCCTGGTGGTCAGCGGAGAAGCGAAGTTCGCACGATATTTACTCGCAGGACCCATTCTGCCCCTATCCTTCGTGCTCTTGTTTGTTTGCACCTTTATAACCACCGTAGAGAGCGCTTATCGCTTCCTCCCGTGCGACCTCTGCATGGATTGCGCCCTCCCCAACTCGTCGGCACTCGTTCAGACATACTTGTATAGTGCACGGCTTATCAGTGCACAGTGTCCGCCGGTGTCTCATGAAGAAGTCGCCCGAGGCACTTCCGTTTCTCAGTTGAGGCTCACAGCTCGCCGTAATTAAACGTCGTCTCAACACAAATACTTCGAAACGTCGTAGTTAGCCCAGATAACCGCCACTACTATTTTGCGACCTTATTGCTCCTAATTCAGGGCAACAGTAAGTATTGCATGGCCCTAACTCAAGTGTGTTCTTTTTTCTTTTTCCTAGCTCGGCAAAAGCCATCGAGGTTTTCGAGCACCTGAATGCTGAGGGGGTGCGAAAGGAGCAGGAGAGGAAGAGAGGGAAAGATAGCGAAGTTAGTCAGTGCATATTTAAAGAAGTGCTTCAAACGAGGTCCAATGCGAAGAAGGCGACCAGGCCCTAGAGCCTTGCTAACTTTCATGCCCAACCAACCCAACCACCCAACGACATCTACATCTGCGGAACTAGCTGCTCTTCGCGCTGCACTTTGTTTCGTCAATCGGGAACCACCTCGACAATGGTCAATTTTCAGTGACTCAAAGGCAGCGCTACAATCTGTGCTATCAGCTCTGCGTCGCGGGCCATTCGAACAGCTCGTGCTCGATATTAGATGCCTACTTCATACATCACATGAGAAAGGACATCACGTGACGTTTCAGTGGCTGCCAAGTCACTGCGGCGTCATAGGAAATGAAGACGCCGATAAAGCCGCTCGGACAGCTCTTGAAGACGCACAGGAAGAGGCCATACCACTTTCATGGTCCGACGCAGCCAGCAGGCTTCAAGTGCTTGCACGGGAGATCACGCTCTCTCTATGGTGCACACCAAGCAGCCAGACCAACCGCAGCAATCATCAACACGACCTGCCCTCATTGATGCATCTCTGTATGCCAACTGGACTCTGCCGAAGTGAGGCCACCCTGCTTTATCGCTTATGGCTAGGGGTGGCCTTCACGAAATCCTACTTGTTTCGCATTGGAATGGCCGACAACGCTCTCTGCAATGCCTGTCTTTGCGAGGAGACGATGGAACACATTCTGTGCGACTGTCCTGAATATAATGTTCAGAGACAGTCCATGGCGTCCGTTCTAGCGCACCTGGACAATAGACCATTGTCAGTTGCAACCATTTTCACATATCGCCGACAGAAGACATCGCAGCTGAAGGCGACGAAGGGACTACTTCGCTTTATGAAGGATACGGGCTTGGACAAGCGGATGTGACAGTGATGTCGCGTACCGCGCAAGAGTGACGGACTGTAACTGACGATGTGTTTGCTATGTTATGTGCTCTCTCTCTCTCTCTCCTTCCATCTTTCATCCCCCCATCCCGCTCCCATGTGTAGGGTAGCAAACCGGTTAGGCTAAACTGGTTAACCTCCCTGCCTTCCTTCTCCACTTTTTCCTTCCTTCCTTCATGCAGAAAACTGATTTAGCCTCCCGTTTATAGGCATTTTCTCCGTGTTCCTACTTTATTTTGTCCGTGTTTCTGTCATTTCTTTATTTCCAATTTTCTTTCCTATTTCTTTGTTTCCTATATTCTCCTCCTCCTCCTCCTCTTTCTGATTCCATCCTCCCGAAGGAGTAGGCAGGAGTTGTGCCCCTCTCGGTGGAAGTTGTCAGCTCGCTCCCTCCTTGTTTCCTTTGTGTGCTTGTATAATAATAATAATAATAATAATAATAATAATAATAATAATAATAATAATAATAATAATAATAATAATAATAATAATAATAATAATAATAATAATGTATACCTACATAAAGTAATAAGTAAAGTACCTAAATAATAATTGTATTATGCATTCATTCATAGTCACATTAATTACGGCATTGTTTCATGGGGCAACACGTACGCTTGTCACTTATCATCAATTCAACATATCCAAAATCAGTCAATACGCATTATCACTTCTAGCTCCATGCAATCCAATGCCTCTTTGTTACTTCGCGCGTATAATATCTTGCCTATTAATAATTTGTTCCAGTTTAACACACTCGTCTTACTCCACAAATTGCTTCATAATAACCTTACGTTTCCCTTCATTGCAACTGACCTTTTGCAGAATAAAAATATGACCAGATTTGCGGCTAACAACAATTTCTTGTTACCCATGGTTCATACGAATTACGGCAAAAAAACATCTTCCTTCGCTGCAATTTCTCTTTGGAATGAATTACCATCAACCATAAAATCCTGTACTTCTCTTGCAATTTTTAAAGATCACCTTAAGCATCATTTCCTACGATAACTTAACTACGATCTGGCGGTGTACCTTCGACTTTTATATCACATGTCATTTCTTGTATTTCATCCATGCTTTCTTCCGACTTTCTTGTATAACGTGCTTTTTCGTGTTTGATTGTAAATGACATGTCTAATGATGTATTTAATCTGTAGATGTTTATAATACGCTAATTTGCTGACTATTTATATCACCATCAATGTTGTTATTATTAACCGAGGGTCCCACTACAGTTCTTTCACTTTGGGACCCTCGTCTGTATATTTGTCAGGTAATTACTTCTTTATTTTGGAACCAATAAATCGGAAATCTGAATCTGAATCTGAATGGAGACAGGACCGAAAGAATGCGCCGACTACAACCGAGCGTTTAACTGGAAAGACCAAGGACGCATAAGAAACACTACAATGATGGTGCGCATGTGCCACCTGGACATCCCCCTTTGTCCAGTTGTCGCTGGCGCATGTGTCCTGCCTTCCTTCCCGGCCTTGTCCCTCGTTTTGAGTGCGTCTTTAAATATAAAGCAGTACCAACTCGCCTAGTCTGCTACTATTACCCTGTGCCCTTTCGTTACCCTTGTGCTGGGGAAGGAGTGCTAATTAAACGTGATATAAGGAGCCACGAGCTAAATTAAACAAAAGATAGATAGATAGATAGATAGATAGATAGATAGATAGATAGATAGATAGATAGATAGATAGATAGATAGATAGATAGATAGATAGATAGATAGATAGATAGATAGATAGATAGATAGATAGATAGATAGATAGATAGATCTGCAGTTGAGCGGGATGTAGTGCACGACAATTCTCAAGGTCTGTCACTCAGCCCAACATGTCCCTCAAGGAGCGCAACAGCGCGTTCAACACGTTCTGTGCCGAGTACTGCCTGGACCAGTATCCGAGGATTCTTTCTTCTGATACAAAAACCGATTGACCGGTCGATCACATGCGGCTGACAATTCTTTTCTAGGCGCAGTGTAGCGGGCACTGTAGCGAGGGCATTCGCTAAGGAGACGCGAACTTTTGCTAAAAAAAGAAAGAATGACCATCAAAAGTGTCATATGCATTCAGGAGTTCATAATCTCCGCGAGCGTCTTGGTGCAGTAACGAATGAACGACAGGGGCATGGATGAGGATAGACCAAAAGAAGGCTGAACTTTCTGTTCAACTCGTAGTATTGACGAGCTGCTTAGGACAGCAACGGATGACTGACACATTTGCGAACGTCACGGCGCGCCCGCTGGCCGAGGCCGCTTGGGAAGGCCGTGGGTTCATTAGTGCACTTGAATGAGCGGAGAGCATAACTAACAACAGAAACGTTGCAACAATTTTTTTAGTTGCTTTCGCTGTTTTCACATTTTCAAAGCTATCTATAACGCGGTTTGTGAGAAGCAAAACCAACTTTGGCGCTACAGATGCCTTGATCACTGGGCGGCTTTATTTTTATTCGCAGCACTTCGACAATTTCGGCTTTAGATAAGAACACAAGAAAGAAAAAAGAGCGTTTCTATTAGACTTTTTCTTATTCTTATTGTTACTGTCTTAGAATAAACACACTATAGGTATCCGAGAGCGCTAACGTGCCTTTGCCTGCTCAAGTGCTATAACTTACTCAGCACTAATTGGAATGGCTGACAGTGCTACACGTGACGACTGCGGCCGCGCAGAGAACATCGACCACTGTTGTGCCCCTGTCCTCGATTTGATGTACGAACCCAATTAATGTCCAATGCATTGCGGTGCTTTATACAATCGTCCACTGACCGTGCAGACGCTACCGAGATACCATCCACACCGTACGAACAAAATTCAGCTGATAGTTGGAGTACGTCTTATCGTCTTTCATGTCCCTGTCAATCCAGGGCTATGACTTCAATTCATCCGTACGTGCGCCCAGAAAGAAGCGAAGGCACTTTTGTGCTCATTGAGGGCTACTGATCCTGTGCGAGCGTCTTTTACTCCATGGCGATGTCCGCGCACGCATTCTCCACGTCAATCCTTCATCTGTGTTTCTCGCTTTTACATGTTATTTTTCTCTCTCCCAGTGTACGGTCCAACCAGACGCGTTTCCGGTTAACCTTCTTGCATTGTCTTTTTTCCTTTTGCTTCCTCTCTCTCATTCCTGGAAAACATAGAAAGAGAAGAAGAGCAAAACTTACGTTTCACGTTCACGATAACCTGAGTGCTGGATCTGTAAGCAACGGCTGTAATAGAAAAAGAAGGATTTTTAAGTTTATGTTTTGATTACACTTTTGGTGCAATGTAAGCAAAAGTTGATGCAAAACTTACTTGAAAGGCTGAGCTTGGGTGCCCACCAAGGTTGTATTGCTGTGAGTAGAAGATGTGACGTAAACAAAGCTGCTTTAGTCATAGAAGGCTTTAGATAGATATGAAAAAAAAAAAAAAAAAACCTCCCTGAATTATGTGCATTTCCGGGTGTTTCAGTAGCAGCTTTCTAGACCCGCTTCTGATACTTTCATCAGAAATGTGTTTGATATTTCATGATCATTCAAGTTTTTCGAGAAATCGAACTATCATATCACAGCCATTGGTGCATAAAGGCTGAATTTATTTATTTATTTATTTATTTGTCTATTTATTTATTTATTTATTTATTTATTTATTTAATCATACTGCAGGCCAAATCATTGGCCCAAGCAGGAGGGACATTACAACAGTAAGTTTGAAAAGTGAAGAGGCTATACAACAATAAGAACAAAGATCTACCTCTAGTTCAACCCTAGACAAGTTAGCA
Organism: Dermacentor andersoni; assembly: GCF_023375885.2. NCBI lineage: Eukaryota > Metazoa > Arthropoda > Arachnida > Ixodida > Ixodidae > Dermacentor > Dermacentor andersoni. The sequence goes on from NC_092815.1 coordinate 94,178,304, forward strand.
AGAAAAAGGACACAAATCCAGAACACAAAAGTAAAAAGTGCGAAAGTAGAAATAGGCTTACAAATAGGTAACCCAAATACAGGGGGGGGGGGGGGGGGGGTTGGGGGGTTGGACCACGGTATGAACGGGAAGTTAAAGTTTGGGTATCTAAGCTTGATATCTGGCTCGTTACAGGTTATTTGCATAAGTTAATGCGGATATAAAAGAATCCTACATATTTAGTTGGGCGCAACATATCTTTTTTAGTCAAATGCAACGTTTGCATGTCAAACTAAAGTATTGCTCGCACTCTATCCCTGGCCATCCAAAAGTTGTAGCTGTGTTTTGGTTCTGATGTTTACGCTTACTTGTTTTTATCTATGCTGTCATCCCACAATGATAATAAAATTAATTAACCGTATCACATAACAGGCAGCAGACACAAACTGCTAGTAATATAACCTCGTGGACATGCAGAACATTATGTACAACATCAGCGCGTTGAGCCTTATGATAATTATTAGGCCGCATGAGCTGCAGTTGTCCTACGTTCAATCCGATCCCTCAGTAGAAGGACTCTCACTGTCGCTGGCCACTATTACAACAGAGAGTAACGTTTTCTGCAACCTCACTGCGGAACGGAGTAATCCGGGTGTCAATATCTCTTGTTCAATGAGTTATACGAAGGCAAAGAACGAAAAACAAAACGAAGTATTTCCACATGCCTCAAGGATCGTGTAAGTAAAGTAACGCCAAGCGAGAGAATTATCGCATCATCATTTCTTAAGAATTTCTGTTATGCGACATTCATGTAAAATGACGCGCTTACGCTAATACCATTGTCACTTTGATTCTCTTTGATGTTTTAGGATTGTAGCTTGTTCGCCGATTTCATGTTCAGTCGAGGGAAAATAGAAACGATGGGCACAGTTCACCTGAAAGACGGCACTGTGTTCATAGTTTCACATAACATTGCACAGCAGATAGTCCACTTAAGGTAAACGAGGAAAACTTGGAATGGCACAACTTGTCACTTACAATGTAACGTTCGCAAGCCAAAAGAGTGCAAGAGGCACATGCTCTTTCCCGCTACCTCTATCCACGTCCCAATTAAGTGAGTGAGTATGACTTGCACTTATACATGAGCACGCACCTTTGTAACTTGTAAATTTATCGATGACTTGTTGCGCCTTTATCTTCAGTAGATGTATTTCAACATAACTGAGATTAGAAGAGCTGCCGCTACGAGCGACGTGACAGTGCAATTGCTGAGCACGAGTTCGCGGGATCGAATCCCGGCCACGGCGGCCGCACTTCGATGGGGGCTAAATGCGAAAACACCCGTGTACTTAGATTTAGGTGCACGTTAAAGAACTCCAGGTGGTCGAAATTTCCGGAGTCCTCCACTACGGCATGCCTCATAATCAGAAAGTTGTTTTGGCACGTGAAACCCCATAACTTAATTTTAATGTTGAACATTGCAGGCACCATTAAATTGTGTTCCACCCAAGTGAGGACACCTCTTCATCATCTGTTGCGTGTTGAAGTCAGCGCACTCTTATTTGGCCCTGATCAAGCTCAGGGAAAGCCTTACTCACCAGACTGGCTGCTGGCCAAGAAGGCGTCATCCGGAATGCTCACGACGGCAGCTGTCGGAGGGAGCGGGAGACAGGATCAAGCGCGCAATTCAAAACGCCTCTCGCTCGAACGTGCGTTTAATCTTTCAAAATATCTTGGCAGACTTTGTTGCCAGCATCTCCTTGCACCATTTTTTTTTTCACATTCAGCAGCCCTTGTGCATCTAGAGTTAGTACATTTTCAGCTTGCTTCTCGTTTAAAAAATATAATAAAAAGCACTTGATATATTTCTTTAAAATGTGGGCAACATATAATATGAAAGCCTCTTGAAAACAAACTCTACAAAATTCTTTTTTTTTTTTGATGGCATGCGCAATAGTGTCGCGCGGCTGTTCTGATTAAACTGATCAAAAAGTTTCTTATTTAATATTGGTTCAATCGATACAAAGTGTAGAGTATGTATTTTGAGAACACATAACTTAATTTCGTCTGACTATTTATTTATTTATTTATTTATTTACCCTCAGGGCCTTTGGGGCGTTACAGAGGAGGTGGGTACATGGTTGAACAAGAACAGAATCTTACTGTGGATGAAATCCAGAAACAGCAGGAAAACAAAGCACACACATATAGAAAGCACACAGTGCAGGGCTTTAGCTTTACGTTAGCTATTAGAAGGTGAGTAAAAATAAGAAATAATCAGCAGACCTGTTACCTAAAAAATTTCTCCGCTGCACTGTATTATCAGTGTTTTCCATATGGGCTTACTGTCTCTCCTGCTGCTTCTGTTCAATCTTGGGCGTATACCCGTCGCAGTGGCTTAGTGGTTATGGCGTTTCGCAGCTGAGCACGCGGTCACCGGTTCGATACCCGGCCGCGGCTGCCATATTTCGATAGGGCCGATATGAAAAAAAATAAAAAATAAACGCTTGCGTGCTTAGATTTAAGTGCACGTTAAGAAACTCCAGGTGGTCAGAACTAATCCGGAGCTCTTCACCACGGCGTCGCTCATAATCCACTCGGCAGTTGTGCAACGATAACATCCCTCGAAAGAAAAAGAATGAAAACAGTCATGGACCTGCTACATTGGTTCAGTTTGTTTACTGCAATGCGCGCAACGATGGCTGCCCTATACTTGCCGCGTTCACCAAAACAGAACACGAGCCCCGATTCGTTTTTATACCCAGAAAGTGCGCTGTCACAGAGATCTTCTGTCGGCTACAGTGCGCACTTCAATGTCACGTAGCTTTATGCAGTCGCTGTGACGGAAGCCTTCGTGCCGAAGGACTAAGCGAGCACGAAGTCGGTTTGTCATCGTCTTCTCCGAAACAGTTTTGCTGAGGCTCGTTTCTACCGGGCCAGCGCGAAAGACGAAGAAAACGTGCCGCAACCCAATACTTCACGTCATCTTTGTGTCATCAAAAAAAAAAAAAAAAAAAAGAAAACTCGCCCATATATGTTTACCGCTCCGGGCTCGGCTTCAGGACATCGAAAAGCAAGCGCTGCGCGCTATTCTTCTTTTTTGCTTACTGAAGAGAAGCGGGTCAGGTGACCGCCATTGAAGTTGAACCGATGCAGCATGTCGAAACTTGCAAAGCAATGAGCAGATAGACAGCGATAATAATAATAATAATAATAATAATAATAATAATAATAATAATAATAATAATAATAATAATAATAATAATAATAATAATAATAATAATAATAATAATAATAATAATAATAATAATAATAATAATATTCGGACCTCAGTGTTGTTCCTGGGCATACGAAATAAATTATTGATTGACTGACCAATTGATTGCTTTTAAAAACGTGTAGACAATTCAAAGAGAGCGAAGAAAGCAATGAGCAGGCTGGCAACTTCCACGGGAAGAGTCAGAACGCCTGCCTGTTCTTCAGGAAGGAGGGCACAGAAGCACAGAAACTGAAGGTAGCAAGAAAGGGCGGAAAGATAGAACAAGGTTATAGACCAGAAATCATAAAGCAAAAGAATGATAAGAAATAGAGCATGGCAGTATCACGAAGCACTGACGCAATGCTCCAGAAGCATCAATATACACACTGACTGACTTTAATTTCACAGTTCTCAACAGAGACGACATCTACGACGACGAGTTTGAATGTACACGTGTAACTGTGAGTCTCAGGGGTAATTACCGTGAGTGGTATTAGCTAATAAGACAGTCAACAAACACTTTATTTTTAACGAAAGGAGTGCGGATAACTTTTGACTCATATTCGTCGTAACATGGTGCAAAACAGCAGAGGTGCAGAGTAGACGCCGCAAGAGACACCATTGCACTACGACAGCCTTATGGCTACCATGCCTTCTTCCCTCATTTCTCTCTCTCTCTCTCTCTCTCTTTTGAGCTGAAGGTATACTCAGAGCTGAAGTCTAAATACTGAGTTTATAACAGTCGGAGCAACAAAGTTAATTATTCAAACGTGTTTACACACGAACAAATGATTGTCATTTTCCCCCATGTGGACAACAACAAAAATAAAAACAATCAGTTCTGGTTTAGCGATAAACGCGAGTGAAAGCGTTAGCATTGCGACGCACTTCCTTGAGGTCCTGGATCCATGATTTAAACCACCTTCACCACATTGCAAAGTCGTCTATAAATACACGCGCATGCTCTTCTAAGCTCTCCTATCCCCTCTCTACCTCTACCACGCGACAGGCTTCTCACAATTCACATACATACATATTTTTTCCCCACTTTGACGCTCCTTATGCTAGCGCATTAAAAAAGAACGCTGGTGACGATTGGGTTCGCACTCATACTGACCATATTCTGACTTGCAGTACTGTGTAGCAGTAGTCGCCGGCTCTTCGGAGGCGTCGATGCAGACTGGACAAGTGGCCGGGGCATTCTCTGGGCATGGGCCCTCGTCTGATGTATCTGTTATTGAGAGCATAATATGAATACTCGCTTCTACCCATTTATTTTCTGCGCTTTCTCTCTATTGTCATCAAATATTTACGGCACGGATCGGTCTTCCAACAAGCGCCGCTAGTAATATGGCCTTAAACGAACGTTTCCGTAAAGCAGAGCACGTGTTCCCATTCGGCTACAAAGAAACTCTGCGTCGAACGAGAGCGCCTCAAATCGGGGTATTTGCTTTCTTTTTCCTAAAATAAGTCAACAATGAATCATTTTACAGTTTTTGTTTTTGCTCCTGCAACGGCAACTTAGTTGCTTCACCTCTGTTAGTCTCACACTGCGGTGAAGCCACATTAGCAGGAGTAACACGACCAAAAAGAAAGACTTACGCCGGCCACCCTGCTCTTGTGTTGTTCACTTGCAATTTATAATAGTCGCGCAATCACCCATAGTAATACTCATGTTTAAAGAGACGAGGAAAGTGTATGTTAGAAATAAATGTAGATGCAAGCGTATTATTAATGTGGAATGTCATAGCAATTGAACAATAAACGGTGACTGCAACATTGCAAAATGAAGAAAATGAAATGAAAAAAGGAATAAAAGAAAAAGAAGAAATAAAGACATTTTTTTTTATCGGGAGAGTAAACCAACCTACTCTACACCCCTCCAATGTTGGCGGAAGTGGGCTCAATGCACTTGGCTGAGCATGTTACAGGTTCTTACCGACCTTCGATATGTTGTCCTCAGTAAAACGCCACACGTGTTTTCTTTAAAAAAATGCCGCATAGGCTTCAGAAGAAAATCAATATGCATTGCATATATGTTCGCATCGGTATTATGCGCGAGCCCCGTCACTGGAAGCGTTAACGCTGCTGTCGCTTTTGCGTCGAACGTTGAATCACATGAAAACACTTCAACTCAGTAGCACTCGCATGGCTCGCAGTAAGCCGCGTTTTCGCGCTTCTTAGGAGGGTCGTCTCAGTATTTTTGTTTTTAACTCCAGGACCGTTTAACTGTCGTCGTCGACAATCGTTGTACATCGTACTAGCAACGAAAGTGTTGCCTTTGCAGCCTTATAATGCTACATTCGATAGCATCAATGGGCTCATCCCGGAGCTATCCCAGCCGGTCCCAGTGTACACTCTGGGTGTTAGCATATATTGATGAAGAGAGGCACCACGGCCTTAGTTTTTATTCACCGTCATGAACGTGTTATGTTAGCGAACCGTAGTGGCGGGTTCTCGCGTTTAGTTTTTGCGATATATCTGCGTTGACAATGCGCGGGCTACACATGCTCTCGATGGTGTTTGCCACCGTGAAAAAGGAATATTTTTTGGCGTACCTTCTTTTTTTAAACGCAAAATTGATAAGGAATGCTTACAATGGCGTGCCACAAACACCACGAAAAATTAGGCCATTTCTACGGTATTATGCACGAATATGATCACTACGCGCCCCATCACAGTTGCGTCATATTCTATTTCCTTTCTTGATCTTCATTATATCAAAAGCTGAAAACTACGCTGAGTCTCATTCTCTTTGTCACTCAGTGCTGAGAGACATCAACAATACACGATTGTACGCCGCCATCTGTTGTCTATACGCAAGAAATGAACGAGACACTCATCCAGAAGGCTAACATAATTTTGCGCTACATGTAGACGTGACTAAAGTTTCCCGAACTATTTGCTGACAAATTATGCTGGGGCTTCAAATAAGGAAGACGCTAGATGGTTACACCATAGAGGTACAATGTAGGCAGGAAACGTCATGTAACACTAGGCGGGCAAATACCATGATTTGAGTGAATGATATAGTAACACTGGGGTACTCACGTGGTCAGCGATAAATCATACCAACAAAGAGCTCTTAAGCCTAATTGAAAGGATTCTTTATCACGTTGAAGCCCACTAAACGCTGGCGGTGCACCCAATACGTTGCAATACGACGCACTATTCTTCATCTGACAGTTGCGTGACTTCTTTCCCGTACTCGAATGTGTCATTGTTAAGGGCCACGTTTCCTAATTTTGAACATTGCTTTAAAAGCAAACCTTCATTTTTTTTAACAACTGCTGGTTCCTAAAGAAACTAGCGCGTCCGTTTATTTCAACAGAGTGTACTGTTGCCGCACAGTCGCTATACACAGCGAAGTTTGATAAAAGGGCGCGCAAGAACGAATAATTTTCTCAAACCACATAATAATATAGTCAAATCAAAAACAAAATACCTACTCGCGTAAAAGTATTCGTTGCAATCCATGAAAATTGCGTGCCCATACGTTGGAAAACATAGTACGAGTCCCTGTTCTTGTATGTGCTTCAAAAGGAAGACGCTCCACACGTGATCCAACTTTACACGTCACTCGGGCACTGGATGAAGACGGCGCCGCAGTATGTCCTCACTCCCACTAATGAAGTGCACAATGAACAAGGCCCAATGTGACAGAGTGGCGTGCCTTTAAGTCAGATTTACGCCTTATTAACCTTCATTCCCACCCATACCCCCTCCCCCTTCTTACTATGCATTCCTAAGGGATGTGCGCTACATGTGTCCTTTATTCAAAGCAAATGATTTACGACGTATACGGTGAGAAACCGCTGAGAGGCTATGAAAGCACTGAGACTGTCTGTGCAACCTGCTTAATGCGCGTATTCCTGGAGGGCGCTAAGACTGCGCTCTACGCCTGCTGCGCGGGCTCTGGAAAGTGCACAACGTAAGCACAGTGAGAACCCCCTCAGCTTTCGCTGTCTGTGTTCGTGAGAAACGCACAGGCTTACTTTTATTCTTTTCTCCTTCTTTTTCTATCGATAAATTTATTATACCATTAATGCACCGCTTACCTCCGCCGTCCTCCACAGGTATCTCGAGTTCTGGCAATGGCAGTTTGGTTTCCGGGCCAGGATCGATCCTTGAATCGTTGGTGTCACCTTCGACCGGGCACGAGGGAAGCGTGTGCATGCCGTATTCAAGCGGGTACAACTTGGCGCCCGAGCCAAGCTGTAGCACCCCGTCAGAGAGCTTCGACTGTTTGTCGACTACGAGCAGCGCGTAGCCAGGTAACTCTGCGTAGGAGCAGATATGAACGGTTCCGCATGACGCTCAAAAAAAAGAAAAAAGAAAAAAAAAAGGCAATGTTACAAAAAAGTTACACCCACAGATCACTGTAAGCCACTCGCAAATGACGGTTCAACGTAAATATGGTGGATGAAGTAGAATACGGCAGAGGGACGGCTTTAAGAACAGACAGTGCAGGTTCGCAAGGACATCGCCATTTCCTCAACGGGGTCGTGAATCGTTGCTTTATCTTTCCCTCTTCCCCGCTTCTTGCACCGGATATTTTTTCGCTCCTTCTATTGAATCGCTGACGATGAAGAAAAACCCATCATCCTGTGATGTCGTCGTGCGCAAAGACGCAGCACATTCACGAACCCATCAGTGACAACGAAAACAAGATGCCCAGCATGATCAGATCTGATAAGACGAAGGTCGCAGGCGCACCGCGTAATATATCTGGGCGTCTAGCATGTTTAAGCGAAAAGAGGTAAATGCTCTGAGGCCAAGAAGCTACAGCTATGTCGAAGGTTTGCTTAGTGTGTAACCTTTTAACAACACGGCACAGGACTGAAAAATAAGTGGTATTTGCCTATGGTCTGCATAGAAGCTGCGCTGTTTATTTTCGTAGCGTGTAGAATAGCACGAGCTATCATTACAGTGCAAAAGTACTAAGCCCGGTTTTCGTGGCAGTTCAAGCCACTGCGATTATACCGTGTGCTCAGCTTTCTTAGGAAGAGGAAATCTAGCTTACGCTTACAAGAGGCCGACATTCTTGTAGCTAACATGGCCCCAGCAGTCGCTAATTTGCCGTAAAGTAGGTAGCTAAGCTAGAAAAATGTGAACTTAGTAGAAATAACGAGAGAGCAGCAGTAAAACGAGAGAGACAGAAACGCACGGCTCTTGAGTTGCTGGCAGGGGCACTGCTTGTCGAGGAAGAGCTGCAGGTCGTACGTGTCCGCCACAGGGTCCGAGCCGCGGCTCACGTTGTACAGTGCCTTGACTGTGTACGTCAGGCACGAGTCCGTTAGGCTGCCGGGCTCTGCGAGGATTTCATGGACTTATGTAACACGAGTTGCATGCCCATGAGTTGCATGCCCATGCCCACAATTTAGGGATTACGTAAGGTTTCATACTAGCACTTCTTAAGCTAGTTCTGGCACTATATGATGTCTGCGTCCTGTGCCAGATGGCCTTTATACAAGCATGGGAGTGAGTGGTTAGTGCAATGATTTGTCTAAAAGAAGTCCTGAGATCGAACGTCCTGGTGACTTTTTACACTAATGCCCTTGAAGCTAATTTGACATCGCAAGTTAGTTCTAGGGTAGTTATTAGTTAGTGCCATTTCACCTCTAATTACGGCCATTAGGAAGTGTTCCGACCTTTACAGAAATAAGCTTTTTTTCTGAATATCAAAAGCAAATTACTTATGGTGAGTGGCAGTCCAAATTCCATCTAGATTTCGCGACATATATACGCTGAAGTGTAAGGATTTATCGATCTTGTGGAAATCACGTTGCCAAATGAATTATCTGCGGTTATAAAACAATTCACTGCTCCAGAGAACGTTTTCCGATCAGCACCCGCCACAAATGAGGCTTAAAGAGCAGCCAAGGACATCGAAATCTGCTTTCTTAAAGCTTGTCTAATTGTGGAAATATGTACGCGTCTCATAATGGTCGAACGATTGCAGCGCCCATGAAGTTACTGTTATTGTTAATACTTATTTGATGATGTGAGGCAGATACACAAGATGTGAGACTGGTGAGGAATACCTCAGGTAATCCAAACTGACCGGAAAGGCAAAGTTGAGAGATAAGAAAGCAAAAATAAGTAAAAAAGAAAAACAGACATTCTCGTCAATTAACAATTTACACATTGTCAGACACAGCAGCAGAGTAAAAGGAATCGGGTAACATCAATTTATAAGCTTCGTGGATGCGAAATGACAAATACGACTTACGAAAATGTATGAAACAAATGCGAATTTAACGTCACGTCTTCCGTCCAGTTCTTTCTTACGTTCTGTATAGTTGTAACGCACACGTTAAGAAAGTGAAGCCTTCTGGTGCCACCTTTCACTGGCAGTGTTATAAGACAAAGGGCACCGAATGCACTATTTCTTGTTTACCAACTAATGAACATCAAAGTTTATCAACATTTCTACACAGACCGAGAACATTTAGGCAATTCACGGTGCTTTCATGGGCTTGATGACTTACCTGGTTCGGCTAGCGCGGTCTCAGTCGGCGTTGCATTAACTGTTGGAAGAGACACGTGAATCAATTAGTTAGACAGAGCGAATGGTTATAAATTATTAGTACGCTTCACTGTAGCGCCATCGCACCGATTGTAGACTTGCCGCGGTGCGAGCCGCATGCTTAAGTGATGCCTTAAGTACTTCCAGCAGTGCAGTACAGAGACTTCACCGGGTCGGTGAACTTGCATGTTTACGCCGTTCAGTTATGCTGGGCAAACGTTAGTGAACTTAACAGAAGCGTTGACTGAAAAACGAAGTATTAACGAACAGGAATCAGGAACGCACCTTTGATGACAACACTTAGGTTTGTGCCGAATGCAGTCTCTTCTGAAATGTAACACGAGATGCAATTTATGCGCAATGCATCTTCAGTGAATTATTCTCCTACTTGCCGTCGTTAATGAGATCTCGACGAAGTTGAAAATGCTCACCATTCACTTCAATGTCGGGGAGATAAGCCTGCTTCCATGTGAACCGCCCTGTGGGAAAGAAACCAATTTAGAAGCTTTGTAAAACAGTAGAAGATAAAGAAAAGTAGAAGCGCTCGACTGGCGATGTAACCGTCGACTTTTATCTACGAATCGTTGCTGGAGTGGCAAAGCATTGCCTTCCTCTCTCTATATAATTTTCTTTTCGGTACGATTAATGCCCCTTCCAACTAGCCACAGAGAGGCGGAGTCAGACACAGCATAACAGTCAGAAGGCAACTGCGGACACAAACCACGTCGCATTTTTCCATTTGCATTGATTTACTACATGAACGGTATTAAACTCAGAAGAGTAACCAAAATTAACTGAGAGTCCCGGAGGAACACATCTCGACCGACATAATGATGCAATTTAAGAACGCTAATAGAATGACCAGGCAAGGAAGCAGGAGAGGGAGCAGAAGGTAACAATTAAAAAAAGAGAAGGAAAAAATTAGAAAAAGAGAGAAAATGTCAAGTTAAACGGAACAAAGAAAACAAGAGGATGGTAAAAACGAAAGTGAGGGCACTTGTGCATACGACCACATATGGAAGGCGTTTGAATCGTTTGCGCGGTTCCTGTTGTAGCTTATTTTGTTAGGCAGTGGTCACATAGGGAAACGTAAAGTGCCGTTCGTCGCCCGCCCCTGCACCAATCACCCTTATTCAGTGAATGCAAAGCAAACTCTGACGCGCTGCTCAAGCAATGTAACCTTCTGACGTTGTAGGAAAGCTGTGTTTCGGCAGTCTACTTTACATTAAAAACAAACGTCATTTTGCAAAGTGCCTTAACGCTTCCGCTACGTTTGCCATAGATTCAATCGCGTCGACACTATAATGCTTGTCATATGTGTTTTAAAGAATCTGCTACTTTCTCACATATTCTTTTTTCTGATCATATGACAATCAAAATATTGTCGAAAAGCCGGCGCCGGAAGTTGCCGGCATTTCAATTATCATGAAGTAAATGAATCATTCTCAAGTACAGAAAGTTCGAAATCGTTAGATGGAGAATAGATTAGCTGAGTTGTTTCGCTGTTTCGGTGTTTTAAGTTTTCTTATTTATTCTGCAATACTAATTTGCCCTACTAAATTTTTAAATCGTGCCTGAGTTTGTCACGGTGGTTCTGAAGCAAAGGCAACTGCACGAATGAAGCAAGCCTGTGAAGAAGAAACGTTCGTCTCTCCACGGTCTCTCTACATTATCACACAGGCAGACGGCGACTAGTATACGTACCATTTTTGTATACGGCCATCTTCTGGTAGTCGAGCCCAATCGCGATGACCGAAGCTGCAAGTAGGTCAGAGACAAGCATAAAAGGTCATCTGATGATGCACTGTTACACGTAAGAAAAGTCTGTAAATATTTTGTAGTGTCATTTACTCGTTTTGAATTTATTGAAATGAAAATCAAAGGAAATTTCTATAATAAAAAAAGACCCTATAATCGCGCCTGCTACTCGCTTTCAGATAAAAGTAATAATAATAAGAATAAGTATTGCAAGAAGAAACGTCAATATTTCTTATATGTTTTTGTTTCGTTAATGGAGAGCGCGCGGGGCGCCATGGTTTACAATACCAGAGGACAAGCTTACCGCTAAACGGACCAAAAGAGATGCATATAGAACCATAAACAAACAATACCAGGCCATTTCACTGTCCCTTGCCAAAATTTTGGGCCCGTACTCATGGATACGTTTTTACGTAAAGAACTGGGCCCGCATTCACAAAGTTTTTCGTTTGTAAGTGCTGCTTGCCATTCGTCGTCCGGCTTCGCTAATAATACGTCCAGCATCAGAATTGGCTACAATTTTCTCTCACGAAGAAGTCTAGTGAAGATCTTTTTGTGAATCGCTCGCTGTGCTTTCTGTGGCTTCACTGCATGTTGATTCGTATGGTTGCGACTTACAAAGAATTGAGCCCCTCGGATCTCCTCCTTCTTCTCGCTCGTGTTTTCTAATGAGTTCATGTTTCTCGTGCTTGTGGGGGCGTTCCCCTCTCCAGAGACAACCGTGGGCAACCAAATTCACAAAGGTATTTATTCGTAGGAACTTTTTTGTTCTTTTAGTGCGCGATGGCCCTCGCCAATAATACGTCCGCTCTTACTAATGGACGCTTGTTGTGCTTACGAACTTCACTGAGGCGCAAGAACTTTTTGCGAACACGGGCCGCGTTCTTCGTCGTTTGCTCGCACTGTTTCGCTTTTCGTCCCGCAGCTGTTCTCACCGTATTCGGACTTGCACAGGTCCGCGGTCAGGCTCTCCGCAGCGACGATGCTGGCGCACTGGGGGCACGACTCGTCGAAAGGGTCCGGGCAGCCGGCCGGTCCCGCGTAAGCAGCGTCCGCGTACGCCTGCCGTCCCGGATACCGGTGGCTGCGTTTGCATCCTTGCAGGGCGTCCGCCAGCGCCTTCACGGTAGCCTTGCTGGAGGGCAGCAGGACTGTCTTGTCGTCCAGTATCAACTCTCCGTAGGAGCCACCGTGGGAGCGCCAGCTGTGCCGGGTGCTGAACACGATCACCTTCCCGTACTCTGGTGGGTGCCGTAAAACGTCAGTCAAGCGCGGATTTAGCCTCTCGTTACGCGAGAAGGCAAGAAAGCAAACAAGAAAGAAGAAATGCAAATATAAATGTCACATTTTGGAATCTACGTGAAGCGAAGCTTCAAGGAAGCGGCTAATTAAGTGATATGCAACTAAATGCGATGCCTACAGTTGTGTTTATTCGCACCTTAAGCAAACAATATTTATGTTTGCGCGCCGCGCTGGTCGCGACTTTAATCTCACGTTTATGGGTCGCGCACTAAACACCGTTTACATGGTCTGCTGAAACGTAAACACCCAAATCAGGCGGATGCAAAAAAAGGCCAAGAAAGCTTTGGTAAAAAAAAAAAAAAAAAAAGGAAGAAGGAAGGAAAGAAAGAAAGAAAGAAAGAAAGAAAGAAAGAAAGAAGGTATATGCAGATTCAACGAAACTATTGGAATTTATGTGAAGTGCTTAATTAAACGCTACGAGGCTTTTAATATTCCACACCGCATTTTACGGCATAGCGATTTCATGACTGCCAGGAAAGACGGCAAGGTGGTGACACCCCACAGTGCGACAGGCCCACGCGACCACGAATTACTTTGTCTCCGGAATCGTCCCGTTTTTATTACACTGTTTTCGGAATCGGGCCTGTTCACTACTGCACAGTTTCCGGGATTGGCTCATGTTACTCGACGAGAAACCGACCGAACAGATGACCCAAATGCCGAGGCAGAAGGCGCAAGAAAAAGGCGTATGAATTTGTTCCCGTGGGCCTGTATGCACAAAGCTCTCCGTTCGTAATTGATCGTTGTAATGGCCGTTCGCGTTCGCTAATAATATGTCCGGCATCAGGATTGTCTGATATTTTCTCTTACGAACAATGCTAGTGTACGAGTTTTTTGCGAGTATGAGCCCTGGCCCGGTACATAATTAACGGTTTCCCTTTCCTTGATTCTGTTTCCTTCTTACACAGTTCATGACTGGCCGATCCCGGTGACCATGTAAGTGGATGGACGCGCGGACGCCCTGCCGGAGCGCGAAAAATAAAATGAATTGGAATATAACCGTTACGTGCTTCTGAACCTGCTAACCCAACCTAAGAAGAAGCCAGTTTACGAAATTAATTTGATTTGCGTACGCAAAACTCACCTTTATACGCGGTATTGCAGGAGCAGTACTTGTTGATGGAGAAGCGAATCTTCTCCATGACGGAGGCTGTTCCGTGCAGTGTTTCACCGACGCACATCTCGGAACAAAGGCCTCCGTACGCTGCGTCGACAAAAGGTGTAATAATGCTTACTGATGCGGTACATTTAAGCGGCGCTTACACCTAAACGGTTAATCATAGCGAGCTACTATAACTTGATGTAAGCAACGAATATCGTACTTACGTGTCCCAGCCTGGGGTGGATAGCTCACTTCGGCTTCAGCAACTAAAGAAAAAAGAAAGAAAAGAACATTAAGAAGTTGTTGCCTTCAGGAAAACGCTAAGCCCACTCTTGCACGCAGCGCAAGACAGGCGTTTGCCAGTCAGGGGCCGAATTCGCAAAGATTTTCGTTAGTATCAGTGCTATTTGCCACTGGCCGAGCCCCTTCGCTAATTATATGTTTAGCCTGGCAATTGGCTGGAACATGGTATAAAGAACGATTCTCGCGTAATAATGCTTTTGCGAACACTTGCCCTGGATAGCGAAGGTGACCGACCAATGGAACACAGTTCGCATGAGAAAAAAAAAAGAAAGAAGCTCGAAAAAAAAAAGTGTCTGTAAGAGTCGTTTGTCGCCAAGGTTACCGAACTAAATCTTTTCGATCGTAAGAACTGCCGGAACACGTCGAAGCGTGTCGCATTCGGTAATAATATGTTTTCTAACCCGGCTGGCTGGCTCATGTTCGTACGCATTACTCTGGTTTTACAACTTTGTGAATGCGAGACCTCGATCTATGGTATAGAAAAGCAGGTCGCTCTCACTAGAGTGGTTCGTAAGAAGAGCAGAAGATCCCGTCACAGATGTTACGAACAAAAGAGCTCTGTTATTTCACCCCCAGGATTTTGAAACTGGAGAAGAAAAATATAGTCATAAGGAAAAAAATTGTAATTGTTTTGAGGGTCAGTTCACGAAGCTTTTCCACTTGCTTGCCATTGGCTGGCCACCTTCGCTCTACAGGGTGTTCTAGGTAACTTGAGCCAAGACTTTAAACATGAAAGGCGCGTCGGATGCGAATTGAACCAAAGGCATACTATTCGCAATAGCTTATAGTAATTCAGACAATTTTTGTTTTCCCCATAACTCACTAATTAAGCTTAATTACCCAGCTGTTTGATTATTAGCTGAGGACCCCAAGCATGATCGGCAGACTTGTAGAGCACCTTCAGAAACCACCGATCCAGTTTCCTGCACGGTACGTCTCACGTGGTCCTTTTTTTCCGGGTTGCAAAGAAAACCCGCGAACGATGAAAAAAGCCACGTGACGTAGCGCTTGCGCAGTGGTATCACGCTACTTTAAAGCGTGCGTTCGGTGAACAAGGTCAACTGCATCGCCACCACCGTGATCGTGACAAACGACGGGGAAGCGGCAGGGCGTTATGGTGGTTATTGGCAGCCGGGCCGGCGGCTCCCGTCGAATGACGGCGCAAATGCATGCTGCTGGCCAAGCACTGCCGAGAAGATAAAGAACGCCCTGCCGCTTCCCCCTCGCCAATCATGACGCAGCGATACCACTGGGCAAGCGCTCGGCACATTTCGCGGGCTTTCCTTGCAACCTGGAAAAAGAAGAACGACGTGAGACGTACAGTATATTAAGCAACCCGATCGGTGGTTCCAGAAGGTGCTCTGCAAATATGCCTATCATACTTGAGGCCCTTAGCCAATAATTGGGATGTTAGCTAATTGAACTTAATTGATGAGTGAGTTATGGTAAAAAAAAGCGAATAATATGCGTTCGCTTCAATTCGCGTCCGACGTGCCTTTCATTTTAAGATCGTGCCTCAAGTTACGTGGGACACCCTGTATAGCCAGCCCTCTATGACCAGCATTACGAACATTCTTATATGGATCGCTGGCGTGATCCGTATAAGAGGTCTGAACTGCTCCAGCGTCCGTTCCAGTACGCTCCAGTGGTCCACCGGCTCGCAGTTTTCTGTAAGTTCTGCATTAGAAGCACATTAAAATGTGTTTTTCCTTTCTTTGTTTTTGTGAGGAAGCATAATTTTGCTCATTGAGACACGTCGTATAGGAAAGCGCTGCAATTGGTTCACAATTAAGTGTTAGCCAGCATGAATTGGTGGGGCCCTAAAAGGGTAGCATGACTAATAGTCAATGTACCGATACCTATGGACTTACGCTCACTAAGATAAGAACAGATTGGTGTCGCTTAAAGGATGGCGCACAAGTTGCGTGCACTAGTCCAAACGTTGGCACTCGCGTGCATGCATGCATGAATTATGCGGCATATATGGAAATGAAAGAAAGCGGATGTAGCTGCCCGCAGAAGCCTATAGTTAATAAATTTCTGGCAAATATACCTTACAAGATCCGACGCATCTGTAATGGCCAGAATATACGCCCACGTGGAAAGGAATCGCCTGTGGAGTTTGTCGCTTAATCAACCTCGCTTGCTTCACCTAATCGACCCTATCTTAAAATAAGGACCTCCACGTCCGCTTTTCCGTCACCCTAAGACAAGGTACCATCGGATCCATCTGGAATTCACCAACCTGTGCTATTTTAGACTGACCACCAATCCTTATTGCGACAGGTGTGGTGCCCGTTAGAAGCCATGGAATAAAGTTAGTTGATATGGCCAGGGTATACAGAGACGAGAGGACATGATATTTTAGTAGGATGGTGTCTGCTTCCCAAGAATGCCGAAGGAAGCATACTACTTTCGGCGACTGTCCTGTGTGCATTCTTTCCGTCTCCTGTCCTCAAAACGCGCGCGGTTATAACCATGTTCCATCAAGAAGCATACTAGGTAGTACGACGTCTTCAAAGCGACATCAAGCTTAAGATTATTTTCTTCACCGCTTCATGACTTTAGCTTAATTGACTTATTTGCTTAATTCAGCTCATTTACGGCAATACCTTTGTCTTATCTGCGATACCGTGATCACTCATTTAGGCGCCTTTTTTTTTTTGCTTTTCCCGCTCTTCATCTCCTTCTAGGGCATTTCTGTCCCCGATCCCCTGCCCTATGCAGAGTAGCGTGTAGGCGCTTGAATATACACCGATAGGCCTGGATCTTATTAAAAAAGCTTTCTCTCTCTCTGTCGCCGTCAATGTTGTCAATCACTTGGCCTTAATGGCCACCGGCCGTAGTATCGGCGACAAAAGCTTGCGGTCAAAGGAAGCAGATAAGGATGTTACAATAAGGAAGCGGCGACACTCACCAAAATCATAGTTGCAGATGTTCTTAAGCAGCTCCTTGTCCAAAACTGGCGGGCATACGGGACAAGTGTGCGCGGCCTGAGGACATTTAGGCTTGTACGGTGGCACTTCTGGCGGCACTTCTGGCGGCGCCTGTGGCGGCGCTTGTGGCGGAACTTTTAGTGGGCCCATTGAGTAAGCTTCCCTGTAAGATGACTCAAGCGCCTTCGCAGGGGCGTAGCGTATCATGGTCTCAGGGTGGACTGACCTACCGTACGAAGGTTGCACCAAAGCCGGAATTGGGTAGTCGGTAGCGTGAGATCGGTAGTCCGACAACGTTGGCGAGAAGGCGGGTGCTGACTGAGCTGCTGGCGCATAAGTGGCTTCCCCGTAGCCATGAGCCGAGTGGGGCGGAGGCATGTGAGTAGCTGCTGAGTAGCCAGCAGGTACGTCGGTGACAGCCGTGTAGGTAGGCGGAGAGTAACCGGGATCGGCGTGCAGAGGCGCTGAGTATGGTGGTGGAGAGTGGCTAGGTGCAGAGTAGCCGGGTGGTGCATGGGTGACCGCCGGGTACCCAGCAGTATGGACGGAGTAGCCCGCAGGAGCGTGGCTGGCCTCACTGTACGAAGGAGCCAAGTACGCGGGTCGCAAATTGCTCGGAGAATTGTAGCCCTGTGATGCGTGGGTAACCGTTGAGTAGCTCACTGTAGTGTAACCGACTGGAGCGGTATAGCTGGCAGGCATGTAACCTGGCTCTCCATAGCCTGGCGAATAGGTAGCAGACGGATGATAGCTGGGCGGAGAGAAGCTGGGAGCCGGTGAACTTGCGTGTGCATAGGTTTCACTGTACGAGGTGGGCCCGCTGTTGCCAGAAGACCCGTAGTCAGGCTCCGAGTGGCCGGAGTATGCCAGTGAATGCGTAGTTTCCGACGCCGGTGAATATGCCGTCGGTGTCGCGTAAGTCGTGTACGACGGCTGAGAGTAGCTCGGAGCGCGCGTAGTGTAAGTCGGCGGGGAGTAACTGTAAGTAGTGTAACCCGGCTGGTTCGATGGCGCGGCGTAGGTGGTGTACGAAGCTGAGTAGCTGCTCGGTGTGGCGTACGTTGTGTATTGCGACTGACCAGAGGGAGAGTACGTGGTGTACGCGGATTCATAGCTTGGCGCGGGGGCAGTGTACGACATTGTAGTGTACGCTCCGCTTTGTGGTGGCCCTTGCCCGTATGAGACGTCGCTTCCACCGCCGCTACCGTACGGGGTGCCGGCGGTGGCCTCGTAAGCTCCATTAGCACCACCTGCTCCTACTGCAGTCGCGGGGACGTAAGACGGAGGGGCGGAATAAGAAGGCGGAGCTGACGTCGCGTGCGACTTCATCTCCGAACCGTACGTAGAAGCTTGTCCATAAGAACCAGCTCCCTGCGAACCAGCTGGTGCGTATGTAGCGCCTTGGGCAGGTCTTTGCTGAGGCGCGGGACCATAGTTCGGGTTTGCAGGCCGGTAAGTATTTGCCGAAGCACTTACTGGGGCACCGTAAGCATGATTGCCGTATGATGGGGAAAAGTAAGACGGAAGTGGTTGTGCCGGCAAAGTGTAAGACATTGTCACAGCTTGTTGTGGGTAGCGTTGATACGAGGGCTGACCGTACGCGGCATTTTGGCCAGGGTTATCGCCGTAGGACGGCGCTGCATGATGTCCCACAGGATATTTGACGGGACCAGCTGCTACACTTGTGTAGCCGCCGTATGCAGGAGCGTGCTGGGCGGCGACCATGTGCGCTGCCGTGTTCTGTTGCGCGGGTTGGCCGTACGTGGGTCCAGCGGAAGCTGGTGCCTTGAAAATCATCGGTGCGGTGGAGGCCCCGTACGATGGCTGCGTATGCGATGGTTTAGAGTAGGACGGGACTGCATACGCCGGAGGTGCGTAAGACGCACTGTAAACCTCCTTGCTATAAGCTGGCTGAGGGTACTGGGGGGCAGAATACGTTGGTGGCGCATAGGAAACTAAATTGGCGGGCACGTTGTAGGAAGGATGAGCGTACGAAGGTGCCGAGTAAGCTGGTGGAGAGTAGGTTGCGCCGCCGTAATTCTGCGGGTTGTGTGAAGGATGGGTATATTGTGGGCCGTGATGGGTCGGATACGGCTGGCCTGCGTAAGAAGGAATCGGATACGCTGCAGCTGCATATGTAGGCTGGTCGTGGGGAGGGTAGAGAGGAGCAGAGTAGGCAGGGGGAGTGTACGAAGGCTGACCGTATGGACCAGGGACGTATGCCACCGGAGCATAAGTAACAGTTAAGTACGCTGGGGCAGGGTACAGCAGTTTGTGCGGGACGTGACCATAGGAAGCCATAGGCGCATAGACTGGAGCAGAGTGAGCGGGAGGAGCGTAAGACGGAGCGTAAGATGGATGGCTGTAAGTAGGTGGGGCTGCCGCGGCGGCAAAGTTGTCGGGCTGGGCGTAAGCGGGTGGAGCATAAGTAACAGCATACGAAGGTTGGACGTAATTGGGGGAGACGTAGGCAGGTGGCGCGTATGAAGCTACAGGATACACCGGTGGTGGCACGGTGGCGGTGGCGACGCTGTAGGGCTTTCCAGCACTGGACGTCGCCGATGGTGCCTTCGGCAACCCGGCATAAGACGGCATCGTTGCACCAACTGAGCCGTACGCAGGATTGTACGTTTGGCTCGCGGACGAAGGCGCGACGTTGGAAGCTCCGTACGATGGCGCTGAATAAGACGGTGGCGCGCTCGAAGCACTGTAGCTCGGTGCGTTGTAAGGCGGTGGGGCGTAAGTCGCTCCCGAGTATTCCGCAGGTCCTGAAGCAGCCGCCACTTCAGCTCTTGTCGGCGCGTTACTCGAAGGCAGAGAATAATCTGGCGCGTTGTGCGCCGCGGGAGCGTAAGTTGCGCTGTAGGAAGCAGGACTTGATCCCTGCGTTGTGTAAGAAACAAAGCCGTAAGAAGACGTCGTATAAGCCTGCGACGGGGAAGAACCATCATATGAGGACTGCTGCTTGTCATCTGTGCCATAGGCTGGAGCGGCATAAGACGGGGTTGGCTGACCGTCGTTAGAAGGGTTGCGACCTTGAGTCGGTTCGTAAGCTTTAGCCGGCGACCGGTAGGACGGAGCCATGCCATATGACGCATCGTGTCCGTCGGCTCCTGAATACCCAGCCGTTGTGGCATGCGTGGCTGGATTATACGAGCTGCCGCTACTAGCAGGTGGCGCGCTACCATACTGCGATGAAGAAGCGTATGGCTTCGGGGCGGCGTATGCGGGCGCAAACACGGTCGCTGTGTGACTGCTGCTACCATGGGGTGCCTGGTCATAACTTGCGGTGACGTAGGCCGTGCCCTGTCCTGCTGCGACCGGGCCGTACGGTGGGACAGAATAAGGCGGGGGACCGTACATAGTTGCAGGCGCTGGAGCGTTGATGTAGCTTTGCTGCCCAGCAGTGGGAGGCTTATGCGCTATCTTGTCGTACGACTGCTGCGTCGCATAAGCGGGTGCAGCCGGCGCGGTTGTGTACGATGCAGCCGACGAAGCAGGCGCGTTGTAAGCTGGAGCGGGATTTTGTCCGTAGGAAGTTGCACTTGGCATAGGGGACGGGTACTTTGGACCCGGAGAAGCAGCCGGCGCGTATGATGCTTGCGGATACTTAGGTGAGAAATAAGGCGAGGAGTCAGAACTGGCAGAGTTGTAGGAAGCCCCAGAAGAGCCCGCGCTTTTGGTGTTGGCAAGGTAGCTTCCGCCGGCGGTACCATGCGGAACCGGCGCGTGATATGGGGCTGCGGCACGGCTGCCATAAGACGGCTGGGTGTAGGCTGGCGCAGCGTACGAGGGTGGAGAGTAGGATACAGCCGATGCCGCGTGCGATGCGGAACTGTATGATTGGCTAGGAGCTGCGCCACCGTAGGAAGGAATTTTGTCACCGGTGGCAGGATAGCTTGGCGCAGCATAGACGGGGGCTGCCGGAGGTGGGTTGTGCGCCGACGGTCCAGCGGAACCGTACGACGCTGAAGAATAAACCGGACTGGAATGCGCTCCCTTGGATGCCTGTCCGCTGTGCTCAGAAGATGGGGGTGCGTGAGTACCGTACGGTGAGTCGTATCCAATATTGCCGCCATAAGACGAAGGAGCAACTGTGTAGGCTGAAGGAGCTGGAGGAGAGTAGGTTGGCTGTCTGTAATCAGGAGCAGCGTACGGCGGGGGAGAGTAGGTCGCGCCGTTCGAACCGTATCCCGTCTCATCGTGCGAATCCTGAGCGCCGGCAGAGTATTCGACCTCAGAAGCGTCTGTCGGAACGTAAGAGATCACTGTGGCATAGTCTTCTTGATTAGGGTACAGTGGCTCGTAGGCAGCCGGCGGGGCCATTCCGTATGGAGGCACATAAGTTACATCTTGGTAACCGTTATACGCGCTGCCTCGGTAGGCGGCGTCGGTCCCACCACTGTACGTAGGTGGTCCGTAGGTTGGTGAGGAAGCTTGACCGTTCGCTGCGGCAGCAGGGCTGTACCCTGATCTATATTCTCCAGATGAAGCCAATGCTCCGTTACTGTAGGCAGCAGCAGGTGAACCGTAACTGGGATTAGCAGCTGGAGCATAAGCAGGAGGACTTTTGTAGCCAGGACGAGGCGCGGGGCCATAACTGGCAGCCACACCAGAGCCATAGTTTCCAGACGACGAAGACCCGTATCCTGGAGCAGGATTGCTGTAAGCCGGAGCCTTTTGCTGAGCAGCGTTGTAGTTTGATGGTCCGTAATTGGATGCCTCAGGGGGGCGTGTGCCATAATTTGCTGACGGTGCTAAGCCATAGCTTGAGGAACTCGGAGTGCCCGAGCTGTGACTAGACGCTCCAGCACCATAACCCGCACCTGCTTGGTTGTTGCTGCCTTGGTTGTACACGGAGGCCGAAGCGCCTCCGTGTCCGGTCACACCGTAGCTTCCACTTGGAGCGGGTGCCGCGTAGCTAGGAGCTTGCGTTGCACCCACAGTGGCGTAGTTTGTCGCGCTCGCAGAATCATAACTACCCGCCGACGTCGCGCCATAAGAAGGTGCAGGAGCAGAGTTGTAGCTCGGCCCGTGTACGGCCTCTTCTTTAGCAGCATTGTACGAGTGTCCCGGGGAGTAAGAATTCCAAGAACCGTAAGCCGGAGCCGAACCACTGTTGTACGCTGGCTGTGGGGCAGAACCGTAGTTGGAAGGCTGAGCTTGCGCGCCGTATCCAGAGGCAGGAGCGCTATTGTGAGCAGGAGCAGGAGGAGGTGGGTGTCCATAGCTTGGCGCTGCGGGTATGTAAGCTGCGGGCGCAGTCCCGGCGTAGCTTGGGGCTGCAGTCGCTGCTCCGCTGTACGAGATAGCGTCGTAGCTTGACCCGTGACCAGAGCCTCCGCCGTAGGTAGGGACAGTTGTTGCAGAATTGTATCCAGGGGCACCAGTTGCGGAACCGTAGCCCGATCCATAGGTGGAACTTTGAGGTGCCCCGTAACCGGGAGCTGCAACATGCGCTGAGCCGCTGTAACTAGAACCGGGGGCGCCGTTGTACCCTGGCGGGGACATGGCTAAGTTGTAGCTCTGGCTTGGAGTACTACCGCCATAGCTCGGAGATGGAGCGGCGTAGCGAGCCGTCACTGTCGAATCGCCATAACTCGCAGTAGCAGCATTGTAATTCGGAGGGGATTGCGCGTAGCCATAACTTGGCGGAGAGGTTGCACCATAAGCAGGATGCGGTGGCGGCTGAGCCCCGTAACCGACGGTCGCTGTCGGAACGGCGTAGCCGGGTGCAGGTGCTGGGCTATACGCGGACCCGGCTGTGTGGGCAGCCCAGTCATAACTCGGCGAAGCTGGCGCTGCTCCGTAGCTCGGGGCTCCGTAAGCAGCTGACGCAGATCTTCCCTCTTTGTACGTGCCGTATCCGCCGGAGACTTTCGGTTCGGCATGCTGAGTGTCACCGGAGGCTGAACCATAGAGAGGACCAGAGGCGCCTCCGTAGCTGCCGAAGTACTCAGCCTGGTCAGCCGCTGCGTCGGCGTCCATTCGCTTCTGTATCGTGGGAAGCGACGCACCCGCGAAACTTGGACATGCGGACAGAGCGTCATGCAGGAGTCGGGCATTCCTGTAGCTGTAGGCCAGGATGTGCATCTGGTTTGTGAATGGCACGTGTGTATGCCTCTCACCGGCAGTGGCGATGTGGCCCGCGAAGACGAAATATTGCCGGGACGCTGTAAGAGAGCCATTGACACTGCGGTAAGGGAAACACCCCCGTACGTTGAGCAGGCATGATGCGACGCAAAAATAAAAAATAAGAAAGAAAATAGAAAAAGAGAAGGATGCGGGGTTAGCAACAAACGGAACTCGGTTATATCGTCGTATGCTTCCGCATACGGTAATGCTCAGTTGATACTTTGATAATACTCTGTTAATCGACTAAGCCACCTGCAACAAGGAAACTACATAATTGTTATCGCACAGCTGTATACGTAAAACAGTATCAGGTGACGAAGAAGGAAAATGGAAATAAATATATGTATCCATACAGAGAAACGAAACTGTGAGAAAATGGCAAGCATAGGGCTTTGCACCTGCCGGTTGGTATGGTTCGCATGAACATGGCTTTGATCTGACACCATCTTTGCTTGGCGTCGTAAGCTGACGTCCACTTTTTATGTGTAGCACTTTGTCGTACATCACGCTTTCTGGAAACGAGTAATTTCAAGAGTCATTATATAGCGTGTCCTCTGGGTATCACCGCGTGCATATTATCTGTACCCGTTTGTCATAGCGTATGCATTGGGGAACCGAACAACTTCAAGAGTTCTATACATGTGAAGTGATTGTTTCAGTTACAGTACGTATCTGGTACAGGGCGCACAAGTCGCTTGTTTATTGTGTACATTACATGGACGTTAAATAGGCGTAATCGCATACTGTCCGCACGCATTTCAAAACCTCTTACGTTTGGTCACGTAGTCACATTTGCAGTTCTCTGGCAAGGTGTAGATTAGCGTATGTCCGATCTTGTCTTGCGCTCCCCTCACGGACTGGACGATTCGGGTCTTCCCGATGGATGTGCCAGACGGACCTGTATGTAGAATTAGGTAGTAAATATTAAAAAAAAGAAAGAAAACATTCAGGACGAATTTACGTTGCAGATGGCGAGCAGATTGCGCTGGCTTCCCGAACCTAGAAAGTCTTATCACTAGCAATTCGCTTTGTCTGTTCTTTTTGACAATTTACTATCTTTGTGGCTCCGATGCTTCCGACACTGAGAATTTTAGGGGCCGTGAAAGAGTAATACAGTTCATAACATACCGGACCAGATGAAAGCATTGTTTAAGAAGTAAATACGTGAGAAGTTATTTTGTAGATTTTTTTTCAGAGAATAGGAGGAACAGGGTTACTAATCATATATCTTAAAACAAGATTTACTAGCACGGTTCAACTAGCGCCTTTGTTAATAAACTTTCTTAATGAGCAATGTCAGTTTTTATATTCAAGAGCCCGGGAATAAACGGCTTGCCGGCAATGCTTCGAAGTGCAAGCCTGTGAACGAGGTAGCAGATCTGGAGGATATTACGTGTCCTCAAAGAAACGGTGTCGCCCCACTGCGTGCTGCCATCGTCATCTCAAATCGTAACACGGGCTTTCGTCTTTCGCGAAGAACTGGGCGCTCGTTTTAGCAATGTTGGGGTTAAGTTTCAACGAATTCGAAGCGCCTGGGTTAATGAAAATGGAAGCTGAGGAAGCTGCGGCGCGACGATCGCGACACTGCTCTGCGCCCAACGAGATAGACTTATGCGACATTTAACTATGGAAACGCTATCCCGTTTACGTAGCCTGACTTGTCAGCTGAGCTAATACATACGGTCAACCGCTGCATATTCGAAGCACTGGAGACTCAGAAATGGCATTTGTAAAGAATAACGCACTGTTAATTTTCACTAACGGCTTTTTAAATGCCCTACGTTCTCAACTAGCACGAACGGCTGCCAGGGAACTAACTAACTAACTAACTAACTAACTAACTAACTAACTAACTAACTAACTAACTAACTAACTAACTAACTAACTAACTAACTAACTAACTAACTAACTAACTAACTAACTAACTAACTAACTAACTAACTAACTAACTAACTAAAACAGCGAACTTGCAGCACTTTTTGTTGTTAGAACAAACTGTTCCTCATTGGCATCATTGGTTAAGTGGAACCTGTTTTCAAGAACCATATCATAATAGAAACTGCCTTGTGAATGAAGGCGCAGAACTTTGACGCTTATGTTCGCGCAATAATGAAAAAAAGAAAGATAGGATTGCGACTATGTGTTTTCATTTTTGCACGTCACCTCGGCATTATACTTACTTCTGTTACAAGGCTTCTTTTGTTTTCTTTCTTTATTCTATAAAATTTATCGTCCGCAATTGTGTAGTTAAGTGTGACGCAGGAGCGGGCAGCAGCATATCACGCCGCCAAAGTTTCGCTGCACTTTAACAGAACATGGCGCTACCCGCCACTGCTTCTGAGAGGTCGTGATTAATTGCACTCTCCGGACTGGATAAATGGCCCCGCCTTGACACCAAGCTCTATTTTTCGTTGAGACGACCCTTATTTTATAAATTTTAGCTTCGGCCTGAAAAAGAAAAGTTGGAACGACGTCGTGACGACGTCCTCGCTCTTAATTTTTGCATCGTTTCGTCCGGTATAGAATGAAAAGAAGGCGCCTTTGGCGCTGCAGCAGAAGAAACTAAACGAACATGGGTGAGCAGTAACTCGCGAGCACGTCTTTCTCTTTATAAAGAACAGAAGAAGTTGCGATGAATAGACGTACCTCTGGCGGCAGGATTCAGGGACAGCATTCGGACAACTGCAAAGAAAAAAAATAATAAACAAAGGGCGATGCTTTGCGGAGGAGAGTTGCACCAGACAAACAGGCTGCGGGTTACGGAAGGGCATAGAGAATTCGGAGCGTTTACTTCCGATCTCGATGGAGACTTAACCATTTGATATATATTTGCGTAGAGGGCGTCTCTCAAACGCAAAAGAATACGGTGCTCTCTGCAAGACGTCGCTGAATGAGTAAGAAATGAGTTGATCTAAAGAAAGAGAGAGAGAGGGAAGAAAATACATTTTCAACTGAATTTCGTCTGTGTTTTGTGAGCTGGTGTCACGGGACCATCATACGGAATATATTAGTAATAAACTTTGTAAGATGGTTCCGCTTGCTAAGGAACTGTTACTGTTATGTTGCCAGTTGCAAAAAATACTCGCGTTATCCAATCTTCTTTTTTTCTTCCTCCCCATATACGCTGCGGTTCTCTGGTTTGGGCGGCTATCACCTAGAAGGTCGCCGCATAACTGAGAAATCTTACAAAGGAAAGCCCTGGGTTTTGTTGCTGGTTGGCCCTGTATTCCACATACATCTGACTCGTGTAAGAAATATAACATATTAAAAGTTGCAATGCTCTATGAGTACCAGCGTTTAGAAGCTTTCGGATGTAACGTTTTGCAATACCACATAGATGTACGGAGCTTGAGTAGTTTAAGTCCAAATCAGACTTCCATTTAAAAAGTCACGCTGAACACTGGTACATTCCACGATCCCTTACTAATTACGTTTTTCAACTGCAGCAATATTCCATGCCAAGCCTACTAGAAAAGATTTAAATTGACGGATGAGACTTTACGTCCTTTGTCAAAAGACGCTATATTAAAATCTATGCGTTGATTATGCTGTTTACAGTAAATTTCTTGCACGTGGCAGAGAAATGGTTGTTTGTTGTGTGCATCTTGTAATTCTTGTAGTTGGTCATACTGCATTTGTTTTTCTGAAAGACGTTCTCTGCGAACTCCTGCGCAGTTGTTTGCCGCGGCCTTTTATGTTTTTTGAAGGATGGTGGAACCAATGAAGCATGGCGTAATGCAGCTTTTCCTACGCTATCCTTGCCACTCGTGCACAATTTTACCTCGTACCGGTGTGATAAAAATAAACTTCAAGCAAAACTTCAAGGCAGAGCGGTACGTTCGCCTAGAACATCAGTAACATGCGAGTCTAACGCACGGTCTTCGAAATAAGACTGCGCAATGGTGAAAAGGTGCGGGTTATCTCGGAGTCCATGCTGAAAGAGCCGCGTGAGGATGGCGGCCACAACAACTGTTCTACTCTACTGTTCTGTTGTCTGTAAAAAGAAAGGGGAAAAAAAAGAAGGAAGAAAAGATCCGCATCGCTTTTGAGGAGCCGGAGCATGGGAGGTGGCTTATGCTAAGAAACGACCCATCTTCTCGAAGCTGTACGATCGGTGGCTTGCAGGAGCGCAATGCCAAGTGGCGGAGCATGCGTTTGAATTGTGTACCGCAACGAATATTGCTATTCAAGGCGTTTTGTTAGACTACGGCATCAGGCAAGCGGAGGTCCATGTGGCACATATCCTTCTCAAGCGGCGGCGTGCTTGCACGCGCAATTTCTTTTGCATCTCTCCTTTTATTCCGTCCAAGCTCCAAGCCGGTCTGAAATTGGGCGTAGCGTAAGGTGTTTGCCCGGAAATCAATGTGCCGGCGTTGCGAAGATGCGCATTAAGTCAGGAGAGAAGCGAAAATGCAGTGTTCTGCGTTACAGCGGCTGCTGAAGAAATCAGATGGCTGATATTGTTACGAGACCATCCGCTTCGACGCTTGTATAACCTTTTTTTGTAGGACCGCTGTGACGCAACAAGGCGGAAGAAAGTGGCAGGCATGCGAAACTAGGAATACGCAGTGTTATTTTCTTTTTCTTTTCTTTTTGCAGGGCTAAAGAAACATACGCAAAAGATTGCATTGCATATACTTCGCTGTATATTGATCGCGCATTAATGCGGGAGCCCTCAGTTTGGCGCGTTTCTTTTCTCGTCCCTCATTCTCACTTTCTTCTTTCGCTTTTCCTTACGCTGCGGGTCGTTAGCTACGATTTCGAGGTAGCTCCCTTAGACACGATTTGTTTACCTCTGGGCGTTTCAACAAATAAGAACAACGACAGCCACATTTTTCTTTGCCCGCTTAAATTAAGAGGATGTTGGCTGCAGGCGGAGCCAATGTTGCGGGAAACCGTGGGCATGAATGGACGGATGTTATGAGCGTCCCCTTTGGAATGGGGCGGTGGGTTGCGCCGCCAAGCTCTTGCTATTATACTGCCTAATGTCCTACCTAGGTTAAAAAAAAAATTGCTTCTGCCCTGGACCGCCTTTCGGTGGAGTTCAGGAAGCCTAAAATTTGGTGAGGCATGTCGCTGAGTGCGTATCATTCGAAGCGCATAGCGAGACGGCCGAGCAGCACGATGTGCGCAGCGAGGAGGAACGGGACGCGAGCCCGTGACCTGTCAGTCGACCAACACACGATGCCGCGCCGAGCCTCGACAGTGTCGTGGGCGGCCCGACTCGACTCCGTCGTCCCTTCGTCGGTATGGCCACTTAGGGGCACACGAAAGACGCCGTTGATTTCGTAGTCGTCGGCAAATCGATTATTAAATGAGAAATGGTGACCCAAAAGCAATGTACTGTAGTAAAACAATAAGATTCACGGTTTGCCCGAATAAAATTGGCTTTAGATGCGTCTTGGCAAGGCAGTAACTGCTTTGGAAGTGCCGTCTACAAACCTTTCCGGTTTGTCTTGCTCTCCGGAACCTTTCACTTCGGTTCTGACGACATTTTAAAGATTCCGTGTATTCGAAGGACGGGAATATGTCCAGGTGTGTAAAACGACAATGTGAGATGTTTCTTTTTATTAAACAGAGAGAAAGAAAGATCACACAAACACGCGCGCGCGTGTGTTTACAGAGGGCTTATAAAGGATGGTTTTTCAACAGTTTTTCATAGGAAACATAACACTTTCAGGTAAATGATTCAATTTATTCGCTCGTAAGCGGAAAAAAATGGTTTCTGAAGAAATTTGTGTGCGGACAAAGTATGATTGAACTACTTTAGAATGAAAAATACGCGACAACCTGTGGGGAGCATGCGTAATATATGTGGAATTTGCTAAACCTTTTTGGTTTTGAAACAACGACTAAAAGAAAGGGCAGCCTGGCGATATTATGGCACACATGGAGCGGATGTAGACCGAGTTTTCCTAACATACCAGAAACTGATTATGACGTTTTGTAATCTGAACAGGTGGAGAGAGGAAAAGAAGGAAGAAAAGGTAGGGAGGTCAACCAGACGCACGTTCGGTTTGCTACCCTACACGGGGGAAGGAGTTTAAAGGATGAAAAAGAAAGGAAGAAGAGGGAGGGAAGAAGGCACTCTCAATGTGAACTCGAGCGGTTGTCCACCACTTCACGCCTACAATAGGTCACCGAGGCCAGTCAATCTGAGCAAATAAAGCGTGCAGCCAGGAGCTGAATTCTTTCAAGATTGTCAATTTCCTTCGTAATGTACGAGTCGCACACTACGGAAGCATACTCTAGGACTGGACGCCCGAGGGAACAATAAGCTTGCAGCTTGACAGGTGAAGCCGACTTCTTTAGTTTTCTATGTAAAAAGCAAAGCCTTTTTGATGCTTTGTTGTTTATGTTGTTAAGATGGGTGTCCCATTTGAGGTTGCTGTTAATTGATACGCCTAAGTATTTAACAGAGGTAACAGATTCAAGGTTCCAATTGCCAATGTCGTAAGTATAAGGTAGTGGTTTTCGTTTCAATGTTATTGTCATTGACATTGTTTTGGAAAAGCTTATTTGCCTTCCTCTTTCATAGAACCAGTCAGCGAGTTCATAAAGACTGCTGTTAAGTGTATCCTGGCTTGAAGAACTCCTGACATCAGAATAAATGACACACTCATCTGCAAACAATTTCAACGTGACAATAGGATCTAAATTTTTAGCAATATCATCTGCATGGATAAGAAACAACAGGGGTCCCAGCACTGGCACACCGGACAAATCAAGCGAGGTATTAGACTTCGCACCCATACATTTTCACAAACTGCACACGATTCTCTAAATAAGCCTGAACCAAACGCACTATATTTTCTGGTAGTCAGAGTAAAATCAGACCTGTGGTGCGAACCACACGTACAACTGATGTTCGAGATTTACCAATGTATTTAGCAGCTATAGTGGACACCGCAGTTGTAGCAGAAGAGCCAGCAGAGGCACATACTACTCTCATGACGTCGTGAATTCTGCTTTCTACAGCACAGAAAGGTGTTAAACGAGGCCGCGCTTACTGAACCCATTTCTTTTTTATGCCTGCTAATGGTCGTCATGCTTCTCACATGATGAAAATACCAGCGACAGCATCCCGTTTCATGTATACTCAACAGGAAGTCATAACCGCAATCAAGCAATATAAGTACCTGGGTGCATACATAAACGAAAGAAAGACTTACTGCCAAGCGTCCACCAAGACAATTTACAAATGAAAGAGAAGCAGAATGCAGCAATAATGAAGCATAGAGCCCTTTTGGGGTTGCATTAACTACGAGGTGGTGCGAAGAATTTGGAAACATTTAATGGTGCCAGCGCTAACGTCCGCAAATGCAATTATGTGTTGTAAATACGAAATATTGTCAGGGTTGGAAATTAAACAGAGGGCGGTGAGCCCAGTGGCTTTAGGGACCTAAGGTAAAACCATAATATAGGCAGTAAATAATAAAGGCATAAAATAAAGGCAGTAGTAATAAAGGCAGTAAAAGGCGACATGAGTTGGATTTCTGTTGAAGTCAGAGAAGCACAGTGCAAGATTAGATAGCCCGTGCCGATGCTTGATCTAAGTGACGATTGGCGTGAACGTGCCCAAGACGGTCATTGAGTTTCCTTCGGGGTGTCCGCAACGGGCGTCATTTATATCAAGTCATGCATGGACTTCAAGTTAAGATGCATTTATGAATATGGGGGTAAGGAACACGGATGAAAAAAAAAAATGGCCGGTTAACGTGCACAAATACGGGCACCTCAAAAGCGCGAATACGGAAGGGAGGAAGAGGTTAAGAAAGTTGGCAACGAAGTACAGGGTAATTGAAAGTGTGAATAGACAACCAGGAATCATACAAAAAAGGGAGAGAAACAGAGACGGTAAATTGGACGCTAAGGATAGTAACAGACAAGGTCAGTGAGATGTACAAAAACGGCAAGAAAGAAATCAGGTGGCAAAGTCTGCATGAAAGCGCAGAAGGAAGTGCCTTGCTATTTCAGTCCCGAATTGGCTGCTCGAGGACAACAACATTCTGGAGCAAATTTGCGCGACGGGATGAAGCACGTGTGTGTCTGAAAAAAGAAAGAAAGAAAGGAAGAAAGAGCCAGGAAATGATTCGGCACAGCGTAATAGAGTGCCAAGATTTTCACCTACCGAGACCAGTAGGATTAAAGTAGAGGATTAGATTAGAGGATTAGAGTATCGGAGGCAAAAAGAAAAAAAAAAGCAAGGAAGACATTGATACAACCGGAGTCATTGCAAGCGTATGTAATGGAACAATATATTGACTGACGTTTTAAATACAGAAGTTTAGATCGAGATCAGATAGGTAAAAGGCTAGATAGCAATATATGCAGTTAAAAGTGATTAAATTAAGCCGGCTAGGTGACTATTTGTACAAGCCCCGTTTCAGAGAGGATGCCAACAATCATATTCACCACCGTGAACTTGGCATCACATTTTGCTAGAGCGCGGCAGTATATCATACCCATTCTCGAACAGGTTTAAATGCTGAAGAGACAAGCGCGAGAACGTGCTTAACGGGGCTATCCTTCCGCTGCGTATTACTAATTTGGTATCTTCAGTCTTTCATCTCTTCGCCACATTGAAAGAGGAAGCAAAACATAGGGAGAGAGAAATGTTAACGTAAACTGGAGAACACGCAATACACGAAGCAGGTATAATGATGAGATTCTTTAATTTAAAACATGGTTTCATCCCCGGAAGACGATATCGTAGGGAATGCACGCACGCCCTGTAGTTTCATTCTGGTATAAACCCGCATAATATAAGAAAGACTATCGTAAAAAAAAGAAAACGAAAGAAAAAAAATCCGATAAGAACAAGAAGAAGCAACAGCAAGAAAAAAACTAGGAAACGCCAGTTCCCGCAACACCTCTCTTTTTCCCATCTCCTCAACATTGTTATTTTAATTTTGAATATTGTTTATGACCACATGTGCTACCACAAATTTATATTATACAGACTTTCTAATCAGGAAGTGACACAGCAAGCTGCCGCTTTCGACGTGAAAAATTAATCGATTATATGGCTTTAGCGAGGAGCACTTGCTCATTGATGTCTAAGACAAAAGGCGACATTAACGAAGTTTAGCGGTGCTCTTGACAGCAAGGATCCTTCTTAAGATACCAGTGCGCTATGCGGACGCCAGACAACATTTAGCGTAGCCGAGAAGTTTGGCACATTTAATTGAATTCTCAGAGCTATAGCGAGGTGCTGCCCTGTCATTTGTTGCGTCCGCATTTTCACTATCTGATCGAGCAAACGCTGGCCTGTTGTTTTCTAGCGACTATTCGCAAATCTTGAGTGCGCCGTTGCTCGATAACAAAAGGCGCGCCGAGAAACAACACGTGCGCACGAGAGATTGGCAGAACACATACAAAATGTTTTCGTTCATAACTGACATCTGGAATTAGACCGCAATTACCGCTGTGGTTGCCTATTTTAGCCCACAGATCGCACCCGTGAGTGGCTGGCGCCCGATAGGCCAGCCGACGGAGTCGTTCTTTAGTGCAACAGAAAGACGGAAGACCATGGAACCACGGGACACACAGAGCATTAGTGGCCTTCCATATTAGGGAAAGAGGGGATGCTTGCGTCGTCCATCCTTCTTACTTGCTACACGATAACTACTTCGCGTTTCTCGATTGTTAACATACGTGTATGTTTGGGTTCAAGTTTTTATGTTTTTTTCATGGTTAACCATACTTATCGTTTTTGCGTTTTATCTCTTGCTTTGCGCCGCATGCAGGATTACTCTATGTGAATGCACGTGAAGCTTATTCAACAAATTATTCAGTCGTCAGTAAGCGCATTGTACTATAGTTCCACGGTCTTTCGTTCCTTTTGTTGTTGTTTTTCTTATTCTTTTTTTTTTTTTTGCGCTAAAGAAGTGCTCGTAATGAATGTCAACCAAGTAGCCCGCTTATCTACCATGCTGCAATGTTAAATTATGGGGTTTTACTTACTTTACTTACTTACTTACTTTACTTACTTTATTTACTTAGGTGGATGTCTCGTGCTGACGATGCCCTCTCGGTGAGCGCATAGTTCCCCCCTCATCTTTTAAGAGGTTCAATACATACAAGCATTTGTCTCGCAAACCAGATTTTTTTTCAAGGGAATTTTCCACGTCTCAGTAATTTCTCTCGTCGTATTCGAGCGCTGATTGCCGTGTTATAGTTTGTTAACGAAGCTTTCCCCTAAAGTCTAAATATTTTAAGGCAGTTTGTCGTGTGCGTATCATGGCCACGCACGCTTATATCGCCTTCCGTTTCTCTACCACGGTTGCGCTTTAAAACCACGACGCTGCAAGTTTGCTTCAGAGACTTTCCTTTCCTTCCCACTTCTCCGCACTTAAACTGGCTCTCTCAACTACTACACGCAGAGACAAAGCAACAGCGCGCGCATTAGATCCCATAGATGAGATGAATATTTACAATTATTATTAGGGTTATAATTATATTCGAGTGCTGATTGCCGTGCTATCGTTTGCTAACGAAGCTTTCCCTCAAGTCTAAATATTTTAAGGCAGTTTGTCGTGTGCGTATCATGGCCACGCACGCTTATATCGCCTTCCGTTTCTCTACCACGGGATGCGCTTTAAAACCACGGCGCTGTAATTTTGCTTCAGAGACTTTCCTTCCCTCCCTTCTTCTCCGCCCTTAAACTGGCTCTCTTAACTACTACACACAGAACAAAGCAACCGCGCGCGCATTAGATCCCATAGATGAGATGAATATTTACAATTAGTATTAGGGTTATAATTATATTCGAGTGCTGATTGCTGTGCTATCGTTTGTTACCGAAGCTTTCCCTCAAGTCTAAATATTTTAAGGCAGTTTGTCGTGTGCGTATCATGGCTACGCACGCTTATATCGCATTCCGTTTCTCTACCACGGGTGCGCTTTAAAACCACGGCGCTGCAGTTTTTGCTTTTCTTTTCTTTCTTCTTCTCCGCCCTTAAACTGGCTCTCTTAACTATACTACACGCAGAGACAAAGCAACAGCGCGCGCATGCGATCCCATAGATGAGATGAATATATATATATATATATATATATATATATATATATATATAGGAAACTATCAGTCATAGCTCTCGTAGTATAGCCCTCTGGGCCGTTTCCTTTTTTTTTTTTCGAAAGTAGTCCTATTAGGGTTATTATAATTACACGAAGGTATTTCGCCCTCATCAGCAGCAGTCCTTGGTATAGTTATTCTGGCGGCTAGCTTCCCACGCTATGCGTGCCGCCATCGCACCTGGTTAAGCTTTTCCTAGACGCTAGAGTTATGCTTTGTCCGCGCAACCTTGAGCGATCGGAAAGCGCGTTTCCCCCTCTTGGCCGGCGGAGAAGGGAGGCTTCGTTCCGGCCGCGAAGCTCTCCACATCTCTGTAAGGTGCCTTGTGGATGTCTCGTGCTGACGATGCCCTCTCGGTGAGCGCATATTTCCCCCCTCATCTTTTAAGAGGTTCAATACATACAAGCATTTGTCTCGCAAACCAGATTTTTTTCAAGGGAATTTTCCACGTCTCAGTAATTTCTCTCGTCGTATTCGAGTGCTGATTGCCGTGTTATAGTTTGTTAACGAAGCTTTCCCTCAAGTCTAAATATTTTAAGGCAGTTTTCCTAGCCTCTAAAGCCGCTCGAGTTCGCTCTTCTCCTCGAGCGGCCATTTTTCCTAGAAAGTATGCCTTCCAACCACTCAAAACCGACTATCGCGGACAACATGAGTCTCTTTCCACGTAAGTGTGAGGCTCGGAGCAGGAGCTGTGGCGCTTGAAAGTAGCCTGGGGCCTGACGAACCAACCGACTGAGCTATCTTTCCGGGCAACATCGAAGGGTCACGAGTTCAAATCACCTGTTATGTTCCTTTTTTTTTTCGCCCCTTTTTCTTTCTTTTTTTTTTTCTTTCTTTTAATGTCTTTTCCTTTATTTTATCACTGTACGGGAACCCTCCTAAAAAAAAAAAAGAAAAAAAAGAAAGATATATATCTTCAAATATGTATGGCCTCACACTCACATGTGCAGGTCATAAATACCAGGTTCTCTAGCCGAGTGCCATCCATGCGGTATAACCGAGCTCAGATTGGTCCACCTTGACTGACCAAATAGGGCACCACTGTAGGTTAAATGAGGCGTACAACTCCTGCGGGACCCGCCGGGGTTGCTCAGTGGTTATGGTGTTAGACTGCTGAGCACGAGGTCGCGGGATCGGACCCCGACCACGGCGGCCGCATTTCGATGGGGGCGAAATGCGAAAACACCCGTGTACTTAGAATTAGGTGCACGTTAAAGAACCCCAGGTGGTCGAAATTTTCGGAGTCCTCCACTACGGCGTGCATAATCAGAAAGTGGTTTTGTCACGTAAAACCCCATAAATTAATTTTTAATTTAACTCCTACGGGGACGGTAGAGTATCCGTCTCCAGTGCAAGAGGACCGTGATTCAAATCCCGGTGCCGCGCTATTCTCCACCGGAATATACAAAAAAAAAACCGTGTGTTGAGAAAATTGCACAAACAGGCCTGGAGTGCGGCCTGATGCCGGTGACCAGAACCGGTAACGCACTCTCTCACCAGAGCAGGATTGGCCACCCTGGTGCAGTACTTGGCCACAACCTCCTATATGAATACAACAATCGAACCCCGGCCCTCAGTCCCCAGCAGCCGCGAAGCAACTGACCACGGCGGCGGTCAGATCTGTGACGCTGCAGAGGGTGCTAAGAATACCTGGCTCCGGACAGGCCGCCATTGGAATCTGAACCTGGCAACGTTTAACGTTAGAACGCTATCTAGTGAGGCGAGTCTAGCAGTGTTATTGGAGGAATTAGAGGGTAGTAAATGGGATATAATAGGGCTCAGTGAGGTTAGGAGGACAAAAGAAGCATATACAGTGCTAAAAAGCGGGCATGTACTGTGTTACCGGAGCTTAGCGGAGAGACGAGAACTAGGAGTCGGATTCCTGATTAATAAGGAAATAGCTGGTAACATACAGGAATTCTATGGCATTAACGAGAGGGTGGCATGTCTTGTTGTGAAACTTAATAAGAGGTACAAAATGAAGGTTGTACAGGTCTACGCTCCTACATCTAGTCATGATGACCAGGAAGTCGAAAGCTTTTATGAAGACGTAGAATCGGCGATGGGTAAAGTCAAAACAAAATACACTATACTGATGGGCGACTTCAATGCCAGGGTAGGCAAGAAGCAGGCTGGAGACAAGTCAGTGGGGGAATATGGCATAGGCTCTAGGAATAGCAGAGGAGAATTATTAGTAGAGTTTGCAGAACAGAATAATATGCGGATAATGAATACCTTTTTCCGCAAGCGGGTTAGCCGAAAGTGGACGTGGAGGAGCCCGAATGGTGAGACTCTAAATGAAATCGACTTCATACTCTGCGCGAACCCTGGCATCATTCAAGATGTAGACGTGCTCGGCAAGGTACGCCACAGTGACCACAGGATGGTAAGAACTCGAATTAGCCTAGACTTGAGGAGGGAACGAAAGAAACTGGTACACAAGAAGCCAATCAATGAGTTAGCGGTAAGAGGGAAACTAGACGAATTCCGGATCAAACTACAGAACAGGTATTCGGCTTTAACTCAGGAAGAGGACCTTAGTGTTGAAGCAATGAACGACAATCTCATGGGCATCATTAAGGAGTGCGCAATAGAAGTCGGTGGTAACGTCGTTAGACAGGAAACCAGTAAGCTATCGCAGGAGACGAAAGATCTGATCAAGAAACGCCAATGTATGAAAGCCTCTAATCCTACAGCTAGAATAGAACTGGCAGAACTTTCTAAGTTAATCAACAAGCGTAAGACA
This sequence comes from Dermacentor andersoni, assembly GCF_023375885.2. Classification (NCBI taxonomy): domain Eukaryota; kingdom Metazoa; phylum Arthropoda; class Arachnida; order Ixodida; family Ixodidae; genus Dermacentor; species Dermacentor andersoni. The sequence continues at coordinate 94,215,433 of NC_092815.1, forward strand.
GCGGACATCAGGAACTATAATATGGATAGAATTGAACAGGCTCTCAGGAACGGAGGAAGCCTAAAAACAGTGAAGAAGAAACTAGGAATAGGCAAGAATCAGATGTGTGCGTTAAGAGACAAAGCCGGCAATATCGTTACTAATATGGATGAGATAGTTCAAGTGGCTGAGGAGTTCTATAGAGATTTATACAGTACCAGTGGCACCCACGACGATAGTGGAAGAGAGAATAGCCTAGAGGAATTCGAAATCCCACAGGTAACGCCAGAAGAAGCAAAGAAAGCCTTAGGAGCTATGCAAAGGGGGAAGGCAGCTGGGGAGGATCAGGTAACAGCAGATTTGTTGAAGGATGGTGGTCAGATTGTTCTAGAGAAACTGGCCACCCTGTATACGCAATGCCTCATAACCTCGAGCGTACCGGAATCTTGGAAGAACGCTAACATAATCCTAATCCATAAGAAAGGGGACGCCAAAGACTTGAAAAATTATAGACCGATCAGCTTACTGTCCGTTGCCTACAAAGTATTTACTAAGGTAATCGCAAATAGAATCAGGAACACCTCAGACTTCTGTCAACCAAAGGACCAGGCAGGCTACTCAACAATAGACCATATTCACACTATCAATCAAGTGATAGAGAAATGTGCAGAATATAACCAACCCTTATATATAGCTTTCATTGATTACGAGAAAGCGTTTGATTCAGTCGAAACCTCAGCAGTCATGGAGGCATTACGGAATCAGGGTGTAGATGAGCCATATGTAAAAATACTGGAAGATATCTATAGCGGCTCCACAGTCACCGTAGTCCTCCACAAAGAAAGCAACAAAATCCCTATAAAGAAAGGCGTCAGACAGGGAGATACGATATCTCCAATGATATTCACAGCATGTTTACAGGAGGTATTCAGAGGCCTGGAGTGGGAAGAATTGGGGATAAAAGTTGATGGAGAATACCTTAGCAACTTGCGATTCGCTGATGATATTGCCTTGCTTAGTAACTCAGGAGACCAATTGCAATGCATGCTCACTGACCTGGAGAGGCAAAGAAGAAGGGTGGGTCTGAAAATTAATCTGCAGAAAACTAAAGTACTGTTTAACAGTCTCGGAAGAGAACAGCAGTTTACGATAGGTAGCGAAACACTGGAAGTGGTAAGGGAATACATCTACTTAGGGCAGGTAGTGACCACGGATCCGGATCATGAGACTGAAATAACCAGAAGAATAAGAATGGGTTGGGGTGCGTTTGGCAGGCATTCTCAAATCATGAACAGTAGGTTGCCACTATCCCTCAAAAGGAAAGTGTACAACAGCTGTGTGTTGCCAGTACTCACATATGGGGCAGAAACCTGGAGGCTTACGAAAAGGGTTCTGCTGAAATTGAGGACGACGCAACGAGCTATGGAAAGAAGAATGATGGGTGTAACGTTAAGGGATAAGAAAAGAGCAGATTGGGTGAGGCAACAAACGCGGGTAAACGACATCTTAGTTGAAATCAAGAAAAAGAAATGGGCATGGGCCGGACATGTAATGAGGAGGGAAGATAACCGATGGTTACTAAGAGCTACGGACTGGATTCCAAGGGAAGGGAAGCGTAGTAGGGGGCGGCAGAAAGTTAGGTGGGCAGATGACATTAAGACGTTTGCAGGGACAACATGGCCACAATTAGTACATGACCGGGGTAGTTGGAGAAGTATGGGAGAGGCCTTTGCCCTGCAGTGGGCGTAACTAGGCTGATGATGATGATGACTTGCCAAAACCAATTTCTGATTATTAGGCACGCCGTAGTGGAGGACTACGGAAATTTCGACCACCTGGGGTTCTTTAACGTGCACCTAAATCTAAGTACACGGGTGTTTTCGCATTTCGCCCCCATCGAAATGCGGCCGCCGTGGCCGGGATTCGATCCCGCGACCTCGTGCTCAGCAGCCTAGCACCATAGCCACTGAGCAACCACGGCGGGTCCCTGCTGCAATGTAGTGGTGACATTATCGGAACATGCGGGTTCATTATCCTGGCGTGCTTGGCTGGGAACTGTTCCACCTGAACGTCTCCTCACGTCTGTAACACAGGTGTTTCATCAAACCTTTATGAACTAAGTGTCTCGAAGCAAAGCAATCAACAGGCGTAGAACTCCTTTCCTCGTCACTCCGGTCCCACTAGGGAGCGTTAAGCTCGTGCAGGAAAGAACTCCTTATTCTTTAGGGTATGTAGCAGCGTCTTTCCACGTCGAAATGTGTGTGTATTCGGTAGGGTAGCCAATCATGCATTCAACCATGCGAGGAAACTCCTACGTAAGAGTTATATTGGGGAGTATTAACCCAGTTTTCTCACCGCGAATTTCCTACTTTTCGAATAAAAAGTCCAAGGAAAATTAATATTGGTCGGCATTTATTGTGCACCGCTTCCTCATCTCAACATCGTGGTTATATGTTTGTGTTTCCTCTTCATCGCCTGTGTGTTATCACCATCATGCTGGGGCTTCGCCGGGACTTCGCCAAGTCTCTCGGGCCGTTTAAGGGTTCTTTTATCTACTGCCTCACGAGTGGAGGAGTAAGCATATATGTACCTACTCGGGATGATCACACACAGGCGGTGAAAAAAAGGAAAGATAAACGTGCGATGATGACAATAACGTACAGACGAGGAAGAAGTGCATAAAATATACCTACACTAAATAGGGCCGTGTACTTTCTGAGACCACCAACATAAATACTCTGCGCGATAATCTCTCCGAACACCATGGAAGCGCTGGTAAATTGCGTCACCTGTTTGGGCCCTGCAGATGGGGTTGTAGAGGTCGGGTTCCAGCTCGCTGTGGCACACGGGACAACCCTGCGGAAGTAGGGGAGCTTGGGTCGCGAGCGGATGCTGCGCGGTTCCCAGGGGCTGGTCTCCCAGCATCACGTCGGCCTCGTCCGTGGCATCGGAGGCGCACGACGTCAGGTTGGTGACGCCGGCTGGCAGCGAGACGAGCGTGAAGCTGTCGTCGAGCTGCACGGTCCTGGCAGTTCTTGGAAGGGGCTTGTCGTGGAGCAGCATGGCGTAGCCGGCGTCTGCAGGGAGAGCGAAGATCGACGGACACTTTAAGCCGACGCCGCCAACGCTTTTCGGGATGCCGAAGTCTGCGACTCATATTTACAGATACTGCCAAAGCAAACAGCTAACCAGTTCTGGCTCAGTTATTATTTCAAAACTGTACTTCTGTCTTTTTCTTTATTTAGGTGTATTTGAGGAGAAGTTGGCAGGAGAAGAGTCGCCGTCTACTTCTTGCTCCGACGGGCGATAATAAGAGAAAGACATTGCAAAGGATAATGCCATGGGGATACAAAACGTTTATTGACGAGTGCTCGTGAACAGGTCATTAGTATCGATATAGCTAGCGCACCAGAACACAGGTTCAGTGCAGTCCGCGGTGTAAAAAAAAAAAAGAAAAGAGAGAATAACGTGCATACCATCACAATACATGTGCACCGCACCCCATAATGGGATTCCGAGTAACTCGCCGAGATTCGCAATTCTTCAAGAAAGTCTACGAATCTGCTAAGCGCGAGGTCACGGGATCGAATACCGGCCACGGCTGCCGCATTTCGATGGGGGTGAAAGGCGAAAACACCTGTGTACTTAGATTTAGGTGCACGTTAAAGAAACCCAGGTGGTACAAATTTCCGGAGTCCGCCACTACGGCGTGCCTCATACTCAGAAAGTGGTTTTTGCACGTAAAACCCCATAATTTTTAAAGTTCACAAATGCACGCATTGCCTTCTAGTGAAGTTTCTTCAATAGGTGGAAAAAATAAAGCTGTTAAATAGTTAATAACATGCAGTTCGAACTTCACTTCTTGAATCTTGCGTCCAAGTTAGGAAGGAGATAACGTGAGTGTAGTGGTTATCGCAGTACTTTTGCGTGTTTAGCTCATTTTGCGCAGGAGAAGCTTCCAAGCGTAGCCAGGTTGTGTCCTTTGTTAATTTAGAATGCAATTTTATTCTCCTGTATTAATAAAACATAAAGCTCAGAGCTGACTCTGTCAATATATTTATAGAGTCAGCTATACAGCGTGTTTTATTTTAACGTCAATGGAACTTTTAAATATCGCCTGTCACATTTAGCACAAATCTACTTATTGGGCTGGAATACTCAAAACAGTATACACTACATACACTGGAAATCAATATACATAACTTATTATTTAACAACGTTTTAATAATTAACTTTTCAGCTAATTACTTTAGCGCACATATTGCAACACACGTATTGAAGGTAGTTATTTCATAAGGTACATTCATTTGGAAGAAATATTGAAACTAGCAGAAATATTGAGATAAGAGCCGCCCAACTTGCTGTGAGAATGCACTGTTGTTGCACTTAAGTTTTAACAAAACGGGCCTTTTTAAGCATTGCAGCTCAAAGGCTACTGGAACACCAATGCATTTCGTAGGAAACATTGGGAACGCATATCTCGAAACTTGCGTCATCCTCAGAATTCGTTTCAAATGGATATGACTTTTAAGGTCACTGGCTACAACTCGTAAATTGGTATATGTGGCGTAAAGTAATTAGCGTAAAAGTTGACTAGCAAAATTGTGTCAGTGAAATCTCACTTTCAGTTTTTTGTGCAAATGTCTTGATTGTGAGAGTAACACAGCTCAAGAACTAGAATTCTGACACACGTCCCGGGTGATATTTTATAAAAAAAGTCTGTTAACGACACAGCAAAACGAGAAATAAATATGGCGTCACGGCTGGCAAAGAGTTATACAACTCACCTTTGCGGAGGAAGTCGCAGGCGCAGTGGGACCGCATAATGAAGTTGAGATTCGACGCTACGGTGTCGATACCACCGGGGCTGACGTCATCCAAAATCGAGAGGGCTCCCCTGACACAGGTTGAGGAACCTGTTCAGTTGGGTTCAGGAGGACACATCACTCAGGGTTACCGAATTTTCTGCACGTAGCAGGGTTGCGCCCATTTATATGATGTTTCTGAAATAATACTATGTCTCAAGGTATCCCTTACTCTAATGAAAGAAAAAAAGAAGATCGAGACCCTTCCGCACCAAAACTTGTCCGGAGAGATGGTATGCGGCATCCCTGAGTTACGTCGTACGTTATACTTTTCCTTCTTGGTGAACTGGTACTTGCTGGGTTGCTCCGCCGACAGAGGCGTTTTCCGAAGAAAAACTTCGTTGACAATTCCTGCTGATTTGATAAAGCCTGTTTGGCTTTCAGTATCAAATTGGTAAGTTTCCTTGGCAAACGGTTTAGTTCGGCGAATTTTTTAAAGGTCGACCGTAACAAAATATTGAATCGCTAAAAAGTCCCAATTTACGGTGGCGCATATATAGAGTGCATTCCGTGCAAAATTATACTTTCGAAATACGAGCGAGTGCATCGCGAAGAGCTCTCAGACAGAAACGGTTCTGATTCCAAAACTTAAATAAATAAATAAATAAATAAATAAATAAATAAATAAATAAATAAATAAATAAATTGATAAATAAATAAATAAACAATGCCGCCATTACCGCTTGCCGAAAATGACGCCGAACACAGAATGTTGAGAACCATCGCGCCTCCTCGGCATCTCCGACATCGGGAAGCGCAAGCGACGCACTGAAAACCAAAACCTTGGAGGCACGTTCTGGGATTTGCGTCATGTCCGCTAATCACCAGGTGCACGTGTTGCAATCATGAGTGCTATTTTAAAGGCGGTTGATCAGAAAAGCATACAATTATAAGTCCTGCAGCTTTGCCGAGATTGCTACAACAATCTACGCTCCTCATTTATAAGTAAGCGAAAGAGAAATTGCGCTGCAGTCGGCCTTTAAGGTTTTATAACAAAGCTCTTCATTAGGCGTTGCCCTATTGTGACTCTATTTTCGCGAATGGGGTTTTCGGTAACACGTATGTTCAAGTTTCTTGGAATATAGGCCAACTGACAGTCTGTGCATGCGTCGTCCGCCTTGCTTTGTCTTCTTTGTTGCGTTGTTACCACAAAGTTGGCCTTGAAGCAACCAAATCAAGTTGGCACAATTGTGCAGGGCACGGCATGGACACTTTTCAAAATGAGCACGACGTCGTTACCGCACGGCTCCGTCGAAACCGCCGCACGTTTCCTGTCCCTTTTGTTGCACTTTAAAATATTCCTAATCTCCGTATCGAAACACAAGGATGTGTATTCTCAACTTTACAGCTTCTGATTAGACTGCCGTTTATTTACGTACTCGGCGTGCTTGCACTCCTTGTTACTTGCCACGACAGGGCGTGGCGACACGCACGACACGTGCTTGCCAACCTGCGCACCACTGTTACAGAAGAGAATCGGAATAACTTGAAGGATCGCGTATTGAACCTGCTGTGAACCTGTACGCTTCACACGACAAAGTGTACTTGGATGTGCGACGTGTATGCAGAAATACAACCTCACCATAGCTCGTAGTTAGGTACCTGCCTGTATATTGTCTGAAACGTTTATCAAGCACGCTTACTCATAAACGCAGAAAAAAAAATATTGATCACCCCGCTTTAATTAGATTCTCCCCCCCCCCTATGTTTAGCCGCCTTCCAGTAATAATCGCCACATCAGACCATTACTTCATTAGCGCTGTGCGCGCAAGTGCGTCAGTGCGTACCACGTACTATGCGCCCCGGAGTCGTTCTATTCTGCGTTATTTCTCTTCGGACCTGGCAAGTTAAGCTTCCAGCACAATGTTGACGTTCTCGGCTGCCCACTCGTTGCTGTCACAAGTTCCATCCTCGCTTTCCACAACGTAAGTCGATTAGCACCCTCTCCCGACCCGAAAGTGTGCGCCCCGTTTGACGACGCCGTGAATAAAAGATGGCTCCTGAAAGCACCTCGTGCCTTACCAGATTCGTTGCCTCCGAGTGGTCTTCTCTCTGCAAGAAACGAGATGTGAGTGAATGCATCTGCGGATTACGCAGTACCGCTCACGCAGACGAAGTCAATATGCAAATAGTTAAAGCAGAAAGTTGGCCTATAGTTGGAACCATGACAATATAAATAAAAAAAATCCAGTGCTTAGTAAAAAAGAGGAAGCCAACATAATCAAAAGCCACAGGACAGAAGGAACGCTTTCTATCCTTCTGCCTTTTTTCCTCCTTTCCACAAAGTTCTGGAATGTCTTTTTTAATTAACAAGTCAATATGCACCACGCCGAGAAATATTCCGAATGTTTTTCTCTCTCGCTATGATGACGACCATTTGGGTTCATTAAGGGAGTGTAAGCTAGCCTTGTCACGATTGCGCTTTCAGTGCTCATCGCTTTCCGGGTTTGTGAGGCCTACTGTAGTTCCTGAAGTCAACGGACTACAGTGCCAGGCTGTTGTTTCGATGTGCACCTCCGCACGACGCGACACCTTCACTATTATCTTCCCTTTCTTTCTTTTCAACTCATAACCCTCTTTCTCCTGCTTAGGTTAGCAAACTGGACGTGCGTCTGGTTGACCTTTTTTCTTCTCCCCTTTGTTCACTTTCTTTCCCTTCTTGCAAGAAGTACTTAAATGCTTCTGCGTTTATGGCAACTTTATGCGATCTGGTTCACCTTTATTTTCATCCTTACTTTTTGAGCGATTTTAAACAGTTAGCTTTTCTTAGCTCGTTGCTCAGTTTTGCGTCATTGGCGCCACCTGCAATGGTGGGCTGATCGCAAAGAAACTGCAGTCTACAGTCCCCACGGGTACGTGCCGCTGGGGTCCATGCCACTGGGCGTGTCGGCATACCGCTGGATGTGCGTCATCGTCGTAACGTCATCGTCTTCTCACCAGCGTCGTCATACAGTCATCGTCACGTCATCGTGCTCATCAGATTCTCGTTCCATCGACATCATTTCTTCTTCGTCATTCCATCGCGAACATGCTGTCGTGATTGGATCGTGATCACGACGCCGTTGTCATGCCATCGTCATCAGACAGTCGTCGTCATGCATTAGTTGCCACAACGTAGTCGTGATGCCATCGTGCTCTTCCCGTGGTCGTCATTCCAGCTTCGTGATCCGATTCTCGTCGTACCGTCATCGTCACGTTATTGTTGTAATACAGTCGTCGTCGCGTCATTGTCACCTGTCGTCATACATTCATCGTCTTCAGTGTCACTCATCGTCCTCATGTCGTTGTCGTGACGCTGTCACCGCTATGCTATGCTCATCATTTCAGAATCGCTATTTAAAAATTTATTTACCCTAAAAACCTATTCGGGCATTAGATAGGTGGGGGGAGGGGGCGAGGAAAAGTCATGAATGGAATGATGCCAATTTCGTTTATTCTGGTGATGCCTGAAAGTTGGGAATAGTAACCTGCAATAAATCGATTTGCCTTGTTTTGCAATGATTCGAAGTTGTTAATTAGGTGCGGCTCATGCTGGCTCCAGACAAATGAGGCATACTCAAGTTTTGAGCGAACTGTGATAGCACACGCTAGAAGCGCTGTGTCACCGTTAGCCTTAGAAAGTGTACGACGAGTAAAGCCAAGGGTTCTACACGTCGAAGACACAATCCAATTCTTATGATAATGTTACTACAAAGTAGGTATAAAAATGGACGCCTAGATATTTAAATGATTCCACAGTTTCAAGAGTTTGAACGTTTAATATGTATTTGTGCGTCATAATTCCACTGCGTGTGGTAAATCTCATAAGCCTAGCTTTTTTTTTTGTATTTAAGCTCGTTTGCCAGACTGAGCACTATCTTTGAATCATGTCTAAATCATTTTGTAGTTTAGCACAATCAACATTATGTTTTACAGGGCGATAAAGAACAGTCGTCGGCATGTAGCCGGATTTCCGAATCTCCAACCGAATATCGTTGATGTAGATTAAAGGTAAAGTGGGTCGCAAACTGAGAATTGAGGCACATAGGACTTAACAGGTTGAAATGCTGAATGGACATAATTAATTACATCGCCATCCCATTGCCGTCTGCTGTCGTCGACGTAACAATGTGAAAGACATTGTATGTTTTAAATATGAAAATTTTAATTGTTTTACCGTAAGTTTCAAGATTGATTTACTGTTTTCAGTGCAGATGGGTCTGCTCATCGAAAGAAGGTACACGTCTTATTTAGAATTTACTCGGACACCGTCCCCTTTCCTGGCCCCCAGAGTAGGGTAGCCAACCAGACGCATTTCTAGGTAACCTCCCTGCCTTCTCTCTTTATTTCCTCGTCCTCCTCCTCCTACTCGGAGGACTCAGCAAAAGTGCACGTCGAATCAATCAATCAATCAATCAATCAATCAATCAATCAATCAATCAATCAATCAATCAATCAATCAATCAATCAATCAATCAATCAATCAATCAATCAATCAATCAATCAATCAATCAATCAATCAATTTTCGCTATTTCATGGGTAGAACAAGTACGTCGAGAAGTTGACAGAATTTACAGAAGTGAGTGCACAACTTCGCGTGAGCATTGAAAGCACCCACTTATAGCAGGCCTTCAATCACCTTTGATATTGTGACGTTCGTGCAGCCTTTCCACAGGATGCCTGTAATTATTTGCCAACTTTAAGCAGAAGTGCTGGACTCACCTTGGACATGAATGTTGATTTCTCTGACAGTCCGCAGCGGTGCGACTTCTGAAATGCAAAATAAAGTAAAAAAAAGGAAAATGATTTTGTTATCGCCATCAGCGCATGTTTTAACGATCGCATAGTACTTACGCGAGATTTCAAGCTTCGGAAGAAACCATGGCTTCCTACGATTGTGCGCTGTCGGACAGAATTCGAAGACGGTAAGAAAAGTTAGCGCAATCTTATTGAAATAGCGCTTTGCTCACCTGTCAGCCTTTCCGCGTTTCTTCTCACGATGAACGCTGCAGGGGAAAAATAAAATTGCCATATTTTAGAGCACTTATTGCACACTCTGACGCGCCTAAAAGTTTTCCTCCAAGTTGCTCTAACATTCGGTGTGCGTGTGTTAAGGCTGCGGTCGTTACAGAGCGACATGCCGAGCTCAGTTATGAAGCCTCGCATAGATCCCCGAGCGTGCCAGCAGAAAGCGTAAGGGCGTCTCCTTGCGTCTATATCATTTCTCACTGAAGGCAACCAACCTCCGGTGGCAGACTTAGGGGAGTGCGGCGTAAACGTCGTGCGTTAGGTTAACCCGTGGGAAAAAAAAATTTACACTATGAAGGAGCATGTCGTCACATCCTCTGAAGCCTACTCAATAATAAATAAGGGAGGAAAATACACAATCAAGAAGAGGCGCTCTTGGCAAATAGGCCCTCATCACGTGATAGGCGAGCGGTAATTTCTAGCCGACGAGTACGCGGAGAGTGTATGAGAGAGAGCAGAACGTAGAGCGCATAAGCGAGGGCCGATCGTGACCAGGGCGTCGCTAAATGCTGCCATCAACAAAACAATGCCTGGAAAGGTCCGGCAACCATGCGGGGCCTAATTTCCGAAGAGTCGTCGCGCACAATGGCCCCGTAGGAGAGGAGGGTTGGAGTCGGAGGAAGTTGGCTTGCCGAGTTTAGTTGCCTCACATCATGCATGCTCTCTCCTAGTATTTTTCTTTCCTCCAAGGGGTTAAATCCACGAAAGAAAAGGAACAATATAAACAGGGAGGACGCATTGATTTCATTCCAATTCTTTTCCTTTTAATATTTTCTTAGTGGTCTGACCAGCCCTCTGCCCATACTATTGCAAGAATTGGCCGGTCGTGATCGGTGGATGATACGAAATAGAATCGAACGAAATGAATCGTTGCGTCACACCGGCCCTGATGTCAGTGTTTTGAAGTCAGATGTACGCAAGATCAGAGGACCATTTCACGAAGGTTTCCGTTGTTAAGTTGCACTTTGCGATGATAGGTAGGGTAAAGTGCAGTGATCATAGGTTAGTGAGGGCTGGGATTCACTTCAATTTGAAAAGAGAAAGAGCTAACTTGGTCAAGAAGGAACAGGTCAACCCAGAGGCAGTAATGGTAAAAGCAGACAAATTCAGGCTGGTACTTGCAAACAAATATGCAGCCTACGAACAGAGAGATGATGATGGCATAGAGCTAATGAATGAAACCGTAACTAGGTTGGCTTCAGAGGCAGCAATTGAAGTGGGAGGCAAGGCACCCAGGCAACCAGTAGGCAAGCTCTCCCAAGTAACAAAGGACCTAGTAAAGAAGCGACAAAAATTAAAAGTGTCCAACTCAAGAGATAGGATAGAATTCGCGGAACTGTCAAAACTGATCAACAAGGCGAAAATAAGGGATATTCGAAACTATAACGTGAGAAAGACTGAAGAAGCCTTAAAAAATGCACGCAGCCTGAAATCGGTGAAAAAAAAACTTGGCATAGGACAAACCAAGATGTATGCACTGAGAGATAAGCAGGCTAATATCATCAGCAATCTCGAAGATATAGTAAAGGTAGCGGAAGAATTCTATACTGACCTGTACAGTACCCAGAGGAGTCAGGATACCTCAATTAGAAACAGTTATGAAAAGGATACAGGAACTCCACCTATAACTAGCGATGAGGTCAGAATGGCCTTGCAAGACATGAAACGAGGAAGAGCGACAGGAGAAGATGGAATAACAGTCGATTTAATCAAAGATGGAGGAGACATAATGCTTGGAAAACTGGTGGCTCTTTATACGAAGTGTCTATCGACTGCAAGGGTCCCAGAAAACTGGAATAATGCAAACATTATACTAATCCACAAAAAGGGAGACGTTAAGGAATCGAAAAATTATAGGCCTACAGAGATTCCACGGCTACCTTAATTCTACATAAGAAAAGCAGAAAGATACCTATAATGAAAGGGGTCAGACAGCGAGATACAATCTCTCCAATGCTATTTACTGCGTGCTTAGAAGAAGTATTCAAGCTAGTATTCAAGTATTCAAGGGAGGGAAGTATTCAAGCAAGTATTCAAGGGAAGGCTTAGGAGTAAAGATCGACGGCGAATATCTCAGCAACCTTCGATTTGCCGATGACATTGTTCTATTCAGCAACAATGCAGACGAGTTACAACAAATGATTGAGGACCTTAACAGAGAGAGTGTAAGAGTGGGATTGAAGATTAATATGCAGAAGACAAAGATAATGATAAATAGCCGGGCAAAGGAACAAGAAATCAGGATCGCCAGTCGGCCTCTAGAGTCTATGAAGGAGTACGTTTACCTAGGTCAAATAATCACAGGGAACCCTAATTATGAGAAGGAAATTCATAGAAGAATGAAAATGGGTTGGATCGCATACCGCAGACATTGCCAGCTCCTGACTGGAAGCTTACCATTATCATTGAAAATGAGGGTGTACAAACAGTGCATTTTACCAGTGCTGACATATGGGGCAGAGACTTGGAGACTGACAAAGAAGCTTGAGAACAAGTTAAGGACCGCGCAAAGAGCGATGGAACGAAGATTGCTAGACGTAACATTAAGAGACGAAAAGAGAGCGGTTTGGATCAGAGAGCAAACAGGTATAGACGATATCCTAATTGACATGAAGAGGAAAAAATGGAGCTGGGCAGGTCATGTAATGCGCCGGTTAGATAACCGTTGGACCATCAGGGTTACAGAATGGGTACCAAGAGAATGAAAACGCAATCGAGGACGACAGAAGACTAGGTGGAGCGATGAAATTAGGAAACTCGCGGGCGCTAGTTGGGATCGGTTGGCGCAGGACAGGGGTAATTGGAGATCACAGGGAGAGGCCTTCGTCCTGCAGTGGACATAAAACAGGCTGATGATGATGATGATGACTTTGCCATTTACAGGCGGTCTTCGCTAATAATACGTCCAGCGTCAGTATGACCTAGTATTTGCTCTTAGGAACTGTTATAACATAGGACCTTTTTGACAATACGGGCCCTATTTCGTGCAGAGACGATGTTTAAAGGAGTCAGCACAGCTAGGTGTGTAGATGCAGTGAGCTGTAACTGTGCAGTCAACTAATACACTGCGTAGATACCTGACGAATTTCTTAAGGTTGGTCTTTCAAACTATTGAAGCCCATAATTAATTGAAATGTTTGTAAGAAAACTTGGAGCCGCGGGCAGGTGTTCTCGATGCATAATAACCTTCTGTGATGTCACATTCCGGGCGACGCCTGAGGTTATGTTCTTGCGTGCATTTACAAAGAATTCTAACAAATAGGAGAACGGAGCAATTGAGGCTAACTTTAGCAAATACTTGGCGGAACCAGAGTAAATGTATGCAAAACAGAGTATTAAAAATTGTTAGCGAACTACTAAAGCCTGAAATTGACAATGTCTGCAAGAGAGCGTGGGCTGCATTCAGGAAGCCCTACGGGCCTTAAAGGATGGCCCTCAGCTTACGCTGTTCGTGATCCCTGCCGATTGAGCATTTGTTCATAGGTCCGCTTTGTTTTTTTCAGATATTCACTGCCTTAAAAGGACACTATAGGCCAATGATACATCCTTTTAGACTCATTCAATACTTCGTTTCGCCCTAATAGGTTGGTCATCACAGGAAAAAAAATATTAACGATAAACTTAAATTTCTTTTTCTTTTCACGCCGGAATCACAGCGCCGGCATGTCAGTGAGGCGTCGCCTATTTCAAAGTATATTTTCTTGTGTTCTTAAGTTTTTAAAACTTGTTAAGCTCAGTATTTGGCTCTTTTAAAATATAATGTAGTTAATGTCACTCCCCTTCTCTCCTCCCCCCACCCACTTTTCCAGAAAAAGATACGATGAAACAAAGACAGGCCCCAGCAAACGCCGCAAAAATCTGTGACGTCATTGCCAGTTGGTGCGGGAACTTCAAAGCCGCGTCGCCACCTGCGTTTCGGTCTCCCGTCCTTTTCTGTCTTAGCTAACCTCTTCTCACGGTAAAAGCAACGAGCAGCCTTTTCTTTCTTTTTGGTTTTGTCGAAGGGTATTTACCTAACGTAGCTCGAATTATTTTTTCTCCTAAGTGTTCTCTTTAACTGGACGCTAAAGGAGAATATTGTGTCTCGTTGGATTGAAATATTAGGCTTCCGTAGTAACGACGTCGTCATTCGTAGCGAGAACAGAGCATTTATAAGCGCGACAAGAATAAAAAGGGTAAATTGCAGTGGCGTCACTTCCTGTGCACTATGGCAACTCTCCTGTGATGTCAGCGTATTACTGACTGACAGGGAGCGCCATAGAGGGAGGCCACTTGTAGATTACGTCAACTCGTCCGTTTTTGGCGCGGGCGCGGTTCAAATTGAGGGAGCAGCAGCGGAGAACCTTCTGCGGCAGTTTCCTATGCCACAAAGCGATGTAATTGGCACGCAAAAAATGATTAATATGCTTCCAGACAAATAATCCGTCGATCTAGTTCGGCTATCTCGATTTTCCTCGAGTGTCCCCTTAAGGAACAACTCTGTTGATCTAACAGTCCAGCGCCAATCGGGTCACCTCATATACAACTGCACCGACGTAGTGAGCAGCGCTAACCCGTAGGAGCTGTGCAGGCACGCGCTTTCAGTTCGTCGACGATGTGCGATGGGCAGACGGGGCAGCTGAGGCGGATGGGTTGGCGCCCAATGTGGCACGGCACCGCCGCGTCAGGCTCCGCGTCGGTCAGCAGAAGTGCGTTCTCGGGAGCTCTGCGGCCTGGCCGTCCCTCGACGTCGAAGCAGGCCGGCACCGTTGTGTTGCCACTCCTGGGTAGTCGGAACACCGAGACGCCGTGGCCCAGCGATAGGACGTCCGCACTAGCGACATCACCCAGAGGCCTCTCCGACACAAGTAGCACGTGACCCGGCTCTGAAATTGTGTTATAAACAGTCGTAAACACGTGCTGATCTCCGGGAATGGAATGATGAGATTACGAATATTTATTGTTAGAGTGGACTGGCCTGTGTGGTGGTCTAAGTAAGCATCAGTGTTCTTTAGGAATAAAATAACTTCGGAACCTTTATAATGATGCGCGCTCTATAATGATCTGAGTGTGATGATATCATGGCTACCTTTATTCCTGTGCCGGTTGCACTTATAGAGAAATTTGTCGAGGTGCGTATTATTTTTGTTTTGTTTTTCTCAATATTTAGGACCTTTATTTCTCTCTTACAAGAAATTGCGCAGTGGCTCCTTTCTTGCCTTTACAGAGACCCCACCCCCCTGGAAAACGGTGCTTCTCTGCAACACACGGTATACGTGTTATCCGATTTCTGGCGTTGAAGTATACTAAGATACTTTAAAGATGCCTCAACTAGCTTAATAGAGAATTAGCGGAAAGCGTCTGTCCGAAATCTGTATCAGCGTACCCCTTGTGACGCGACATAATAGTAAATTTCACTCTCTTATATAGTCGTGGGGAGAAGGAAGAGAGAGAGAGCCGGTTATAAGTATATGCTTTTTTTTTTGTTACTGAACGGCGTTTATGGTACTTTTCTTGCAGTGCTCTCTTTTTCTATATGAATAGGTTTCCGAACATGTGGTCTGGTTATTGCTTTTAAGTTTAGTTTGGAGTGCGCACTCTTCTGTCTTTGCCTTCGTTATCCCATGTATTCTGCGCTGTTACGTCACCCATTAGTAAACTGTGTTCTCCTATGCCCTTCCTTACTTTTAGCTCGTTTTTTTTTTTCTAAACAAGTCATCTGGCTTCATATGTTTATTAGTATAGCCTGCCTGAGTTATGATTACTGAAGAACAAGTAAGTTTCATTTTTTTTTGTCACAATTAATAGATGTCAGAAGTGGTGTTGTTGTCTCGATGGCATGTCCTACTCGATATTGCCAGAAATTCTTGCCCATTTCTTCATTATTCTGTGCCATTAGGAAAGCAGCGTCCTGGTTTCTTGATTCCAAAATCTACCCCGAAATGGGGTAGATGAATATGAACAAGAACAGCAACCACAGTAAGCTCGATTGCTTATAATTCTGTTTTCTAGGCATGCGCGCCAAAAGCGTGTCATCGCGTTACGTCGCCCCACTCGAAGTAACTGTGTTTTGCGGGTATATCTGTGTACTGCGACTATTTGTACTGTGACTATTTTTGCGTGATTTCACCTGTCAGTCTGTCATCTCGTTACATGTAGTTACATAGCGCATTTGCTTTAGGGTGATCCACGTTTGCTTATCTCTACGAAAATCTTTCTTCTTGCACTTGGAAGAACCTACTGCACGAAGTACACAGTTTAGGCTCCAACGCCTACCTAATAATTCTAAGCCCTTGATTCACGAACGATTCCTCCATGGAAGCTTCTCCCCAGGGGACAGCGTCGAAGTTCAACTTAAGTAGGAACTTCGCTTGGACAAAGCTGCTTGCAAATATCTAGCTATAATTGGGCAATCAGGTGCCCTCGGCGCCCACTCGAAGAAAATGGCGCCTGCAGGAAAGTCCTTCCTGCGTGAACAGCGCCGTCCCTATTCAACCGAGAGGCCTTTCACACTGCGGAGCCGAGGGCCCCATGGCAGAGGGTGGGCGGCGCTGAAATGCATGTCGCCACAGACCATAGGCAGCAATGCGTTCAGGACCCCAGCCAACTTCCTGTTCTGCATTTTTGACACTCAAGTTAGCCAAGAAGAAAAAAGAACTATTTCGTAGCATAGTGTATTGTAGGCGCATATTCTTGATGTGTTCAGATATGAGGCACGTGCGCTATGCGTCGAGCTCGATGTATGGGCTTTTGTAGGTTGTACCTAAGAATAAAATTCACTTGTAGGACTCTCCAACCCTACAGTGGAACTGGTGCCAGCTGGAGAGTTCTACAAATTTACAGGCTGCTGTAACTGGCGTTGTTCAAGAGGACTTAACCGGAAGTCCACCGGGAACTCTGTTTGTAAGCGCCAAAAGGGTCTATGTTTTTTTTAATTTTCTGTCCCTAACGGCAACATTTATCCGCTCATATGACAATTTCCGTGGTCAAATCAATCAATCAATCAATCAATCAATCAATCAATCAATCAATCAATCAATCAATCAATCAATCAATCAATCAATCAATCAATCAATCAATCAATCAATCAATCAATCCGCAACCCGTGATGGTTCTGTCCAAATGAAAACTATGTGTGACGGCTGGTAAGCTAAGACAGCAGCGAGACGAAAACTGATGGAGGATGTAGTATTGTTATTAACTTGCTGCGCCAGATGCGCAAGAAAAGAAAGAAAGAGGACAGGACAGAGCACGATTGATAATTCACGTATGAATGAACTAGTCCGCAAGAAAATATTATCGCAGTATTGTTACATCGTTGACGATTTACCCTGGAAAAAAAAAAGAAAAGGAAAGAAACGAATACCAGTCCTATCGAAAACGGCGAGGTTACAAAGAAGGGTGATAGTCGCTCTTCAAAATATTCTTTAATATCAGCGTGGTCTGAGATTTGTAATAAATGGTTGCGTTCGATGCCGCCGTTATACACGTGTAAACACAGCGGGTCTTATAGGTACCATGAGCGTTTAAATGTGTTTTATGCTTTAAATTGTAATGTGTCATATTATGCAGTTATATGAAGTTTCGTTGATCCACTCTTCTACAAAAACTGTGAACTTCTTTGCGCGTGCTCGGAGTCCTTACAGTACTTTCAGTTGTTTGCCGAACCGTGCCATGTGTGCGCTCTATTCTTGTGCTCTGCCTTGTGGCTTCCGTCACTAAGTGCACGGACCTCTGCAGGTGCAATTGTGCCTTCACACTGTCTTTAGTGCTTCTACTGATGCCGAGGACACTTGACTGCATCATTATTGGCCAACAATTGGAAGGAGCATTTTTTCAAGCGAAGTTATAGCAACTTATAGTATTTTAAGTCTGTATCATGAGGAAACATCAGAGGCCGCTAACAGGATAAGCGCTTTCGTGCTTTGTTATAGACAGCACAGAACCTTAACGAATCTGCATCAATGTGGACTATACTTACGAGCAAACACTCCATGCGTGTCGCATTTGTTGGACACGAGCAAGTCTGCCAACCCAGCCAGGGGCTGGGCCAGGGCACTTGGCGATAAGTCGAAAACCTTCTTGACCTTGAAGCGCTTGCACCTGTCTGAGGCCAATGTCACGGCTGCTTAAAGAAAAAGAAAGAAACAGAAACGAACAGAAAGAAAGAAAGGCCAGGTTATAATAATAATAATAAAGAAGGGAATGTTAAAGAAATAAAGAAGGGAAGAAGGTTAAAAAAATAATTATAAAGAAGGGAATGAAGGGAAAGAAGGGAGCTTTTGTGAAACACGTTACAATTTCCGTCCCCGTGGCTCGCGGCATTTGAGAAGTGAATGAGAAGGCTTTGCACGTATTAAGCGAGTGGAATGAGCGAGTCATTTTGTAATAAAAGTAACAAGAAAGCAGGAGGAGGGGGAGGGGCTACAGAGGGAAGATATTTCTTTCTTTTCCGAATTATTCCTTTTCTTATTTATTACTTTTTCGCGATCGAGTCTTCGTTTTGGTTCATGGATTATTGGGGGGTGAATGCGGGTGGGAGTTAGCTGTGGGGTAAAGGCAGTGGAAGGCTACATCAAAAATGTCGATCGACGCCCGCTTTCAGTTCTGTTTGCGGCATAGAAACGACAGCCACGCGGTGCATTGGTGTAATTCAAACAAGAGCCTGTACGCAGGGCTCGCGATACCAGAAGCCAAGGGTGTATAACGATTCACGAGCACAATGGGCACCCACCTCCTTCGCCGGCCGATCTGTTGGAAACTGAAAGAGAGGCGAAAAAGAAGGATAAATTTCGAGTCCCACCTTAGAACTTCTGAATCAATTCCATTTCCTTGCTTTCTTTTTTTGCCCTTACCCGCTATGTTGGAGGTACATACATATATTTAAAATATCGCGTGCAATATAGGGGTCATGTGCCTCATTGTTGCCACTAGCATTGTTGCACATCTTTCATTTTTTTTTTTCTGACATTCCTCTCAGTTTCTTGTTGCACGTGTAAACGTTTGCGCTACTGTCGTGGTGTTAGCTTTTATTACGCCACGGATTCCAAAGGCATGTATACGCGTAATTAGCAGGTTGTAATATGTTTAGAGACACTGTTTCAAACGCGTCAACGCTGAAATGCTAGTGTTTTCTTTCCTTCGCCTATGTTCTCAACATCTGATATATATTATGTTTCCTCTTTTTACAATTGTCGTACGATATAAGACTGGAAGTTGCCTAACACTTTCGACATCGCCAAATTATTCAACATTTAAGCATTCCTTCTATTTATTTAGATGCAGAAACACAGACGTTCTTGTGTGCTGTATGTGCAGATTACCCGTGTATTATGTACATGTGTGTTGCGTACATAAGTACAAAGTGTTATGTACATACGTGTGGCACGACACTGTAGCTTCTTTCACTATCGTGAAGCAAGGTGCATTATTCTTTACGCTAAAGGTGAAGCACATTAAGTTGCTGTACGATGCTAGAAAAAAGTCAGAGCTGTTCGGTCCCATGGCCCAGCACCAATCTCTCGTTCAGTGTTAATCAAACGTCACTTCAGTATCAGTAAGTTCAATATCAATCAGAGCTATTCAGCTATTCAAATTAATTAATTAGGTAATTAATTAATGAGACAAGGAACACATCAAATAATATAATAAGTACCAATGTATATTAATAACTGACCTCGAACCGCCATGCTGCCATCCGCCATGTTTCCTGTACCACCGAGAAGTACCACGGATGTGAAGAGTGGAAGGGGAGGCGATGCGTAGAAGACAGAAAAATGAAGAGGGAGAGAGAGGGAATTAAGAGGAAAACAAAGAAATCCCCGCCTAAATCAGCAGCGCCACCAGAACCGGCGAGTTTCCCCTAATTGCTCGCGTAGACACGGATGTCTCTCGCCTAATTAAGGTGTCTCCCGCCATCCAGCCCAGCCAGCGCTGCTCGCACCACTCGGGCGCGTAAGCACGAGATACAAGACGACCGCTATATATGAAAAAAAAAAAAGGCAACCAGGTATAAAAAAGAGACACGGTGCTTACGGTCGACTTGCACGGCGAGTAGCCTCTGCGGTGACAGCCAGCTTGGCGCTGAAACACACAGACGAGAACCAAGGTAACTTTCCGCCCCCTTTACAATGTTCCCTATTTTGCATTTTTTGCGTTTTCTTTTTATTACTCATAAGACTGCTCGATTTCCCGCTGAGAGCATGCGCGATATGAGACCCATCGCGTAAGCGCGAACTTCCCGCGTGCGCCACTCGATTCGCGATGTCCCCAAACTCTTCCTTATAATTTAGGCGGCACTAACACGAGTTTTACCTCGCTGTGAGCAAGCTGTAGTGCTGACGAGGAGCAAAGTGCCAGCCTGGCACTTATAGCTGCCGCGTATGTTGGGCGACTTCGAGGATGGCCAATATAGCGCCGATAATGTTCGGCAAATGTTGCCTTACGATACAGACGGCCACGGGTGGCGCTTTAATTAAGGCAGTGTCGGGCAGCCATTCGAAAGTGTCTCTAGTCCGCGGTCGCAACTCTCTGAAGAAGATGCGCGGGTAGCGGCACCTTTCCTCGCGACTGTTTATTAATTCCAGCTTTCTTGGCTCGTTGGCTAGATTTCCGTTCACTCGACTCACACGCCGCTGGCGTTCGCGGCGAAGGCCTATCTCGTGCGGGAGTCTCAAGGGCGTATTGAGGAGAATATTTGTTTTAGAGATTGTCCTTATCAAATACTGGTCGAAAATGTCGTCTATAGAACTGTTCTTCCTTAATGCTTTCGCGTGTAAACTAAACGGCTGAGAAACTCACCATAAGAAAGGAAACGAGCTTCATTACTAGAAAAAAAAAGCTGCTTATTAGAATCAATGCGTTTGTTGGAATCTCGCGTAGTTTTGTCTGGCATTACGTGCGCGCACAGGATGTTCAACATACTTCTTTTTTATGCAACGTGAACACCAAAAACATTCAAAAAAATTTGTTTATTACTTTCTATTACTACTACTACTACTACTACTACTACTACTACTACTACCACTACTACTACATTTTATTTGCGTGTGACACGAGAACGACAGACCAGAATCATGATGTGAAAAGCAGTAGCGTTTTCTTTGTTGTTTTAGTTTTGTGTCTTTATGTGACTTAAGTACGTAGAGCATACGCGTAGCATAGTGGAAGACATAAGGCGCAGTGAACTCCTTAAACAACGTAAGGGCGGCTGGAAAGGCGGAGGCGGTCTATGTAGGTGACGTGTGCATCACCTTAACTATTCATACACCTTCCCTGCGAGATACAGCCGATTAAAAGTTGATAAACTTGTGTGACATTAACTTTTCTTTTTCATGACCGAAAACGACATTGAAATCGAATAGTAAATGTATAAAGCAACGCGGCCCGCACGGTTCACGGCGATATCATGCTGATACTAGCAGACGTGAATATACCACGATGCAGAAAAAACGGCATCTGCAAGAAAAATTCTGCCGTTGCCACTAGCGTATACAGGGGTCACTGCGCGTTTCCATGAACACAATAGAAATTGATACCTCTGTATGTTCTTTACTTGGCACGCAGATTGAACGAAGAAAACAGTAAAGTTTGTTTGTTTTAGGAAACCTAAGCACAAGAACCACACAATGCTGCTGTTTTAGTTTCTGGTTTCACCCTCCGGAGTGACGTGGTGGCTTTGGCGCTGCGCTGCTAAGCCCGACGGCGCGGCATCCAATCTCAGCCGCGGCGGCCGCGTGTCGATGAGGGTGAAATGCGAAAAAAAAAAAAAAAAAAAGACTCCCGCGTGCCGGGTCTTGGGTGCTCTTTAAGGAACCTCAGGTGGCCAAAATTAATCCGGAGTAGCCCACTACGGCTTGTTTCATAATCATATTGCGGTTTTTGGCACGTAAACCCCAGAATTTATATAATATAATTAGTCTATGGTCTCGCTCTCAATATTTCGCACCCAATAGTTTAATGCAAGCTTACGGGCTATAATCGGTTTCGCGGACCTAAGACTGTGCGTGCGATACTTTTGATGCGGTATGCAGAAAAGATAGCTTTACCGCCTTACTGTCGTTGCGGCCGAACGCAGTTTGGGAAAGTATATGCGTCGCTACAGCAAAGTGCCCACTGTGGAAGCTTTAGGACGTAGCGCGACACGGTAATGTTAACTTCAGTCGAAAATGGCCTTTAGATATCGCGAGTTGGAGTCCCCGTATTTTTTATGAACGGATGCTGCCAAAGAAAGATGGATGAATACGGTACCTTCCAGGCTGGGGTCGTCCGCCAGACCCACCGTAACAAGAAGCACTGAAAAATAAAACAGTGGGGTAAAGTAAGCGTTCGTGGATTCTTACGTATACGTACGCTGCGTAGCGGTTCAGCAGCTTTCCAATTTTTGTAGGAGAACAACGTAGCGTGGTAGTACTAGTCATACGCCCACATCTACTACTACTACTACTACTACTACTACTACTACTACTACTACTACTACTACTACTACTACTACTACTACTACTACTACCACCACCACCACTACTACTACTACTACTACTACTACTACTACTACTACTGCTACTACTACTACTACTACTACTACTACTACTACTACTACTACTAACTACTACTACTAGTCAATAATGATAATGGTGCTAATCAAAGGATTGTTCGGTGCATTGGCAGCATATGAGGACACTGCCCTCAGGAGAAGATAAAGGTTGCAAGGACGCTAACAGCGCTGACTTACAACAAGGTTTTAATTTTGCATGCATGCCTATTAAAAGCTGCGTCAATAATAATATGGTGGTCCTGAGCATTGCGTATGTCTATAATGGCCCGTGTCCTGTACTGAGCTATGTTTTCGTTACTGTGTCTCAGCTTCTCGACTCTGGTTTGCTTCCCATTATTTTGCACTAATACCGCGAAGTTCTTCCTTTCAACTGACTTGGAAATTGTCCCAATAATAACTACGCACATTTTTCCTACAGAAATTTACTATTTCTGCTGTAGCAGGCAACAACTTGCATAAGCCCTTCAGGATTTTGATGAAAAGAAGCATTCTTTATTATGTAGTAGCTTTAAGATGTTGATTATTGCAATGTTTAAGAAGTAGCAGCTCAAGCTGTAATCTAGGTCGACAGAAAGCACTTTTAGTTCAATGACACACACATACAAAAAGGAACGTCTCCCAATAAAGCATAAACAATCATCTTTTTTTTTATGAACAGCTTCCGATGTTTGTACGGAGAGGTCTCGTCGAAATTGGCTGAACTTCTAAAAAAAAAAAAAGAAACAGGAACTTAAGGGAAAGGAAGGTTGAAAACAGCTCCGACGATCCAACAACGCTCAAAATTTAGCAAATGACGGCTTAACCAGCCGATGTTGTGCACCTTGTACCCTTCAGCAAACAAATTGCCCGAGGCGTCCGTTGTGTACGCCTGCTTTTCTACCAGAAAGCTCGCCTTCATGCATAGCGTTCGCAGCCAGCGTTTCCCGGTGAACGTTACGGTTACATAAGCTACAGTTGCCGGGAAGCATGAAAAGCAGTAAGGTGTCTTAGAACGCTATCGTGTTCCACTCTTAAAGGCGAAGCTTGAGCGTCCTCCAAATTTTTGTGTTCGCAAAGTGATTTGCATTTCATTTACATCACATCGTATTTGCTGTGCTGCAGTGACATTTTTTTATCAGCCTATCGGTTTGCACTTTCTGACAATGTGAATAGATTTTTAGGAGCTGTAGCTGCTGTATTATTTTGTGTCTGTTGCCCGTAATGCCTTTATTTATGAAATTAATGCTTAGTTGACATAACTTGCAATTTAGACGGCTTAAACAATAGATTGTCTGCATGTAACACTAATGTGTCATAAGAAAATACTGTTCTTCAATGGTAACTTCGCGCGCATAAAAAAAGAAAGAAAGAAAGAAAGGAAAAGAAAAGCCTGCTTTGATTGGGCCTCATTCGGTGCGCCCAAATAAATATTTTCTTTTTTTATTTACCTTTCAGTCCATTTCTCCTCATTTTTTCTACCCCTTACACTTACCCCGATGGCTGCTTATAGCTAACCTCAGATTTATTGTGATTAACCTTCTACTGCTACCTCTTTTACTTCACTGTCCCTTAGTCAATAATAAATGTTGGATATCCTTACAAGATTTAGCGACCAAGCTCATAATGCCAATACGAACCAAGCTTCAATAAAATTTAAAAGGAAAAGCCCCAGTATGCCTAGCGGAACAAGTATTCTCGGTTTTTGGCTACCAAGCCTTCGCAGCCGTATCTATGAAAGTGCAGGAAATCATGAGTTAAAACAAAAAGAAAGAAAAACGTTCACGTACCGTTCTTGGAAGGGCCGCACACGATCGATTTTAGGCTGGCGGGAACGGGTCCAAAATGTGGGCACGCTTCGGATGCCGCGGGGCAGGCATGGTTGCTGCACCAGGAGATGTGAAAGTTGTGATGACAGTGCCACGCTCCGTGAGAATGGCCCATGTATCTTACTAACGGAGCGAACTTACCGTAAGCACCAGGGTCGGAATCCACAAAGGTTTTAGTTCGTAAGTCGTTATTTCTCATTGGCTACTTTCGCTAATAACCCGCCCAACCTGGCGATTGAGAGATACAAGCTTAGATAGCGCAAGAGAGAGGCAGGAGTAAGGGAAAAGGCAGGGAGTTTAACCAGAGAGGAAGATACGGTTTGCTACGCTACCTTGGGGAGAGAGGGCAGAGGGAGGTTAAGTGGCAGGAAAGTAGGGCTTACTCGTAGATACGGTCCCGATTCCTCATTTCTGTGCCGCGCTTTATGCCGAAACAGAGACCGAGGCACTTGACAGGAAACTATAACTTCGTTCAGCGCACAATTACACAGCGTATGTCCACCAAAGAAGGCGTGCGAATGGGGTACGAACTATGGCACATAATGTTTACATTGGTTGTTCACCTTGGGCCGTAACAAAAATTTTTTTTGTTCGTAAGTGCTTTATACCATTGGTTGGACACATTCGTTAATAATATTTGCATCATTGAGAATGTCTAGAATTTTCCATTCCACACAGTTCCAGCTTGAGGTTTCTTTTGTGAAGATGGGCCTTTGTTTGTTATTAAAAAAAAATGTGAGGCTTAATACCCCGAAATGCTAGCTACGATGAACGCCGTAGTGTGGGACTTCCGACTAATTTAAGGCATCAGACACTGTGATATAAATTCATCGTTCTCTAGTGTTTTTTTTTTTTATTTCTTGCATCTATAGTTCCCACCAGAATGTGGGCGCACGAGCCGGGGACTCACACCCCCGACCTCCGGCTCAGCAGCAGAACGCTATAGACTCTGAATCACCTCAGTCAGGGATTTGTCCGCAGAGCTATACAGGGTGTTTCACGTAACTTGAACCAAGGATTTAAGAAGTGGTTAACCGAAGCTAAATGAAAGCAGCGGCATATGGTTTGCCGTCATGTGGCACTCCATAGAGTATATATTATATTCCGCTTAGTTAGTTAATTAAGTAAGATAAGTATGCAATGTCCTTAATATTCACTTTAGTGCCAAGTGCGTTTAGTTGCGTTGTAGAGGGGATTCAGCAACGACCGATCCAATTTATCGGCGTCCGATACAATTTTTTGTGGCAACGTATACATGCTGCGTGGTGATCTTTGTCGGCGTTTAAAGAAAGCCTTCCAAATGTGAAATAAAACCACGTGAATGCACTCGTTGCCATCGTATTGCGGCGCTCTTCAACCGCGCTTCGTGCGAAAAAACCGTGCACGCTGACCGTGGCGAAGTGAGCGGCCGCGGCTCTAGGCATCGGCTTCACTGCAGTGCGTCAGCATCTTTGACGGTGGCACACGGAAAGGAAGCGCCATCGTCCTGACAAGCGATGGGCTCGACGCACGCTTGAGAGCGCTGCAATACGATAGCAGACGAACGCAGTCAGGGGTTTCTTTTTTCGCAAGCTTTCTATAAACGCCGAAAAATATCCCCACGCAGCACGTAAGTACGTTCCCACAAAAAGATAGGATCGATCGTTTCTGAACCCCCTTTACAACGCAACGAAACGCACTTGACGATAAAGTGAATATTAAAAATGTTGCCCAATTTATCTTAGTTAATTAACTAATTAAGCCCAATATAGAAACATACTCTAAAGAGCGCCACATGACGGCAGACCATACGTCACGGGTTTCATTCAGCTGCGGGTAACCCCTTTTTATTGCGGGAGCAATTATATGGACACTCCAGGCATTTATGCCGTCGCCGTCGCCGTGAGGTTCCGTATGAGTGAAAGCGTGTGAGGGTGAGCCGGCGAACGCGGTTCAATCTCGCGTGCGCGAGCGAGGAACGCTGCCCGGATGCGTGCCCTCCCCTGTGGCGCGCGAGGCAATGGGTGTCAGGTGAGGGAGGAGGGGCGTTCTTCTCCGGCGGCTGCCAGGGTGTCTAGAGGTCCTCCTCGCCTGCCGCTCCGTAGAGAGTGGAGACATTGCAGTGTCTATTACGGCATTGGACACGCGAATCGCGGACGCCGTAGTAGACGCCTTTGGCGGAGGCCGTAGGGACACCTTGCCGGCGCTTGTGCATACTGAAAGCGATCTGCGACGTCGCCAGAGTGCGCGCCCGCGCGGGCCTCATCTTCAAAGCGATCTGCGATGTTTTCAGAGTGCGCGTATAGTGCCGGTAGCTTCGTATGAGCTGTGCTTTCGACGTTTCGTTCGAGTTGAAGCGACAGGTGCACGGAGGTCAATTGGCTCGCGGCTACTGCCACGATTTCTAACTCTTTGGTAAGGAATCGGTTAGGTTTCTTGGGTATTAATGTTTCCTAGTAGAACCCTGGGAGTGTTGGCGAGCGCCACCACTCAGAACTTGGCGGCGGATGTGGAAGATCCTTTCTGCCGCAGGCGACACGAGAACGTGATCTTTTTGGGTGAAGGCAAGCGGTCAATAAACCCACACATGCTACCTGAAGGCATCAATGTTGCCTGATTCGAGACCCTCGTTAAGCAATAAACAAGAAGAGAGGGGGTTAACCGAGAGCCCCGATTTTTATCACTCATATGATAAGAAGCCAACAAACACTGACACCAAGAGCAACATAGGGGAAATTACTTGTGCGTAATAAATGAAATAAAGAAATGACAAATTAATGGAAATGAAAGTGGATGAAAAAACTTGCCGCAGGTGGGGCACGATCCCACAACCTTTCATTTCCATTAATTTATCGTTTCTTTATTGAATTTATTACACACAAGTAATTTACCCTATGTTGTCCTTGGTGTCAGTGTGTGTTGACAAAAATCGGGCCCCTCGGTTAACCCCCTTTCTCCTCGTTTAACCCTTTCACAGAATGCTAACGCTCGTGCATGAGTGGCCATATGGCCATCTTTTTTTAAACATGAACCCATGCTTCTCTGCGGTGCATATATTTCGAGTTTCGAATAGTTTTACAGGGCAGTTTTTGATTTCTTTCATGTTTGCTTCTCGATCACTTCCAATGCTTTATGACAGCACGTTACAATGCTAACTTTCCGTATGCCCAGGATTTTTTTTTTCTCGATCACTTCCAATGCTTTATGACAGCACGTTACAATGCTAACTTTCCGTATGCCCAGGATAAACCAAACTTTTCTTTTTACACATATAAGTGCAACTTAACTGAGAAACGACATTTCGTAGCTCCCTTAACGTACTCTCAAGAAGCGAGCGAGCGAGCGAGCGAGCGAACGAACGAACGAACGAACGAACGAACGAACGAACGAACGAACGAACGAACGAACGAACGAACGAACGAACGAACGAACGAACGACCGACCGACCGACCGACCGAACGAACGAACGACCGAACGAACGAACGAACGAACGAACGAACGAACGAACGAACGAACGAACGAACGAACGAACGAACGAACGAACGAACGAACGAACGAACGAACGAACGAACGAACGAACGAACGAATTACTGAGTGAGTGACTGAATGAACAATTTTGCCAGCGCCCGCTCTACCAAGCAGGTCTCATTTGCAGTGCGTGTTTCGTTTTCTTGCTCATGCAAGCATTCTTTCTATATCGTCTGGTGTTTAAAACTGCACGGCCACTGAGGTCGTGCTTCAATGTAGAATCGAAAGAGAGGGAAGGCTTTGAACAACCTGGATCAGAAAGAACGAAAGAGGCGAAACGAGACTAAAGACGAAGCTTTCGCTGCAGTAAGCTCTCTATAGATTCAAGCGGCAGCTTTTTGTATGATGGGAACTATATTGAAAGGGAAAAAAATGACGGTTTAGACCCGGATTCAACTGCTACGTGTTTTCCATTCTCTTACTTTAATTGTATTTTTATGATAGTTTTTTTTCTTTTGCATCTTTCACCGAAAGTCGGAGTTGCTCGGCGAAACGTCGCCGGCGTGTGTCCTCCACGGCAGGAGCCAACAGCCACGGACCTGGGCCAGCGCGGTGTGCGGGGTGGCGGTTGAATTTCGCCGACGCAAGTGCGGGGTGGACGTTGCCGCTGCTCGCTGATAAGACGGCGCCGCCGCTGTACTACGCCGTACGCCTGCGGCTGCGTTCGCTCACCGCGGATGTGGGCTGTGTGACTGCGAAGCAGTTGAGCACATTTCGTAACGTGGCAAAGGACCGTGGAACGAGACCCTGGTTCCGCGAATTTTTGGAGCCGTAGAGGCGAAAAAAGAAAGGGTGAACGGGGTGCGGTGGAGTGGGGTGGGGGGGGGGGGGGGGGGGCGGCAGTTTCTGGACACGTAATCACATTCACAACTATAGTTAGTGGCTTTGAAAGGACAGCTTCCATTGCTGCGAAGTCTTATTTTTTCTTTTTTATGATTAAGGGACAGGGTTCTCGAAATATTAGGACGGTATCCGACAGTGACTCGCGTTCGGTGGTTGTTAATGTGTCATCTTTTTTTTCTCACTCTTGCAGTACATGTGCTCGTACGTGTGCTTACGTGTAATTATAGTTATTATTACAATATTTCCGTTTTCATTTATTCATTTTTTAGAACGAAATTGCCTTTTCCACGCAAGCGAAATGTAGTGGATGGAGGTGTACTGCTTCCAATCTCTTCAGTTGGACTCCATTTAACCGTACCTGTCTATGTAGTTACGGTATTGCAAGTCAAAACTGTACCTGCCTACGTAGTTGTGGTATCACAAGCGAGAACAGGTATTAAAAATAAAGAAAAAAATGACCTCGAGGTCTCTGAGTTGCGCTTTATCTCAATCCTTACCACAATTATTAATACTTTTTAAATTCCTTTTATTGTTTGCGCCAAGCTATACTCAATTATCCGTTACTTTATCGCTTTACTTCATTGAAGACTGGTTTTCGTTCGTATTTTCATTTATATGTTTTGTTATCGTAATATACAGTTCTCGGCCTAACCCCGACAGTTAACTTGTAGCATTGTTGAAAGAATCATCATCACCATCATCATAATCGTCATCTGCCCTCCGTTTCGCATCGCACCTAGCCCTTACATATTGTGCATAAATGTGCACCACTTCTTACTCCTCACTAACTAGCAATAATAGAGCCCTGCCCAGCCTCACCCCCCCCCCCCCACCCCCCTACACAGACACCTTTTTTTTCCCCCGGTTGTCGGCCATCAAGTTCTCTTAGAAACCACGGCACTTGCGGGTTCTTTTGTCGACTGTCACACTTTGTGGGCGACCGTGTTACAGTCGGTATCGGCACTGTAGCACGTCCAGTTAGAGAAGCATTCGACGAGCTGAGAAAATGTGGCACTGTGCGCGAGGTGCTGATGCGATCAGCACTTGACCGGGAACTGCGGCGCTTGCGTAGATTGAGTCTTTTCTGCGTCCACCGGCGCCGGCACCAGGGATCGTTTTACACTGCGGTGGCGATGCCGACCGACTCGTGCACGTGGAGATAAACGGCTTTCTCGAGAAAAGAAGGCAAAGAAAGTTCACTTCGAGTGAAGAATAAGAAGAACGAGTGACTCAGAGACGAGAATTCACTTCGGAAAGGTTTTCCTTGCGTTCAGTGATAAAAAAGAAAACTGAAAAGATAAAGGGTATTTTTTTTCTCTCTGGGCATATAGCTTCGAGCTGTGAAGTGAAAAGGGAGAAGGTGTTCTCGTTTGATCGGTGATGGATGCTTCTTACGAAGCGACAGAATATTAGTTGCCAAACAAAAGTATAGAAGGCGGTCAGAATGTCACAAAAACTGCATGCTTATCTTACATCGCGGAAGAAATTCCGAAAGTTGGTCATGCATACGAAACATAGCTCTTGCATTACGCCCCTTCTCGCTGCCCGTTAGCGCGTAAAACGAGGCAGTATTGGGATGGAAAGAAAAATGCAGACATAAACATTAAGTCTGGTGTATTCGGAGTCTCAGCGCGCTGTCTTGACGGCAAACGCCGGCAGCTGAGCTGAAAAACTGAAATTACTTAGGCATAAGCCGCCGCGTAAGGCGTCGGCGTATAACGTCCACCGCCCGTGAAAGTATGGCGTATGTATGGACGCGCAACGCCGGAAAGAGAGGAGAAAAATGAATTCCCAGCACCAAGGCAGAGGGAAGGGAGCATATGAGAAGGCCTGGGAATTTCCACCGAATTGAAGGCAGGCAGGCAGGCAGGCTGGCAGTCACTACACTGTCCGCCTGGCCATGTTTACATGCAGCACCCCCCTCCACGCTAAGCCTTAAGCCGGTTTAGTGAGGCAAATCGCCTTAGCGCAAGAGCCTTAGTCTCGTGGTCGCCATCCCCCAGTGATTGTCTGCCGCCAGGCTTTCGTTCGGTTTAAACGACGCTGCAGAATACGAGAATGAGAGAAGAGCGTAAGAAAAAAAAATGGCAGTTTCGGGAAAGAAGAAAGGCAGTCTTATTCATTCGTCCTGCTTTCTTAAATTTCTCTAAAAAAACCTGGGAAAAAGAAGCGCGAGCGATGAACCCCGGCTCGAAGACTTGCGCTTCAGAGAGTACAGGAGCCTTTGAGATGGTGGGCCGTTGGAGCAGTTAATCGAAAGGTGCTTATTTCAGTCGCGTGGGGATCGCAGCGACAAATAGCTGGGCAAAAAAGGTAAGCGTGGGACTGTGCGTGCGAGGCGCAGCAGGCGGCCAGTGCTCCACGTGCGATTTACTGCGTTATGTGGATGCGTCGTGGACTAAGCGGGCGACACTATTTGAGTGAAAACCCGCGAAAACATTATGTAGACTTAACAGAAACCTTCAGCAAGCTTCTGCAAGCTTCTTCAATGTTTAGCCCGCCCCCCTCCCCCCGACCTCTATATCGTTCTTTCATTCACAGCGCCGCTAGTTTTTTAATGCGAAGCGTTCTTTGCCTCATTCTCGGCAATGCGGTAGGTGTAGGTTCCTGTCTTGCCTCACTTTAAAAATAAGAAAATAATGTGTGACCGATGGTAAAATCGAACCTATGCCATGAAACACAGCAGCCCAGTGCACTAACCAGTAGGCCACAATCGCTTTCTTTCCTTTGTTTCATGGTATTCATTACGAAAATAATGTGTACTTGCGTAAGGTATTCGCATAACGGCCAAAACAGTCATATCCGCATCTACAAGCACAAGAGAAACACTTCACAATGCAATTATTAAAGTAAACAGTTATCTGAAATGGAGGCAAAATGATACACTGCATAACAATGGATGCCGGTCCGGTTGGAAGTCTCTATGATCATAAAAGTATTTCAGTTGTGAAATCATCTGAATTAAATGTGACTGCGAAGATATAGAATTGGTTATGCATTCCGATCTAACGTCCGAGCTTTCCGCAAACTCTGCAACGCCGTAAGTAACAGCATGTCAAAAGGCGCACCTTGACATTTATGCGAGCTTTAATAAGATATCGATATCGAGCTATAATAGCGAGCTATAATAACATATCGTATCCTGCGAAGATTTACATCATGATCTTTATCTTTTCTTCTACAATTCTTCGACAAAGTGCATAGTGAAACGCTACCTGCTAAAGCCTGGTTAAGTTGGAAAGGCTCCCCCCCCCCCCCCCCCCATTTTTGTATCTTCGATTAATTGTCGTTTTTGTAATGTACCGCAAACTATAGAACACTGCTTTATTGACTGCAAGGCCGCCATATTGTTTTTGGGACGTTCGCTAAAGATCTTAAAAAGAAACCTAGGCCACTATTGAACGCATGCTTGTCTCGTTCCGAAGCCAGCAGCTCTTGTTGTTGTTGTTGTTGTTGTTGTTGTAGCCGGTGACACGTGCGGCTCCTACCCGCGATGGCTTTGAAACACTTGGCGAATGTGCCACGTGCCACTTCCTCGTCTTCTTTCCTTGTGACAGCTCGCGCTATGAGGCGCCGTGCTAGACTGCACTATCTCATGGACTGTCCCACTTCCCGCAGTATTTTCCTCGCAGTAGTTTACGCTATACGTAGAAACTGCGATATTGTACCGACTTGTATCAACGTGTACCAACATTGCATCAGCATTTGTTCACTGGAGTACAAACGTCATCGTCGTTTGAACATATAGCACATGACATAGCAATAGGTGTGTACGACTGTATAACACGTCATTGCTGATCACGTCACAATCCGTGTTTTTATCGCTTACACCCATCCACAGCCCATGTGTAACGAACAATCGTCTTGTCGCAAGCTCGCGTCGAACGACCGGCGTAGGTGTGCCTTCGTTGGCATACGATCATCTTCGACGTGGTCGTCATCGTGCTGCTTTCGTCACACGCACGTACGATGGTGACCCACACGCACAGTTAATTACTTAATTGACTTAAACACGTTAGTTCATCTGGTAACGGTCCGCGGAGCCCCAATTTTGAATTTAAACTTGCACATTTTCTTCACATTAAGAAGCAGATTGAAGACTTCATCTATCAGAGTACTCATTTTAGGGCTTACAACGCGAGCTTTACTGAGTGTTTGCTACATAACAAAAAGTAGTATACGTATTCAGTGCAAGCGCCCTTATAGGTTATACGACGTTATTCAATGCGTGTTTTCAGAATGTGAAACTGACCCTGCTTTATGTTCGCTGTGTTGTGGGGTGTCTTTGGCGCTGCTGTCTGTCAAATGCTGTGACTGATTATAGGGGGATGAGCCTCGTCAGGAATTTTGCCTTTTGTCCTTCTCCTACAGTGTACTGTACAACTGCTACACTTTGAATAAAACTTCACTTCAATAAAAACTTCACTTCATCAAACAATGCTGGATAATCAGGTACCTGCAAAATGATTCAAATATCATCGATTTTCCTCAGTTCTTGGATTCCGCACAATATTTTTTTTGGTATTTGTTCACTGACATGTGCGACGAGTTGTGGTCGTACAATCCTCTTCCTCGTTTTGTGATATTTTGTTGAATTTCAGTCTTACGTGTGGCGGTTGAGGAAGGAAAAGGAACGAGAAAACAGTGGACTGATCCCGTTATTTCTGTTATGTACCTGCTGGAGCTCCAAAACAGATACAAATCTCTATCGAATTTCTTTGGCACATTAATGTGGTCGCATATGGACCCCCTTAATGGTAAAACTAAACTGAAGACTCCCGAGTGTGGCCTACCTCTTATACTCGAGGACAACTTTCTGTGGCTATGAAGGGAAAGCTACGGAGGCGAAGTGCACACAAGTGAGAGCGCGTCTGAAAAGAGTCCCGCGTTTTAATCCATGTCAGTTTAGGATGGGGAAACACCTTATTAACAGTTAAATAGGACAGAACACACCACCGAGTGTAATGGTTTACTAATTTTGCGGCTTTTCCCTTCCGCGTCTGAGTAAACGCGAAACCGTCACACATGGGAGCTGCGTCAATTCGGAATCTGTTCCGAGCAACCAAAAGCACTGTCAAATGCTGCCGGACTACTTGGCGCGGCAACACATGCGCAGCAGCCATTGCAGACTTAGTAAAGCGGTTTCCTTCGAAGTACATAACGCGAGAGAGTAACAGTGAAGCAGCGACGCTCTGTATAACCCTCTTCTCCAATCTCTCCATGTGAGGCAACTTCTTTAAGAGGGTGATGCTGCGTCGGCTGGCACGTGTGCATTGTGACATTCGCCTCCCATCTCCCGTTATATCTCGCCTAATTTGCCACGGTATCCTCCACCGCGTTGTGGCTCGAATTGTTTTTTTCTTTTTTACAGCGAAGCTGTTTATGCGGACCCTGTGCCGTCGTTGTCGGAGTTCGCTAAAACTACCACCATCAGCAATGGCTTGAGCGTCGCCTTATTCTTCCACAGCTGGCTCCGTTGCCGCTCGTCATTCCACCGTAGCATTTAGCTTCTCTTCTGTCGTCGTAATGGGGAGGCCGCGTTTACGATGGTATGAACCATTGATTGAGCGGGTATGAGCCATTCATTGTCTTAGGTGACGAACAGATTTAATTTTGAAGCACAAGGCCATGATTGTGAAATGTAAACGCCGTCATCTGCCGTCAACTCAAGAGCAAGCAATGCAAGATTCAACGTCTCCAGACAGAACAGTATAAAGGGGAGGAGGCACACTGAGCAGTGCAGACACAAGTGACGACAACTCAAGATCAAGCGGTAGAAGAGACAACACAATACCAAGCAAAAGAACATTACACACAAAATGAATGGAAAAACAATCAGCTAGTTTTCATTTCGCGCCAAACCTTGCTCTCGTACTGGCGCGCAAAAAACGGCGGAGTCACTTGCACGCGAAAAAACAAGCACGGCAACACTCAGAGAAAAAATCCATGCGCAAATTCACGCGCGTGCACACACACACACACACACACACACACACACACACACACGCACGCACGCACGCACACACACACACACACACACACGCACGCACGCACGCACGCACACACACACACACACACACACGCACGCACGCACACACACACACACACACACATACACGCACACACACACACACACACACACACGCACACACGCACACACGCACACACACGCACACACACACACACACACACGCACACACACACACACACACACGCACACACACGCACACACACACACACACGCACGCACACACACACACACACGCACGCACACACACACACACACACACGCACACGCACACACGCACACACGCACACACGCACGCACACGCGCACGCACGCACGCACACTGGGAGAACCGCAAAAACATTCCTAAAGCATGCTCACCACGCGAAGCACTCAAAAGCGAAAATGAGGTAAAAGAATGGTGAAACAAGAGATTTACAATATGGACTACTTGCGAAGTTTGACTTGCATTGTGTAACGCCCGGTGTAATTAACGCAGCTTCGCTGTTCGACCATCTTCATCGACTGACAGGGGCGGAAATTCCTTTTTCTTTTTTTTAGACTCCTACCTCTGCGTCAAGGGTAAAGCCACGGCTCGTTTAAGAGTACTATCTAAACAGGGCAAGCTTTATATAGGTACAGATTATCACTTTTTATGTTTAAGTGGCGCTCTTCAGCGTAAACAACGGCAAAAGCCGCAAGGGAGCCTGTAAATATTGCTCCGATTGGTGTATACTCTAGACCTCACATTAGCATTAGTTAGGACAAACAAGCATTGTTTCGGGCATATTAGTGTATTACACTAACTTAGGGTAAAGAGTGCCCATTACTTGAAAAAATGTGAATATCTATGCCTTTTTAAAAGTTACCGAGTTAAAAGTCAGTGCGCTTCAATAGCGTTCTTCAAACAACTATGAGATATCATTTTGTACCCAGAAAGATTGAGAGAGGGTGAGAGAGAAGATTACTCCTGGGGATATAAAGAAGAAGCAAGTGTCTGAACGTTAGGTGCGCGTACACATGACAGCTTTTAGTGATACTTTAAAGGTGATCTCACAGTCCAGTCGACTACTAGAAGCGCAACAGGGCTTTAGTGGCTTTAGTGGCTTTCTCAGACGATGACACTTAAAGCAACGATGGCGAAATCTTTCTTTTTTTCTTTTTTTTAATGAGCGGGCTCTCTGTCTCCCAGTCGGCGTAGGGTAGCACGAGGTGGCCAGTGCTGACCTCCAAATGGCGTTTGTTGAAAGGTTAGGAATATTAGTGGCGCTTACGCAGACAGCTTTAGAAAGTAAATAAAACGATAGCAGTTAAAAGAAGAAACAGTTGATCCCTTCCTTGGCGAGCCATAAGGGACAAATCACCTCCCCCCCCACCCAAAAAAAAAAATATAGAATGACCGACCATCCTGGAGGAGCGACTGATAGACTCCTCGTCGAAAAGCAAGTCATGGTTAAGCTTTTCTCACCGACAACAACCACAGGCGTAGTGTCATCGCGACTAACCCACGCATAAAAATAGAGTCTAATAGTCTTTCTCTTCGACCCGCTGCACATAGGAAAGGCTTCACACGTCTTACCAATTCGCATTTGTACGTGTCTTATAAGAAGACAAGGGTGTGTGTGTGTGTGTGTGTGTGTGTGTGTGTGTGTGTGTGTGTGTGTGTGTGTGTGTGCGTGTGTGTGCGTGTGCGCGTGTGTGTGTGTGCGTGCGTGCGCGCGCGTGTGTGTGCGTGCGTGCGTGCGTGTGTGTGTGTGTGTGTGTGTGTGTGTGTGTGTGTGTGTGTTTGTGTGTGTGCATGTGTGTTTTGCAAAGGCCCTGGCTATGTTTCCGTGACGCACACAGATATGCATTCTTAATACTTACGATATCACACGTATAACTTCTTGCGTCCCTTTTAAGACTACAACAGGAGAGTGCCTCTTTGGCTGTCTACTCACCTCTTAAACAATCCTTAGGAGAACCACCGCTAGCACGTCGCACAAAGTAATTCTCACTAATGCGATATGCGGATAATCTCTACTGGCAAGACTTCAGAATAGTGTCCTTCGCTCACCTTGGAGCCCGAGGCCCAGAATGACACAAGACGTAATTTGAATTTTATTACGCAGGAGGAATAACAGCATGGAGCGTTCGAACTTCTCCATTTCATGCCCAGCTGAGGTCAAATAAGGGAAACTATAGTCTGTGTACGTTTGCTTGAAAGATGCTATTTAATTTCGTTAGAAGCTTTGATAAAGAAGGGAGAAGACAAAGAAAATGGAAGTGATAAGTCTAGCAGCTGTTTCACCAACCATTGTTGAATGCGATTAAAACGTAATTGCACTGGACGAAAGAACGAACACGTATACACAATTTAGGTTGTGAAACTCGAGGTTACCCTGCTTTGCCCAGTTTCTATATGCGCGGATAAATAATGGGCGTTTGGGAGAGCAGATGAATGGGTGCGGGGAGTTTCACGGGTGTAGAATAATGAGCAAGCTTTGCAGCGAAGGCAGGAGAGCTGCTGCTGCGGAGTGACTGCGGAATCCTGGCGAAAGAGTGCACTGGGGGATGAATGAATGAGCATGCCAGCGGTGACAAGAATGGGAAACATGTACATTCAATCATGCGAAGATCATTAATTGTTCTTCCTCTAACGCCAGTTTTGCACTACCCTTGGTACAATTACAATGAACATTGAGGTATATACCACACGAAGCCAATAAACAAACAGCGAACGAAGTTTATCAGTGACATAAAAAAAATAAAAAGTGAAGAACCACTGTTTAATAAACACTTTTGAAAACAAGGGTATGTCTCAGAATATATTCTGAGCTTTCGACGATATCCACTTGTGCGACCTAAGCAGGGAAACTCGCAGCGCTACTTATTGTAGCCTAACGAACAACGAGATCATATGCCAGAACATTAACTTAAATTTCAATTTGGTCGTTCTTTTTTACCTGCAACGAAAAATGTTACGCTTAAGATTGATCAGCATATTAGCAATCACCATATCATATCTTCATCACATGCCGCAGTAGACGCACCTATCATGTGTGTTCTTTAAAGCGAAAATTTCTTTGCTAACGAAGTCTCAGCAACTAAGTCTCAGCTTGCCTCAGAAATGCCTTGTTTTCAGTAAAAGGCAATGAGCCCCGGTTTTCAAAATGCATATGGACGTTGTAAGATTGTCTGTACGGGCAACAAGTTATCAGTCGGTATTTTAACTATACTACGTTATATCATTCCAATTCGTGCCACCATCTAATTCAAATATTTAAAATTCGAAGTGATTTCGCATGTGCTGGCGAGGCCGACTTAACGGGAATCTTCTATGTACTCAGCTTAATTTTCGATTGTCAATGGCAACTCACGTACGAGGCTCACAGTTTCTAAGTGAATGAACATAGACATGTCGACACACCCACGGACTGCCGATTTTGCGGTTTGCGCTCCAACACCAGCTGGCCACAATCTCGCAAGGCGAAATACTCGTCAACGTCATTAGCGAAAGCAATAGCGTTACCGACAACACTGACCGAAGTGGCTATGCTCCATCAAAACGTAAAGCCGGTGAGTAGAAGCGGCTTCATGTTGAGAGTATATGCCGCATTGTCTAAAGATTCATGTAGACCTGTGCATAACTCAAGCTCCTTATGACTAAGCAGGCGAAATCTGCGTGTTTATGACGCTCTTTGTTGCTAAAAGAATTGTCGTTCTTGTTTGCCCGCAATTATTTCGCGCTTTCCGACTTGAAATTTGAAGTGAAAGACAGAGCGTGACGTCCTTGTTTCCATCTTAGCATACGTGTGACTGGTTGTAATTAGAACTATAGCACAAATCTGCACAAACGGCTTCCGATTGAGCCATGTTTCTTCAAGACAGAAAGGAAAGTGTAATTTTCATCGGCTTCAGCGTAACAGCACAAGTTAACACAGAAGTTACGCAACCGATGAACGTGCTCAAGACACGTTACGATTATATGCGAAGTTGAAAGAACATAATGATCCAAGTGCAAGCCGAGAGTAGCGCAAGCTACGTTGAAGATTCTGGCAGGAAATTGGAGGTTAACAACATTTCTTAATATTTTGTTTGGCTGGAAAACAAAAGGAAGGAAAGGGAAAAAAGAAAGCATCAATGACTACCAAAGCTAGCTTTTAATGGAACGGAGCTTGGGTGAAAGATTTATCTAATCCTCACAACGCTCAGCGCCACATTAGTTGATCTCGAAGGAAAGAACAAAAAAAGAAAAGTCGCAAGTTGTGCACATTTTGGCCACGTGCCTCCATCTGCTTTTCCGTGACCCTTAGCATTATTGACGGCCTACGTACCCTCGCAGCTGGCGCGCTGTGCCTCGGCCGATGATGCTGGCCGAACTTCGCGCCAGAAGCAGCAGCAGAAGCGGGACGAGTCCAGGCCGTACGGGGCCCATTGCACTCTCAGCCTAGACTGGCCGCTCACCGAAAGCGGGAACGGACGGCGACCGTCCGGCCGCAATCGCGCGCGCACCGCTGACCAAGGGTCTTCTTGGGCGACGCCCGGTGTCGGGTGTCCCTGAGCTCGCCCCCGCGACTGTACGGCCCGCAACGACGGCAGCTGCACGTGCGAGCTCTCGCGAACGTCGGGCAGGGCGCGTGACGAGGATGGTCGAGATTGTGATGCGAGAAATTTTGACGCTTTCGCTCGATTGCTGTCCAAGCAATTCGGTGTTAGAAGGCGTTGAGCGTGGCCGTTGCATACGTTACCTGCGTGAAAAGAAGGACGAGCAAAAGCATAAGGAAAAGGCAGATGAAACGAATGAAGAAAGGTGGACGAAAAAAAAAGGAAGCGGATGAACGGATGAAACGGAATACGTTTCTCTCTAGCATTCACACCTCGAAAGCCAACGTACTCACAGCCTTGCAGCAATCGAGTTGACCGAAGTGTGGAGTGTATGCCCCTTTTACTTTTCCAAAGCAAAAGCTGCTCCTCTTTTCTCTTTCAGCGAGAGAGAGATCAAGGAACGGAAACAAGTGTGGAGATTACAGTGAAGTATAAGTTAGTGAAACTGAAATTAAATACATTGCGATGAAAGAGATAAAACTAGTTCGTTTCGTCAGCAAAGCTGCAATCGAAATGTCTTATGCAACATTCATTTGTGTTTTGCGCCATTCTGACTTATGTAGGACCTAAGGTCTCGAAGCAACCCCTGGAGTGGCTGTAGCGTACGGTCCTGGCCTAGTTTTGACTACCTGGTGTTGTTTAATGTGCATCTAAATAAATTAAAACACTAATGTCTATTCATTCCGCGTTTTCAGTAGTGTGACAGTTTGTTACGTGAACACTTAGTCAAAAGCATAGAAGCCGTTCTGTGAGTGACAAATTCTGTCGTAGAGCATTACTGCATGGCTTTCGTGCATTATCTGGCAATCAGAGGTTCAGGAAAGTGTCGTCTCTCTTGCATAAGAAAGGATTTCGTGCAAAGAAACTTCCAATGGGGTCTTACGCAACTCTATGCCCAGACCTATCACCAGCGTAAATGTTTTGAAACTTTTGATTGACTGTATAGGCCTATGCTCCTGGCGCTTTAGCATGACAACACGGTCTTTTTGTCAACAGCATTCGTTGGAACACCTGCATGTTTGCGCACTACAGGCACAGTCCTGTCGCCTAAGTTGCCAGGCGTTACGAAACGTGAGGGAAGCAGAAAAAAAAGGCACACTGAAATTGTAAAAGCCGAACTGAGTTCGCAGAAGCTAATTGCATTTCGTTTAAATCAGTGTACCTAGTCACTTCACGCAAATGTAATCTCGGGGCGCTTGTGTCGACTACGCCGTTGTCGCCTAGATTGCTGGGAACCATCGCGAAAGTACTTTTTTCAGCCGATCAAAGTACTTCACTTCGCCGTCGATGGAAATGCGAGATATGATCCGCACGCTGTGACAACTGCCTTGTAACGATGGTGATGCGAGCTGTCAGACATTAGGATCTGCGTGTGCACTTAGCGTGTACATAACTTCGTCTCTCTTCACTATCCCATGTAGTTCGTGTTGAGTTTTCGCATGCGCGAACTGTGCACTGGCGTATCAGTCGATGTGGAATACAGTGGTGCTGTTGGCGGTGGTGATGTTATATTGCTACAGGTGGGATTAGCTTGGACCACCTGGACGGCAATTGCTCTGCCTCAGCAACTCTTTCCACATCATTAAGGTGTGTCCACCATGAGTCGATCAATTCAGACTCGCAGAAATTTGAGTACAATGCATGACACCTCCTTGCGAATTACCCACTGCCCTTTCGGCAAAATAATGATGGTGATGACGATGACGACGACGACGACGACGACGACGACGACGACGACGACGACGACGATCATGATGATGATGATGATGATGACGACGACGATGATGATCTTAGGCACCGTGGCGCGTACTCACTGTGGAGGCCCGGCCACGAATCAGGCAGCGTTAGGGAAATATAGTTAAACTATTTTGAAAACTATATATTTATGCGGACGCCTGGGTCACGCCCCCTTCTCATGCTGTCCAGAAGCATCTCCCTTTCAGAACAAAACCACTTGCAGGATCAGGTTAAGTGCGCTATATCACCCGTTTCGGTGCCCTCAGTGCAACGTGGAGACGCTGGAGTGTAGGCCAATCCCGTTTTAGCTCAGTGCAGGAGGGTGACTCGTGCGCGGATAAGTTCCATTACAGCCCCTGCTTATGCGGCGGGCTTGTAAGCG
The DNA here is from genome assembly GCF_023375885.2 of Dermacentor andersoni. Classification (NCBI taxonomy): domain Eukaryota; kingdom Metazoa; phylum Arthropoda; class Arachnida; order Ixodida; family Ixodidae; genus Dermacentor; species Dermacentor andersoni. Next base: position 94,256,684 of record NC_092815.1, read on the forward strand.
GAAACAAAGGGGCGACGAATTGTCTTACTAGGGAGCTCGCTGGAGCTCTCGCTGTAGTTATGAGATACCAGCGCTAGGAAACAGCACATGAGACGAAGGCGACGCAACACTGTGCTGTCGTGTCTTTGTTGTCTCGTTTGCCGTCTCCTAGCGCTGGTATCGCACCATGAAAAACCAATGAGCCCGACGCTACGCGTTAGCAGTCTCACTGTCGGCTGCATTTACTAGCGACATAAACATGCGAACGTATTCATTGAATTGTAATCATAATTCTCTCCTCCCCCCTCCCCCTCCCCATTCTTTTATTGTTTTTGTGATTTTCTTAAGTAACGGAGCGACTAACGACAAAGCTTGTTTGGAGGCATTTCACCAGGTAGGTACCGATTGCCTGCTTCGAATCCAAGGAGTGTGACGGCATTCAGGGCGGGCGCGTTAGTACGCTTACGAAGAAGGGCAGGAATAACGGTACTCTCTGCATCGTCCGAAGAGAATAGGAGGTAGATCTGTCGGAGAAGACATGGACGTTGTTGGAGTAGATTTCATTCAAGTTCTTTAGCACAAATGAACGAGCCTCAGAAGAAGGTGTCAATCGTTTGGAGCGCCATCCAGGTCGTAAACGACATCCTTGAAGTTCCAAGGTGAACCAGCTCATCGCCTTCGTTTCGGAATTAGCTCCAGTGTAATAGTTCATCATACATTCTATCATTCCGATACTTTTCTCTCTTTCCCTTTCATGTCAGTGTAGTGTAGTGGTCCAGAAGTACGGTAACTACCAGATGCTCGTTCCTCCGGGCAGTTTTTCGTCTTTCCATGCTCTCTTTCCTCCCACTGGAAACCGCCTTAACAAAGGAGGAACCGACGAAGAAGAAACTGCAACGAAAAGGGGCTCGCGCTTTTCGCGCCAGCTCCGCGCTCGCCAGACACGTGCGACAGCGAAGGCCGAGGACAACTGCGTAGCGTCGCCTCGAAGCAAGCACCCTGCGCCAGGACCGCATGGACGACGTTCAGAAGCGAGCGCCGTCGGCCCGTTCGGACGCCTCGTCCAGGGCGTCTCAGCAACCGGAGCGGCCCCCGCTGAGCGATGAGCAGATCAGCGAGTTCCGCGAGGCTTTCACGCTGTACGACAAGGACGGGAGCGGCCGCATAAGGGCGTCCGACCTGGGCACCGTCATGCGGTCCCTGGGCTATCACCCGACCGAGGCGCAGGTCGCGGTAAGCGAATGCCTCGGTGGCCGCACTCGCTTCTTGTCAGCTGTGACAGAGGGGACAAGTCATGGTAGCATGCAACCTTGGGGCGGCAGATCAGGAAACGAGGCAACAGTTCGTTCGATGTTCTGACACGTCATTTGTACTGCAGATGCTCCTCGCCCTTCCGAGTCCGGTTTAGCTCGCTGCGCGTCTAATTAGGATGTCAGGCACGCGCTCATACGCGTCGTTGTTCCGTGGTCATTCGCACGCTTCTCTCCAGTATTCCGAAGTTTTCACCATAGTTTGACCGTCGCCTTGCCGTTTTACACCAGAATTAAAATTATAAGTTGTATAAAAATTTCCGAAATCGCCATGCAAGATGTAAGGACTTACGGTCCGATGAACCATGCGCGCTGTTTTAGACGTACTTTTGATATCGATTTTGCGAATGAAAGCGCGTTCTCTTTTCTTTGCAAGCCACTTTGGTAACAGTTAGAGTAACAGAGTGCTTTCGGGCGCTCAAGCAATCATAACGTTAAATGGTTGTTAACTTCGCTTAGAATAGGGAGCGCTTCAGAATAAAACGATGAGTGATGCTCTACCGTAGAAAAGACAAGCGCGCAGGCACTTGAAAATTTGCGCATGTGAACTCGAGGCTTTTAGAGGGCGCATGGGCAGCGTCATCACCCTGTATATATCAATGATTGGTCGACAGTGACAGGCGTCAGTGAGCACCTCTCCCTTAGAGGAATGTGGCACACTCCATGAGATCTTGTTGAGCTTATTCTGGCGAAGAGGTCTGCTGTCGCGCTAGCACTATAAGTGAGTAGCGCTCCATACGCTCATCTTTTTGTTGGCTGTAATATGCCCGGACTGCTGGTCACCTCTCTGGTGTACTTAGCCTTTGGTCGAGTGTATAGAAGCTGTACATATCGCGGACCTTGCGGTTCACGTATGTCGGTGCCATCAACACGTGCACATTACTTTCTTTAGTAGTTACTACTACGTGAAGCAAACAGAGAATGAAGCAAGAGAAAGCATAGGGGAAATAAACTTTTATATGTACTTGAAATGTAGAAGTAATGAGAAAAAGAGCCATGAACGGGCGGATGTTTTTTTTCTTTCAGACTATACATAATTTTAATAAAGTTGCTTGTGGCAGGCAATTCAATTTGTTGAAACAAATTACTCAAAAAGGGCCGACATTGCGGGCAGGAAAAACTAAAACGCATAATCTGCTAATTGAAAACATTGCAATTAGGATTTAAACTGTTTTACGGCACATATTACAATTTGAGAATTGCAGCCGGTGAGCACGCAAGGCGAAAAAGCACACAAATAACTGGGACGAAAATATATCTCGTCACGCGCTTTGGAAATGAATGTCTTGAAACTGGCGTCGATCACACGTAGAATTCGTTCCATGTGGATGCGCCTTGAGAGCTGACCAGCTACAATTCATAAATTACAGTACATATCGTAAATTAATTAAGAAAACTTAGGTTAATTTTGTTAATTACTGAATTAAGCATTTCGATATCTCGTGGAAGTAATGGCCACCTTTTTGAGTATCCAGTGTAAAAAACTCGGATTGTTTTATCGGCCACAGACATTTAAAAAATTCTGCCGGCTATAAGAAAAAAAGAAAGCATGAGCCACTCCACTCTGTGAGGTGGATGGCCAGCGAACCTGTTTAACACACGGCACAGAGGTGTCCCAGAATTTTGAACAAAGGTTCTAACACATTCATTGTCTTGATCAGTGGTCATCGTGACTATATGTGTACATTGATTTGTACACACCTGCGTGGAGGACTCTCTCTCTCTCTCTCTCTCTCTCTCTATATATATATATATATATATATATTTCTCTGCATTACGAGAGGGATGAGTCATTGAATTTGTTGCTTGCTTAGCCATTGCCATTGCTTGCAGCCATGAGCCATTGCTGATGGTGATAGCTTTTGTTGACGCAGAACAGAAACAAATGCACGAATGCCTAGCCATAAACAGCTTCCCTGTAAAAAAAAAAAACATAAACACTCCCTATATAACAAAAAAATCGAGTTCCTTTGTGCCCCTGATTTCCCTCACTCATTCCTTTCTTTGGCTTATATACTATAAAATGAAAAATGGCGAGGGGCTAGCCCCGCAGAGGCTGTCACGCCAAGCCCCTGTAGCAAGAGTATAAGCGCACCGTATGTTGAAAGCAGAAAAATATTGCACAGGCTGCTTTCGCGCTGCATAGAGGAAGCGTCGGGGAAAAAAAAAATTGTCTACAATTGTCTGCACCATCGCGCGGATTCTGCGAGATGTTACGCTCTCCTGACAATGGCAAGCGTCTCACAGGAAATAGTGGGCTCCGAATCGCGGGAGAACATCGACTTTCCCGAGTTCCTGACCATCATGGCGAAGGAGGAGTTCCGGCTGGACGACGTCGACGAGGAGATCCGCGAGGCGTTCAAGGTGTTCGACCGCAACGGAGACGGCTACGTGAGCGCCGCCGAGCTGCGTCACGTCATGACCACCATGGGCGAGAAGCTGTCGCACGAGGAAGTGGACGAGATGATACGCGAGGCGGACCAGGACGGCGACGGGCGCATCAACTACGACGAGTTCGTGAGCATGGTGACCTCCAAGTGAATAACCGTGCCGAGGGACTCAATAAACCGTTCTTGTTTCCTGCCCATTCGTGCAGATGGCTGCTTCGAGAGACTTAGGACACGGTAACTTACAGAGAAAGAATAAAAAAGAAATCTCACTGTGTTTCTTACTACATGCTTTTCAGTTACACGATGCACAGGTACTAAGGGAAGCTTGGGGAGCTCCTGATTTGCATGCACCGACAGTTAAGAGTACAGGTTCTCGTGCCGAGATAAGCTTGAGAAGGCATTTAGAAGTCACACACCATAGAGAATTGCTGTCATACCATGGGCTGTCGGCTGCGACAATAAAAACAAATAAAAAAGTACTTGGTAGGTATCGGCAAGTGGGGTTCCAACTCTCGCTCCTGCAGTAATTTTTTGACTGGGTGTCAGTTCGGGCGTTCGCTTCCTTATAGTGCCACCCTATCTGCCCCGCACTTAGCCCCAGGTAAGGTGATAGCTTTTTGAAGAAGGGGAACGGAACAATATTCTAGCAATATGAAAGTTAGTACACTGGAAGAGCAAGATTCAGCAAATGCATTAGTGTAGAGTGCAAGTTGCTGCAATACAAGTGTTGCGCTCTGCTGTTGAACGTCACCTCAAGTTGAACACCACAGATTACGCCAACAGACACCTTTCTCTTCGCAAAGGACCTGTATGTGAACCGAGTATACATTCCTCTAAGAAATCTTTTTTTTAAAGCAAGCTGAACTTATTCTGATTGCATTAAGTCAGGTGAATTACCTGCCCAAGCGGATATCATTTGCCAGATAAAAAAAAAAGAAGAACAAAAGCAATTCGTTCACTAGTTAATCCATTCACGAAACTGTGTGTCAGACATTGGAAAGTTGAAATGAATCATCATAAAAGTATAATTCCGGAAACGTACACTTGAATATAGCGATGCAGATCAAAATAACTACCGTCAAATTTTATTGGGATAAAAATTAAATATAACCTGGTGGAGTGTTCGCGTTCTGAGCGCCATCGGCGGCGCCGTCTTGTCCCAAGACTGCGCAAAAACACGGTTCGCGCGAGCAGAATCGTCCCCAGAGACGCCAGAGGCGCGCAGTGCGCTTGGCTGCAAAAACGACGAAGTCGAGGGAACGGCACCTACACGCTCCGTGCTCAATCGGCTCTGCACCGTTGCCAGGGCAGCTTTCTGCCTTCCGCTGCTGGTGTGAGCGTTGTGTGCACAAAGACTCGCGTTCTCGCATCATAGTGTGCATACCACACCATGATGCGCACAAGGAGGTTAAAAAATAATTGGGCGCCCATAGTGGTCCGAGCTGAACAGATGGTATACTTCAAGACACAAACGCTGATGGTTTTTCCTTCTGTTACTCCGTGCTCTATTGAGGTGTGAGGCCTGCAGCGGCCGGCGGCGGCTCTCATCATCCTGTCGGCTTTGTGAGACGCCTGTAATAGCTGCCTGGGCCCTGTTTCTACTGTGCCGCAGAGGTTGCGTCGCATTCCGTGTCGCAACGACATGTCGCATCCGCGCATTCTTAGAACACCGTCTGATGAGCTTGAGCTTAACGCTAAGGCTTGCTATCGTTTCCAATGCTTCACCTTTTCTGCGAGGCTGCCCAGTCTTGTCCGTTCCATACCGCCTTAGTCACGCACGAGGGACAACAAAGCGTGATTCCCGGTTCATACCCTGCTTCCCGGTGCATACACTCATAATAATGTAACGAAGGAACAGTCTTCAACGGAGCCATGTTCTAGCTACGCATTGCCCAACGATTTACCTTATTCACAACCTCCGGAATAACCCCTTCGATGTTTAATGAAATTTTGACGAAATCTTTGTTTTACCGTTGCAAATGCCATATTTAGAACTTATAGGTTTGTGAGAACTGCGTTCGCATTGAAGGTTCTTTAGTCTGATATATTATGAACGATGAACGCGCCCTGCAACTCGCTTGCGCGAGAGCACGTAACCTTTGTTTTGGCGGTTAAAGTTCAGCCGCCAAGCACTGACCAGGAAACGGGGAGAAAAAAGCCGAATATATCTATTCGCGTGAAAGAATGTGCATGTGCAGATATATGTGCAGACAGCAAAAAGTACCCCTGTGGGCCACCCGGTCGAATTCTGTCCAGGTAGATGCTCAAATTCTTCTGCATAGACACAATTTCACTTGTGTTCTCTCCTCAAAAAACATTTTCTTTTTTTCACTCACTAAAAAAAAAAAAAAAAAATTGAACAAGTCTCGTGTACTAATCATAGGCATTTAAGTATTCGTCAATGAAACGCCATAAGCGAAATTTTGTGTGCCGAGATGGCAACGCAGGTGAAAAAGCCTTGTTGTTTTTTTTCCAGTTATGTTGTACGCCAGCAGGTGTGCGAAAGGGTTCTTCTGAGAATTTGTCAAAAACATTGCCGAACATCCCCTCGATAGTACGAGCCATTACTTACGACAACAAAAGAACAACAATAAACATTATTGATGTTGATTATACCGAAAAAAAAAAACAGCGAGAGTTACATAGCTAGATAAAGAGATAAACGTTTAATAAAACCAAAGGTCATGGGTCCATCAATTTTGGTGCCATTGAATTTTCGTCCCACCAAAGGTCGAGACTTCGGCTACCACCTGAGATCGTGGGTTCGACTGCTTTAATTAACTTTGCCTTGATTAACATCAAGGGTCGTCGGCTCGAGTGCATTAATTAACTCGATCTTAATTAACTGTGCTTTAACTGACACCAAAGGTCGCGGGTTCGACTATCAATGGTAGCAACATCAATTTTGGTGCCATTGAATTTTGGTACCCCCAAAGGTTGATGGTTCGACTCGTACCAAAGGTCGTGTGCTCTAGTGCCTTAATTAACTTTGCCTTAATTAATATCAAAAGTCGTGAGTCCGAGTCAAAACAATGGTCGTGGGTGGCACCACCAATTTTGGTGCCATTGAATTTTGGTCTCACCAAAGGTCCAGGGTACGACTCCCACCAAAGGGCGTGGGTCCGAGTGCCTTAATTAACTCTGCGTTAATTAGCTTCACCTTAATTACATGTGCTTTAATTAAAACCACAGGTCGTTGGTTCGACCATCAATGGAGGAACCATAAATTTTCGTGCATTAAATTTTGGTTTCACCAAAGGTTGAGGGTTCGGCTCGCCCCTAAGGTTGTGTGCTCTAGTGCCTTAATTAACATCAAAGGTCGTGGGTTCGAGTCAAAACAATGGTCATGGTTGCACCACTAATTTCGGTGCCATTGAATTTTGGTCCTACCTAAGGTTAAGGGTTTGACTCCCACCAAAGGACGTGGGTTCGAGTGCTTTAATAAACTATATGTTAATTAATTTCACCTGAATTACATGCGCCTTAATTAAAACCAAAGGTCGTTGGTTCGACCATCAATGGTGGCACCATCAATTTTGGTGCCATTGAATTTTGGTTTCACCAAAGGTTGAGAGTTCAGCTCGCACCAAAGGTCGTGGGTTCGACTCTCACCAGTGGTCGTGAGTGGCACAACCAATTTTGGTGCCATTGAATTTTGGTGCCATAACGCCGGACAGTGTAACGCCGGACATCGGATTTTTCGTCCCATGACCCGTCTAAGGCTTTCGCCTTAAGAAATGGTCAATAAAAGGTAACACAAAAAGAAGAACTGGTTTATTGTCGTAATATGCTTCAAAACAGCTCATATACAACACGTATATTATATTGATACGGAACAGTAGCAGTGGCTGAAATGTAGACGACCGGAAAGACGACGTGGAGCTGGTCACTTGGCTATCGCCATCTTGGTCGCGCTTGGTCTAACGTTGTAAATATGCATTGTAAATAGTTATTGCACATGAGTTAACACATAACATTATACAGAGGTAAAATGTGGTAGACATGTCGTAATATCTCTGGTGATCGGCGGTTTTGACATTGTCGGTACTGGCCGCGTATGCAAACGAGGAGACTGACATGCAACTAAGGCTTTTTTAAAAAAAAGTTCGGCCGCATGTTACAGTCCTGTAACACGTGAAGGCGAAAGCCTGCTGCACACGTGGTAATACATTAAGTTATACGATCGGAGGGGTCAGACTCCTTGCAAGACATAACGAGCCGCAGTGTGAAGTAAACGTATGGCGCTGTATGTGGACCACCTCAACGACACATGCGAGCACCTATTGCACTACCTACAGGTTCTTTCTTTCTTTCTTTCTTTCTTTCTTTCTTTCTTTCTTTCTTTCTTTCTTTCTTTCTTTCTTTCTTTCTTTTTCGGATTCGTGTAACCTCAGTTAACGGACCACTGCTGCATAACGTTCCTTTTCGATTTATTCAGTCGTTGTGGTGTGAACCTCTCCTCTTGTCCTTTGTGTTTTTGTCTGGTTTTTTCGTTCAAGTATGTACCAACTGGCCCAGATTTCAACCCTTCATTTTAGGGGTCAACCAACCGCGCCGTCTCAACTGCCTACTCTCGCGTATTGCAGTCGAAACGATCGCGCCGCGAAGGGGGAGTCTTTTTTTTTTTTACCCAGGACAAATCTGGATGGCAATCTTCGTACACATCGGTCTTATTTAAATCCGCCATACTGACCACACAAGGAGGTAGACGATGATGGGACGCCTCTTTTAAACATGTTGTAACATAATGTTGCAAATCTCGCGGAGGCGTCAGTGGAGAGCGGAGCCCGCTTCGTCCACTTGTGTGCTCTCGCTGTATTTTGGGTTGTTTTACTTGTAACCGCGGGCTGTAGATGTGAGAGAGCGAAAAAAATAATAAAGCAAGGAGTAGAAAGACAGGGAGGTCAACCAGACGAGCGTCCGGTGCAGATGAAACAGGCGACGCTGGTATGACGTCATTCACAAGAAAGGCAACGCCAGACTGGTTCAAATAGCAGAATTGCCTGCTTTTCCTTCTTTCAGAAATAGATTACTAGAGCGAAAGCTATACAAATGGCTTGTATTGGAACTGTCTCTTCTTTCTTTGCATGCTCTGAACGTGGTCACGAGCCCCGAGGACTCGTTGCCGCGTGCCGGCGCCGCTTTGAACCGTGGGAGCATCCATCGTCATCGTCATCCTCGCTACCGTCGCAGTGGTCGCCGCTCTTTCGGAAGCCAGAGAAAATGGCAGCTACGTCAGAAGAAATGCTGCCTTCCCCGAACGTGACCCACGGTGCGGAGGCCCCGGGCTTGGCGGGACAGCCGACAGCGAGCCTGAGCGGAGAATGGGCAGCCGGCCTTAGCGACTTCGCATCGTCGCCACAGGGTACGGCCGGCAAGCCGACCGCCGGGCTCGGCAAGGGATCGTCGTCCAACCTCGATGACGTCGAGACGAAAACCGGAACAACGGACAAATCGAGCGCGACGCTGAGCGCCGAGCAGCTGGCGGGTGTCGAGAAGAGCGAGTCGATGAAAGAGACCTTGGCCATGGCCTGCAAACTGAACGTGAGCCTCAGTGAGGAACAACTGGCCGACGTCGTGCATGACGTGTCCAAGGAGGCGGCCCTTGCCGTGGTAGACACGCTGAATGTTATGGACTGCGTTGGCAGCAGCGCGTCAACGAAGGAAGCCACGCTCCTTAGCGGCAAGCTGAACACGAAGATAGCCGACGCCGCGAACGCCGGATCAAAAACGCAGGCCTCTGAACTATCGAGTAAGCTAAGCGCCGAGTTGAAGGCAGAGCCATGCCCGACTTTCGAGCTGAACGCAAACCTGAGCGACGATCGGGTGGCTGAATTAAAGAAGGTCTTTGAAGGCTACGATGCCCAAGGAACCGGCAAAATTCCTGTCTCCGAGCTAGGAAGCGTGATGCGCAGTCTGGGATACAAACTCACCGACTCGATGCTCCGGGTGCGTAGAAAGCATTCCTTTAGCGCATAAGTCGCGTGTACAGAGGCCCATCGGGAACTGGCCAGGTTCGTGCACTGTTTCGCCAATGATTTAACACTGGCATCATCTACAAGTGTTACAGAGTGCGAAAGGAAGCACGAGGAATCTTACGAGGCGTCGCTTAGGCCACCTGCTGCCTTATAGGTGTTGGCAGGGTTGGCATCATCGGCACGAGTACAGTGCACGCCAAAAATATGAAGGTTCTTTTACGAAATGCTTGCGTGAGCATTTTTAGGGTGAGCAACGTTTCGAATCTGTTAGGGTTTTTTTTTTTGCTTGCTGCACATTCAAGCATTAATTGCATACGATGGCAAATACAACTGCACTGGAGCCAGACAGCGTTGCTGTGCTAGCTCTGTATCAGGCTATCGCAATGCATTGTGCCAGATTTGGTGCTTTTTCTTCTTTTTCAAGGATTTCTTAGGACCCGTAAAGCGCACCGGCATTACCTTCAGCGAGTTCATCACCATGATGGCCAAGGACGTGCTGGCGGTGGATGCCGAGGAAGAGTTCAAGCAGGTGAGTGTGATGGAAGTCATCGAATACTTGAAAGACGAATCCCGTGTAGTACGCATGCGACGTAGCCGTGAGAGTGAACAAACGGCTTAGTAATGGATGTTGTTGTTCACGCTTCACTGCTACTGATGTATACACTAGTGAGCGCGGTTCATATCTTGTCGGCACCTATTTATGAATTACAAGCGGCAGGTTACGGCTGAGCACGGCGAAGACGCCACTAGACTATCAAGAGTAAAACGCGAGCTACTTATTTAGAAAAAAAAAGTTATAAATTTTCGTTTTTACACATTCACCTATGTTACAGGTGGTTTTAGAGATTTGCGATATGGATCCATATTCAGCAACTGGTCTTAAATTCACTTATTCCTTCCAGGACTCTAGTAATAAGACGCTGCAATGAGATGTGCTTGCGCTATGTTCTGTCTATTAGCATTTTATAAACAGGCGCGATATTAATGTCTCTCGCTATTCTGTAAACCATTTGCTGCCATTTGCCTTTCTTAGCGTCCACTGTAGGCGTCCTGCTAAATCCTCGTTCACTTTGAATACATATTGCGACATAACCATTTTTGCCACTTTATTGCAGTTTACTTCCTCTCTGTTACAGTTAACGTAGTGGTTCCAGTCAAGTCAATATTTCTTGCAATTCATTGCTTATATGTCGGGCCATTTTCAGTTTTTTTCATTAGTCAACCAGCTTTGTTGCAAACACAATATTCCTTTTGGGTATCGAGCCAGCTCTTCCACACGGCCTTACGCGAACAAATTGTCGACACAGTCGATCGTGAAAAGAGCGTGTTCTTGCGCAGTTAGAGTGCCCTCTGAAATGGAAGTGGCGAATGAGGTTGACATGATGGCATCACGTGAAACTACGTACTAAGTCCAAAGCGTGGGTGCTTGGAACTGAAATTCCAATTCCTTGCAACAATGACCTTCTTCAGAAGAACAATGGTCTTCAGAAGAGCGAACGGACAACGTAAGAGGAGAACGTAACAATGCCAAAAAGGTTCATTTGTCTAATCATTGCCCGCAGGTGTTCAAGGTGTTCGACCGAAATGGTGACGGCTTCGTGAGCTGCGCAGAGCTTCGACATGCGATGACCACGCTGGGCCAGAAGCTGTCCACGGAAGACGTGGACGAGATGATTCGAGTGGCGGACAAGGACGCCAAAGGGAAGCTGACCTTCGACGAGTTCGTTACCATGGTAACATCCAAGTGACTTCAAGGGCGGTGGCGGCGGTAGGAATCAAAATTCGGACAACTCCTTTGCCTTCAGTTGAGCAAGAATGTGAAGTTTATGACAAAAAAAAAATCAAGTGACTGACCGAAATAACTTAGGCTTAATTTGCGCTTTTCTTTCTTGTCGCTCCATACGCTCTGGCCATCGAATAAACAAACTTGTTCTTAGTGAAGCTTTCAGGAAACTCTGAAATGATGTTCCTCAAGGCATACAAAAATCGCTTTAGACGAAGAGATGGAGTAAATGTTAGTTGAGCTCTGTAACTCCAAACAAATCGGGTCTCCATTTTACAATATCTTCTAGATGCTTCGTGAGTCAAATGCTATTACTACGCGTCCGTTGCCTAGCTCTCTTGTTAACGCTTCTGAGGAGAATCTTTAACAATACAAACTTACCTGACGCGCATGTTAGACGTGAGGCATGGACCACCATTATTTATTTAAAAGAAAGCTTCACAGCAGGAGTTCAATTAAATACATAGGCTTGGAGAAATCACCTTTCTTGGAGCCCAATTTTTTTAAAGCTTGTTGTACTTAAAAGTAAAAGTTCAAATATATCGACTATATGTAGTAAATTATTGATTTAGGTCATCAATTTTCTTACAAAACGTCATTCGTGAAAACGCAAAGCTTTTAAAAGCTGAGGAATCAAGATTGCACTCAACAATAAAAAAAATGATATAAAAATTCTGTAAACTGCATCTACTGTGACACCTAAAATGGCCGAAACTGCTATGTTATACACCTCTATGAATATGCCACTAATGCGTAAGTAGTACATTTGCAAAACGTTCGTATTGACGATTTCACATAAGCTATAAACCCTTGTAGCATAATTGTTCCGTTCAGATTCTCTAAAAGATGGAGAACAGACTTTGGGGTGCGTTCGCAGGGACTTTGTTTTTTTGGAGACAGATTAAATGCGAAGCTTCATGAAAAACAGGTGGTTGAAATTAAGCGTCCTTTTCTTCTTCTTCTTCTTCGTCTTCTTCGTCTTCTTCTTCTTGTTCTCCTTCTGCTTGTTCTCCTTCTTCTTCGTAAATATTGCTACGCCTGGGCGGCCAAAAATGGCCCAATAATCCTACGAGACCCCCCCCCCCCCCCCTAATACATGTCAAAAATAAGGAACACCTACATGTAGAGTGCCGTATTTATTACAATATCCACAGGTTGTTTTTTTTTACGCAGAAATGTTACTACAAACAGGCTATTAACCTATGAGCATAACCATAGAATGTCCACTTATATTCTTAAGCAAAGGTATTAGAGGTAGCGAAAACACCGTGCTAACGGAGTTCCTCGGTCACGCCCGCTGTAAAGCCTGTCTGGTTATTATCCAAGCTGGCAAGGACTGCTGCATATCAAATGCATTCGACGCCTGTGAAGCATCCTATGAGAATGACTTCACTGGCAGTTTCAGCGAGCATACCACTTGTGATTTCCTTAAATCTACAAGCGAGATATGTAGTGGTCGAGCTTACTATAGACAAAGCTGTGTCATGTTCAATGTTTCTCGTCTTTTTCTTTAAAAAAAGAATAGATCTGAATCAACCTATATTAGAATTATTATATTTTATTTCTCGGCGAATTCAATATAAACAGGTCGAGCTAAATTCGTGTTCAGCCTATTTTCGGGCAAATACTGTGTTTGCTTTACGGTTGGCAATACTGTTTCTATCATGATGAGGACTGCGGCATCTGATGAGTTCGACGCTGATAGCCCGACTTATAGGTCTTATATTCCATGTAGTATGAGCAGGTCGCTATATCTTTCACCAACAGTTGAGGCTGAAATAAGAGACTTACTTCTAAAGTTGAAGAATTCCACAGCATCTGGTGTGGATGGCAAAGAGGCAGAACCAATAAAAGCTGTGGCGCTGCATATCTGTAAAGCAACGTCACACATATTCAATTTAATTTTGTGTACTGGCGCGTTCCCCGATGAATTAAAGATTGCAAGATTATCGGTAGCTTTTAAAGGGGGAGACAGAAATGACGTGAACAACTACAGACGGATTTCAGTTCTTCCAACCTATTCCAAAATAACAGAGCATGCCATTAACGAAAAAAATTTAAATTTCTGTGCCCAAAATAATATTATAACAGAAAAACAATATTGTTTCCGAAAACACCAATGTACTGAATACACAATATGAATATTTCTTGACTTTAAAAAGGCATTCGATTCCATTAAGCACGATACCTTGTTACAAAAGTTAGATGAGTACGGCATTAGGGGAACTGCTCTTAACCTAATTAAAAAGAATTTAACCAACCTACTACAGTACACAGGCATTTGTCATTCCAAATCAGCAATGGGTGAAATCAAATACGGTGTTCCGCAGGGGTCCATCTTAGGGCCACCTTTTTGTTATACATTAATGACATATCACACGTGCTTCTAACACCTTACATAATCATGTATGCTGGTGACACTAATATCTTTTTTTTCTGGTGGAAACTTCATTACTCTCGAGCAAGAAGCAAATACTTCGCTCAGTAAACTTTCAGACTGGCTTAGAGCATATAAGTTAGAATCAAACACTAAAAAGACAAAATACATTATTTTTCGGCCTCGTAACAAGGGTATTGATGATAGCTTAGTATTACAATTTCATGATGAAGTCATTATACGTTCTACGTCCCAGAGGTTCCTTGGTGTATACGTTTGAAGAAAATTTGAACTGGTCCAGTCATGTCGGCAACAGTAAAACCAGCATTGCAAGATCGACCGGTGTTATTAATAAATTAAAGCATCTATTACACTCTAGATTAAAAAAACAATTATACTATAGCCTAGTGCATTCGCGCCTCCATTATTTGTTTGTCTGGTGTACCACGACAAAAACCAACATCCATAGTTTACAAACCTTGCAGAAACGCATGATTCGGGTACTTGAGAATGCACCCTTAGAAGCCACTCCACTCCGCTTTTCAAGAATAATTGTATTTTAACAACAGAAAGCCTTATTAACAAAAAGAAAAACAGCCTTTGCAATATTTAAAGAGGTAAGACTTAATGAAAGCGCCTTTTTTAGAGCATACCTCCCGAATGAACATAAATACAACACAAGACAATTAACTTACAAGAAGGGAAAGATCCGTACAAATTGCGGCATGCAAAAGCAGGAGTTCATAGTTGATTTTCTGAATAATCACTCTGGCTTACTCACTATAATAAATGAATCACCGTCCCTAAGTACTTAAAAAAGAATTGAATATGTATTTGTTGTCGCTTCAGGTATGACTGTTTATTCTCTTGTACACAAATCGCAATAAATATTTCTGTTACGTATTTCATGTGCTTTTCATTTTTTGTGTATGTATTCACTTTGTTTACCATGCTTACCCTGTGTGCTTGAGTGTTTTGTGCACTGGGAACGGGTCGGGGAAGGGAACTGACACTTAGGCATTCGTGCCTTTTTGTCAGCCTCTTTGACAGAGATCCTTTGTATTTTTGTCTGTGAAACATTAATTAATTAATTAATTAATTCATAACGCCGATAGCACAAAGATGAAGGTGACGACGGTGACAGCTTGACGGCGACCACATTTATTTTGGGTAACATCTAAGACAGCGTTCACAAAGGATTCCAAAGATCACGTAGGGGCCTCCAGACGTAACTAGTAGTGAGAAGGGCAGAAGCGAGAGGATGAGGGCTGATTTTGATAACCGGTTGTTCACACTGTTTCAATTAAAAGAGAGAAAGGTAAACTTTATTTATTGTCTTGCTTTGTCTTGTCGATTCGCATATATAACTACCCTATCCAAACAGCCAACGCCTTCAGCTCCTATTTTTTTCACGATGACACAACCTCTCCTTCCCAAGTAACTCAACTTAATTGTCTCCCTCACTCATTTTTTCTCTTTCCCACAATACCAGAAGAAATACATAAGGTCATATGTCACCTAAACCCACCAGTGCGGGAATTGATTAAGCTCTACCTGCTACCATTAAAGTGATTGCGCACCTAATTTCTGATATTTTGTCTTTATTACTAATTTGATATTCAACACTGGTGTTTCTTAACGAGCTTAAGCGCGGTAATGTCATCCCAGTTCTAAAAAAAATGACAGCACAATAATACATAACTAACGCCCTATTTAAATTTTACCTTCTTTAGGCAAATTTCTCTAGAAGTTAATCGAATTGCGTCTAACCAAATACCTGACTAAATTTAATATTCTCTCTTTGTACCAATTTGGCTTTCGTAATGGATACTCAACAGATCTTGCACTCATGCATCTAATTGACCAATTAAAAAAATAATAGACGAAGGTCTATTTGCAGGTTCAGTCTTCATCGATCTAACAAAGGCATTCGACTGCTTAAACCATTATCCCTTTTGCTAAGCTCGAGGCTATCGATGTACGTGATCCTGCCTTCTCACTATTAAAAATCTACTTATCTAACAGAGTTCAGGTTGTGTCTGTGTCTATTGTCTATTGCAGCCAACAAACCACTAACATTGGTGTCCCTCAAGGATCCATCTTAGAACGGCTACTGTTGTTGATTGATGTCATTGATCTACCTAACAATTTTTCTACTAAGTGCATTCTGTACGCTGATGATGCTACCATATTTTCCTGGGACAAAAACATGTCACTTATTATTACCAAGCTAAATACTGATCTAGAAAATGTTTTAAGTTGGTGTAATGCTAACCTATTCTATTTTAATGCCACCAAGACTAAAGTTGTATTTTCCTCACATCAACAACATTCGGCATCCTTCCCTTCTTTAACTTTTGGCTCGCACTCTATCTCTCCCAGTCCATGCTCTTCTTTCCCTGGGATTTCTCTCGACTACAACTTGAAATGTGAAGATCACATTTCTCACATAAAAAAAGAAAATATCCTACGGTATTCCCGTTATAATTAAAGCTAGTGCCTACTTTATACACGGTACATTATTCTCGCTATAGCACTCATTCATTCACTCTCATTACCTACTGCATAATATGCTGGGGTAAAACTTATAACACTCACTTGGCATCTCTCCAGGTAATCCAGAACCAATTCATAAGAAATATTGCAAGCCGTTCACACTTTGCAAATGGAAAAATTACTACTATATGAAAACAACATCCTAACCATTTCTGAACTCACCAAATGTAATCTAGGGATTTTATTAAACAAAGATATGACTAAGGAACTACTATCGATCTGTTTCTCATCTTGTGACCTGATAGCTCATAGTCACACCAGATTTGCACTCAATAGTAATTCTATCTAAAATGCGTACTAACTATGGTAAACAGACTGCGAAATTTTCCTCGTTATCGCGTTGAAACACTCTACCACTCATAATCAAGAATGCAAGATGCTTATACCAATTTGAAAGAGAACTAAAAGCATTCATAATACATACTAACTGATAGTCCCCGTTTTTCCTCAACTTGTTCTGTTTTTTATACTGTCATGCTGTTAACAAGTGTTGTTATTACTCGTATGCTATAAACGTATTTTGATATTATTCTTATAAATTGTTCCCATCTGTGCTACTGTTTTTCTAAACATTGTGTACCATCATAAGTGTCTTTAACAGGAGGTCCCGATACAGTCTTCGACTATGGGAACTCCTTATGTATACTACACACATGTAATAGTTCTATATATTTTACCAATAAATAAATTCTGAAATGCTAAAATTCGGAAGTTTTTATTTCCTGTTCTCATTTTGTTTGTTTCATCCTCATCGTGAAAGTCTGACTGCTCCCAATTACTTTTTCGCTTACTATCTAAAAGTCTCGCACATTTATTTTAAATGCACATTAAATTTCCTTGCGCCATCAGATTTTCGGCCGGTTCTCTATAGTGGGTATGTGCCAGAATTTCAAAGCTCATCGTTGCTTATGATCATCATGATAATCATAAGCCCTCGCGTCTTTTTTTTTTTTTTTCGCTAGCGTAGAACCAAATGAACTTTTGCATTGTCGTGTTCAAGCTATATTAGATATTTTGATGTTATGGCGCTTTTTTTGCAGCCAGTTCTAGTGATCAAAAGTGATCAGATTTCCTGGACAACATGCTCGCTTCATATATCGAATCATTTATAGTACTGACACCACGCAGCGATCTGCGCTTCTCTTCATATTGTTACGCGAAAGCACAGTAAGGTAACTATTTATAGGGTCTGTCTACAAGTGTGGCAAGCACTGGACAACGTGGAAGCCAGCCAACATGAAGCAAGGAATGTCGTCGTCATCAGATCACGCAGAGGCCGCTTATGGGCACGTTTCACTAAATCCAATGGTCGATCGACATCATTAGTAGTCGGTCGACAACATCAGTAGCACGTAGCATGACCCCCGGCGGCAGAAGAGCCGGCCCCGTGCCCCGTTGGGGACCCGCAGCAGAGGAGGGGTGGTAGTGCTCGAGTCTCGAAACGTGGACAACGTCACTAGGCAACGGGACAGAAGATGGAGTTGGACTGGCAGGCACAATCTCTTGCGTCACGTCAGTCACTTGTCGAAGGACGCGGTACGGGCCCGTGCGGCGAGCAAGGAGCTTGTCAGAGAGCCCCGCGCGCCGGCACGGGGACCGAAGTAGCACGAAGGCACCCGCAGCAAAGCGTTCGTCGCGGTGTCGCCGGTCGTAAATCCGCTTTTGATTGCCTTGTGAAGCGGCGAGTCTACTACGGGAGACCTGCCGCGTTTAATCGGCCCTGGAAATGACGTCGCGTGCATATTAACTATAATCGCAGTTGCAGGGGAAGGAAGAAACGTGCCCAGCGGTAAAGTTTGTTCCCGTCCGAACAAAAGGTGACGCTTCCTTGCTCTCTTCAATCAATCAATCAATCAATCAATCAATCAATCAATCAATCAATCAATCAATCAATCAATCAATCAATCAATCAATCAATCAATCAATCAATCAAGTTTTATTTTCGCCGCAGACAATACATTGTTACTGCGAAAATAGGGGGCCAGAGAAAAAAAGCTGCATCTGTGCAGCTTGACTAAGCTCTAGCCACCCGTACAACAGCACTGACACGACGATTTGTTATCTTGATTCAGTTATATAAACATATCAGCAAATAAACGATCAGACAGTCCGATCACAAATGACAATTACAAGAACAATTAGAAGCATAAGGAGTTTCAATACAGTCAAACGAACAGGTCGAATAAGGTTTTCTTAGTAAGGGCCAGAACGTCCACACCTTTCCGGTCTAGCTCATTTAGTGTAGTTGCCAGGGCGTAGTCAAGTTTTTCTTTCCCATAACGGGTGCGCGAGGAGGGAACGTAGTATGGCGGTTGATATCGGAATGGGTAGGAAATTGTACTTTTCCTGAGATTTGATAATTCTTGGAATCGTTCCGCCCTACCTAATGTGGCGTTTTTATAGGTTCTTAATAATTTGTATTTGTATATATTGTGGATTTTTAGAATTTTATGTTAAGAGTGGTTCTGTGTGTTCTAAGAACGAGGAATTTTCTATTGATCTAAGTGCATTTTCTGAATAAGGATGAGTTTCTGCAAGTTCAATGCTGTCGTGTTTCCCCATATTAGCATGCAGTAATGTAAGCGAGAGTTAAAGAGTGCAAAATATAACATCTTTTTAATAATGACTGGAAAAGTGTGACGGTTCTGGCTTAATACACCGGCGGCTCTACTTAATTTTGGTAATAAAGTTTTCACATGTTCATTCCAAGACATGTTTTCTGAAAAAATGACACCTAGAATTTTAACAAACTTTTCTATTTTAATTTTGAATGGCCCGAGAGCAATATGGTCGTCTATATTTTCTAAGGTACCTGGGGTGCGAAACAACACACACTTAGTTTTTGACTCATTAAGAATGAGCCTATTGTTCTGGCACCAAATCTGCAAGTTGTGACAGAACGCACTTCCCTTTTGTCTTACAGTATCAATATTTTTTCCCTTAACGAGCACCGAGCAATCATCGGCATAAATAACATATCTACAATCCTCATATATTTTTACAATGCCATTAATATAGAAAAGAAAGAGAATTGGTCCCAGTATGCTACCCTGTGGAACTCCAAATTCAATAGACCGTAGGCGAGATTTATACTTATTTAGTTCGACGTATTGATGGCGCGCACTCAAGTAGGATTTAATAAGTTGTAGTGTTGTGCCACGAAACCCATAATGCTCTAATTTATCTAACAATATTGGATGGTTGACTCGATCGAAGGCTTTGCTAAAGTCTAAGAGTATACCAATGTCATTAACTTATTTTCGAAATTGTTTAATATTTCTTCCTTCTGAGCTAGAAGTGCTGTCTCGGTGCAGCGTCCCTTTCTGAAACCAAACTGGTAGTCCGTTAAGAGGTTATATTTGCTAGTAAATTTCTCAATGCGAGAATTAATCACTTTCTCGAGTCCCTTAGAGAATACAGGCAAGATTGACACAGGGCGATAATTACCTAAACAATTTTTCTCACCATTCTTGTAGATTACTGAAACTCTTGCTACCTGCATGTTGTTTGGAAAAATCCCCGTTGAAAGAGAGACGTTATATATGTGTGTAAGAGCTGGCGCAATTAAATTTATGACGTATTTGATTGGTTTGATTTCTAGATCATCTACATCACGGCTACGGCTATTTTTAAGCTCCTGATATAATGTTGTTACTTCAGCGATGGATGTAGGCAGTAAGTACATTGTGTGGAATAATCTCGGAATATGATTAGCAGCTTCATGACAGTATGTACTAGTGCCAATTTCGACAAAGAAATCGTTAAAGAGGTTAGCTAGTTCCTTTCCACCAACGCCTTTGTTATTTATAACAAGGTTGTCAATCGTGGCATCCTTAGTGCTCTTGTTTAATACCTCGTTAATTTTCCTCCACACTTTGCCGCTATCACGCAAGCAATTGTTGTCAAATACACGCTTGTAATATTCGCTTTTTGATCTTTTTATATCTTTATTCAACCTATTTCGAAATATTCTAAATTCTTTTAATTTTTCCATGCTACGTGACTTAAGAAAGCTGTCAAAAAGTTTGTTCTTATGCTTAATAAGCTTGATATGTTCATGTGTGATCCATGGTTTACGCAACCTTTTTTGTTTACGGTATGTGCGTAATGGGAAAGACTCGAAATAATGTTTCTTGAAGATTCTTAAAAACGAGTCATAGCACTTGTTGCTGTTTTCAAAAGTAAATGTTTCCTTCCAGTCTGTTTGAGCGATCTTATCCCTAAAATTTTCTAACGTGATAGATGATATTTCCCGGTACGTGAGTTCAGGCCACTCCTTTTGTTTCAATGCGCTGTTACGCTGAAGCATACAAGGACGCCGTCGTATGGGCGCTGGCCAAATTTCGACCTTACCTCTAGGCCGCCCATTCAAAGTTGTAACCGATCAACACTCGTTATGCTAGCTTGCAAATCTGCGGGACCCTTCTGGACGACTGGCACGGTGGAGTCTACGTTTGCAGGGGTACGACGTGACCATCGTGTACAAGTCGGGCCGCATACACGACGACGCTGACGCACTCTCGCGCGCCACTATCGACACAACCGACCACGACATTGAGGACGACGACGCTTTCCTTGGGGCCGTAAGCGTTACTGACTTGTCCACACCGCAGCACGCAGACGACGCACTACGGCCTATATTCGAACATCTGGAAGGACGAAGCCTATCAATACCCCGGCATATCGCTCGAGGAATGTCGTCTTTTTGTTTGCGACATGGCGTCTTGTATAAGAACTCCGCTGCCACCAACAAGACCGACCTTTTGGCCGTTCCAGCAGACCTCCGTGCCGAAGTTTTGTTCACCTGTCATGGCGAGCCTCCGTCTGGCCATTTGGGTTTTACGCGAACGCTTGATAGAGTGCGCAAATCCTACCACTGGCCGAAACTTGCCGAGTGTGTTAAGCGGTACGTACAAGCCTGCTGTGAATGCCAGCGCCGAAAGTCGCCAGCTGTGAAGCCTGCGGGATTGCTGAATCCGATCGACCCACTTGGCACACCTTTCTACCAGGTCGGCATGGATCTTCTGGGCCCGTTTCCACTGTCATCTTCAGGCAACAGGTGCATAATCGTCACCACAGACTATTTAACGCGGTATGCTGAGACAAAGGCGTTGCCTCGGGGCACAGCTTCCGAGGTTGCCCAGTTTTTCATACAGAGCATCGTCCTATGGCATGGCGCCCCATCGCACGTCATCACAGACCGAAGCAAAGCCTTCACAGCACAGCTCACTGAAGACGTTTTTAAACTCAGCTGCACGACCCATCGAAGGACAACTGCCTATCATCCGCAGACAAACGGCTTGACCGAACGACTGAACAAAATGATGACTGACATGCTATGTACGTAGACGTACAGCGCAAGACGTGGGACGAGATTCTCCCTTACGTAACGTTTGCCTATAACACTGCTGCGCAAGAAACAACACGCTTCACGCCGTTTTACCTCGTTTACAGCCGTGAAGTGCAGACTATGTTAGAAGCAATGCTGCCGTGTGACAACAATGATCATCTCGACCTCGCCCAAGATGCCGAACTTTTCGTGCAACGCTCGGAAGAAGCCCGTCAGCTTGCCCGAGTGCACATAAAGAAAACAGAGCATAAATGCGCACCGTTCCAACCTGGTGATCAAGTTTTGGTCTGGACTCCTGTGCGCCGAAAAGGACTATCCGAGAAGCTTTTGAGCCGCTACTTCGGACCTTACAGAGTGCTGCAGCGAATTAGTGACGTGAATTACGAAGTCCTTCCTGACGGAAGCCAGCCTCCCCGACGTTGACAACCGCAATCTGAGATTGTGCACGTTGTGCGGTTGAAAGCGTACTATATAGCCCCTAATGTTCGACGTTTTTAGCCGCTTAGGTTAGCTTTTGTTGTTGCTCGTCCCTCAGTGCCTTGTGACTATATCGCAAACCACAGTGATTGTGACTATAGCCTATGTGTTCGTCTTAAGCCACGTCGGCGCTCTCACGTCAAGCCTATGTATGTTTTTCTTCTTCTATTTTTTTTTTTGGAGGAGGGGGTAATGCCACATGGTGTGGCATAGCAAGGGGACTGAAGAAGAGGAGAACGAGGTTCGTCTAGGCATCGCGCGTCGCCGCTTACGTTTCGTAAAGTGCGAACGCCTGGATCTTCATTCAGCGTGTGTACTACAGCAGGGTATACGCGACAATATAAATAAAAAAGGAGTGCGAGTGGTTGGAACGCTAAGAAGGCTCTGTAACAGACCATCCAGAAAGCGGAGAGACTCTCCTGTGATGATTTATAATATGTACGTACGGCCAATGTTGGAGTTAGGATGCCTCTATAGGTTCACCGGCATATAAACTACATCCCGTTGTTCTTCTGGAACGGGAAGCCTTACGCCTGTGCCTTGGTTTATCAAAGTTCGTTGCCAACAATGTACTATACCTAGAAGCACGCTTGCCATCTCTTTTGTGCAGATTTCGGCTATTACCTGTCCAAACGTTTTTAAAGATGCATGATTCTCCTATAAAATTACAAATCATCTTTATATTCAGCCTGTATTTTTTCAGTATTCCTGGATTCCTAAGGTCGTCTTCGCACAGACAGTTGTTGGTCCCTTAGATGCACGATTATGTGAGATCCCTTCTATTGGCAGTGAGAGAGAGAACCTCTAGATTATACTTGACGATATATATCCAAACAACGCGAAACACCTTTCTTAAGGTGTATCAAATGGGCTGTTACAAAACCATTTATTGGAGCTAAAAATGAACGCCACCATAGCGACAGATGCATCGTAATCAGAAGAAAAATCGGAGACTGGAAATTTCTCTTCCGCTTTTGACTGGTCGTTCTCTTTAAGACTTTCTGACTACGTACCAGTATTTTAGCTGAGTTTCTGGCTGTTACATTGACTTTATGAAAAGTGAATTCCTCAATCTCGGAAGTTGTTATGGTAACAAATTCCTTATCTTTATGTTCAGCTCTCACTGCAGATAGTGGCTCACGTTATATCCCGCGCATTTCATACTTATTAATCAGCGCGAAAACAACGGAAGACATTGAGGACACAGGACGAAGGACAGGTTTGTCTAATACCGTCTCACTAAACACTAATTTGGTTGGCATGGAGGCCTGGCCACAAAGTGTTAGTTATTAATGAATTAGCACAGAGCTTGGCGAGAGCGGCCCTTAGCGGTCACATTATTCCGATCCTTCCTGCGTCAGCTTTTATAACTGCTGCTAGGTTCAGAAGACGTGCCGTCATGCAAGATTTTTTGAACTTATCATTAGCCAATTAAACTGATTACTGATACCTCATATTTCCTCGGAACAGGCAGAAACTTCTGCCGTAATAGAAAAATTGAAGTCCTGTTTAGAAAATTTCGATGTCGCATACACAAGAATTTTGGACATTTCGTTCAGTTTCCTTTTTTCGCCACCTCGTGGCGTACCGACCTTAAAAAATTCGAAATTCACGCCATGACGCATGTTATGGCGAACAACTAACGAAACCACAATAAAAAGAAGCTCACCCTGAGACTGTTGCTTCACATCGGCACTTGGAAACGAGTGCGCTTATGTATCATGCTTATCTCGAAGACGTCCAGCTACACTCCTAAACAAATGTGCACCTTTGGGTCGTATCTTTCCACACAACGATAATCGTCATCTGTCTTACTTGCATTTCCTTTCTTGAAAACGCTGCGCTCGCTACTTTCCTGTCGAGAATGCTCTGTCATGCTGATAACGCGCATGTCGTTCGTGACTTGGAAGCACCGGGCTCAAAGCGTTAAAAAAAGGAAATGCGGACAAGACAGATGACGATTATCGTTGTGTGGCAAGATACGACCCAAATGGTATAATTTTGTGTAAGAGTGTACACTGTTAAACAAATGTACACCCTTTGGGTCCTATCTTGCCCCACAACAATAATCGTCATCTACTTTCCTGTCTAGAATGCTCTGTCATGCTGATAACGCGTATGCCGTTCGTGACTTGGAAATATTAGGCTCGCAGCGTTAAAGAAACAAAATGCGGACAAGACAGATGACAATTATTGTTGTGTGGCAAGATACGACCCAAAGAGTCTAATTTTGTTTAAGAGTGTACAATGTTAAACAAATGTACACCCTTTGGGTGTACGATTATCGTTGTGCGGCAATATAAGTCCCGAAGGGTGTACATTTGTTTAAGAGTACGGATACCTGCAGCCATACAGCTCGTCGGCATTCCGGATGAGATGTCTGGTCGAGATAACTGCTCCCGCGAAGCATCCGTTGTTTTTCTTTTCTTTTTCTTGATTGCTTTTTTTATTATTTGCGCACCACTGCGGCCGCGAGCTTGCGCATAGTCAGCGCTGCGTTTCGTGGATTTCCTATGGAACCGGCGTAAGAGGAAGTTTCAGCTCGGGCCAGTCTCAGATGCCGGCTGCGCAAATACACGTAGAACACAAGAATGCTTTTGTGAGAAAACCGCTCAACCAATTTGAATGAGAATTGTTGCACTTATGAGAAAAAGTTAAATCACAGTGATTGCAGCAAAGAGAATTGATTTTGGCGATGACATTTTTCAACAGAATTGCCGGGAATCAGTATATCTGAAAAAAAAAGAAACAGAAGTGCGAAGTTTACAAATTCGTAATTCAGCGTCGAAAACAAATATCGCGCTTCTCAAAGCTGCATCCATTGGAGCATTTAAATCGGAAAATATTGATGTATGAATTTACGACTCATGCGAATTCGTTACAATGTTTGAAAAGGTTTTGCAAATGTCATATTCAGAAGTCAGTGGTATATTTCAGGGTGGCTTATGATGTATCATTTTTGTCCGCTTTAGATGAAATATTAGGCGCAGCTTACAGAATTGCGATATCGTTTTGATTTGCTCACGTACAGAGTTCTATACTTCAAGTCTTGTTTCTTGAAGTTTGGCAATTTTTAAGAATTTATGGAAAAAAGAGAAAATTAAGACGCTAGCATAAATAAAAAATTGGCTTTCTGAAATCACTACATTTTAACTGTTTCTTTCAAGTCAACATAACTCATCAATTTCGGTGCAGTGGTTACTCAGAAGAAAGCAGTGCCGATTTTCTATGTAGGAGCCCCCGAGCTGAAGCTTCTGGACCTTTAAGTTCGACTTAGAAAAATATATTTGTTGGTAGAACATATTTGTAAAACAGCCTGGGAAGGTGGAAGAGAAAGGAAAGAGAGAAGACAGGTATGTTAATCAGAAGAGCGTCTGGCTGTCTAAATATCACCATATGCTTACTTCTTCTACAATGGCTAGAATAATTTAGTAGACGCAACTGCCATGGGCACCAGAAATGTGCAACTACGCTACAAGGTGTCTTACAGACATCCTGTCCTTCTCTAATTATTCTTAGCATACGGCTGAAATATTATCAAGATATAAATTCGCAATAAAAAAAAAATCACAGCCTTCGTGTGATATTACAGAACCCAGCGAAATTTCCAGCGAAGCTGATGCTGTCGAGCAGTTGCATAAGGAAATTTAATGGCGTGCGATATTAACACACTACCTAAATAATACATTGCGCGCGTATTATTTTACAAAGTACGCACTTGAACCCCATTTTCTCCACAATGAAAGCTAGTGTCACATCTCGTTCTCCGAAGACGCCTTAACATAAGAGTGTAACGCTTGCATAAAGCTGTATATAGCCGAGACTAATTAACCTTTGCGCGCAGATCTGACGTAACCTGCACCACTCCTGAAAATGTGAAGTCATTGCCTAGTGCAGCTAGGCCTAGGACAATGGGAGGGCCTATATGTGCGTCGTATTACGTATGAAAATAGGGAAAAAAGCAGCATTAACTAATTATCTGCGGAACTATAATTAAGCTAAAGAATGTTGAGTTGGTGCTGCGGTAACGCAACTGCTAATGCTTTTCGCTATGCTGATGTCATCAGCATCCACCACTTGTACCGCTATCAAATCACTGCTTGATTCAAACTTAGAATTAATCAATATTTAAAGTATCTGCTCACAATTTCCTGCTTTACAAACAAAGAAACTTGGCTATAAGACGAGGAAATTCGAAACGTGGTGAGTGCTAAGCGCAGGTTTAAATTACGAAGTCTTCTGAATTTCTGCGAATCTGTCTATTTTCATTTGTTTAACTGCGACAAAAGCAAGTTAGGCTTTTAGCAAGTTAAGCAAGCTAAGCGCGACACCATAGTGCGATTACGTAATAATTATGCAGTGTTCATCTATTCCCTGATGATTTACTTATCAATAGAGAAAAAATATCGCAACGATATTATTAGAGTCCTCTGTGACCTTGACGCTGTAACTAATTGGTATAACGAGTGGCTCATGGAAGCAAATGCTTAGCAATGCAAATTTATGCGCGTGTCACTGATTACTTGAACCTTATTTTTTATTCATGTATGAACCAGAGTGCCACTAAGGCATTATTGCGTGCGGCAAACATCAACAGTGTTGCGGCACACCCCATCCGCAGGTAGTGAATTTGAAGCAACAATGGTTCTTAAAAAAAAAGAACATTCAAAGTGATCAGACCTGGAAAGGTACGGCCTAACTTTAAGTGGATGATGGGCTTTACGCGAGGAAACCTAATATGGGCCTTCTGATGAGCAGACTCGCGTATGATTATTGAAAATTGAATAAAACAGCTTAAGTCGTAACCTGGGGCGCTATAACGTAAAGCTATTCCAAACTTTTCTTTTCCAATTCTGCAATCAGCCCTCCATAATTTGTCAGCAACTATTTTGGACCACCACCCACTTCGCCTGTCTGTCACGCGACGTCACAACAACCGCGATAGCTCCCCATCTGATATTACGTGTACACACTGATTATGCACGATTGCACCGAACAAAAGAAAAATAGTTATTTCTGATTCGACGCCTTTTCGCCATTAACCCTCGGCTATTGGTCAAAAGCTTTCGGGCTGCACCCACTTCACCTGCCTGTCACGCAATGTCACAAAACGACGAAAACTAACCGCGTCAAAGTGACGCGTTGAAGATGCATTAATATGCCAAACTAAACTGAATTTTCTTCTGAATAGTCGCAGGCTGCCCCGTTCCGAAAGGGATAAAATATGGCTGCCGCCGATAGCTCAGACACTGGCTACTCGCACCTGCCGGAGAGCATATAGGTTTATTTGCGTATAATAAAACGTTCTGCGTTGCCGTGTAATGTTTTCGAGCACTTTCGGCACATTTAAGACCTCGTTCTTCCAACTCTTCTTTGCTGAGGATCCGTTTTAACGTCATTCTTAAGCTTCCGTTGCATGCAGCCCCGATTTTCGACCAGCCACCGCAAGCTAAGTAAGGGGAAGCGGACCAATCGCAGACGCCGGAGCACCACCCTCCTCATCCGGTTTTCGATTTTCAGTGCACTGGCTCGGCCTCATCGAATTCCTCTCCACTTGAGTGTGCTCCTCGCTACTTGTCAGCCAATTAGATAAGACAAGCCGCTCAGTATAGGCAATGTTATTCGTTTTTCAAGCAAACAAAAATGACCTTTTATGAACGAGGAGAGCGTTTGATTGGTCTGTTCAGACAACCCTGCGGGTGACCGTCCGATGCTTGCGTCGGCGGTTACGCAAATGTGACGTCAGGAGATTGGAATAAAAGCATATCGGAATAGTTTTACGTTATAGGGCCCCTGCTTCGTCGTTCAAACAATGGGATCCCACCAAGTTCTTTTTTCATTGCTGTTGCACTTACAAAGCGGGCGCGTGTCCCCGGCACATACTTTGCCGCGCGTGATGGATTGGATTTTGTTAATGCAATAATAGGCACACATAAAAACGGGTAACACACAGGGCAAGCATACTCCAAAATTGGTAAAACACAAGTTTTTGTACGCTGCTTCTCGCAATACGTACACAAAACTATTATCTGCATCGATCTGGTCTGGTGCCATCCTCCTTGTGCTCTGTGGTGAGGATGAGACAATGGAGTACTTCTTCCTGTCCTGTCAATGTCTTTCATCATTGATAAGTCATACTTTAGAAGGGCAATTTCATGGTGCTGGATTGGATATAACGATTCCCCAATATTCTATCTTTCGGAGCCTCTTCTCTGGGACTTTATCACAGGGATTATTAGTTAAGCTGTTGTGAGGTACATATCTGAATCGGGACGATTTCCTTGAAAAATCCTTAAATTTTATCTGACGTCATTCTTTCAGCTATTCAAAATTTTTTAATAGTGCTTATTTTTAGATTCGTTTAACTCTTAAATTCGTTTAATCTGGTTAAACCACCCGATTCTTGGCCAATTCCCCATAATGGGTATGAGCCATGCTTACAAAAAACAAAAAACAAAAAAAATAAACTAACTAACTAACTAACTAACTAACTAACTAACTAACTAACTAACTAACTAACTAACTAACTAACTAACTAACTAACTAACTAACTAACTAACTAACTAACTAACTAACTAAAAGGGAGAGTATCCAGTAGTTTCGTGGCGGGAGGAATTATATGCGAATGTCACGCATGGCAGTGCAAGGTCCCAATCACAGTGGTCAGCCGACACGCACTTTGAAAGGATGTCCGTTAAGGTCCGATTAAAGCGCTCGGTGGGCCCGTGGTCTGGGGATGATATGATCGTGTGCTGCATGAAGAAGCAGCGCAGGATATCGTCAATTACTATAGGCAGGAAGGTACGGCCTCGGTCGCTCAGCAATTTACATGGGGCACCGTGCACTAAATTGCATCCCGTCTGTAGAACAGCTCGTCGCCAGCGCCCGTGTCATTGCGTAACACGTCACGTAGTCGGTAGCGACGGCAACCCCCTGTTTCCTGAAGGCGATGTTGAAAATGGTCCGAGAAGGCACAATCCGACACGGGATAAGGGCTCAGGTGACACGTCGATGGACTGAAGATACCCAGCAGGAAGCGTAGAAATTCTATTTCGGCGTCGACAGAATATTTAGTAGGTCAAACGAAACTTCTGACACTTTCTAGTTGGCTTGGTTTGGTACGGTGCCTATGGGTATGGCCATGAATTGGGTGGCATTAGGTAAAAAGGTAAGAAAACTAGTGCCTCGGTTTTCGCGAAACTTCATTTTTCTAGTAATACAGTTTTCAATAAAGTTTTACCGATTTTCTCTCTCTCTCTCTCTCTTTTTTTTTTTCCTACTCTTTTGTACATTGCAAGTTTCGTTGTCCTGTTCGCCGAAGGCTGGAGAACGTCAAGCTGTCACGATTTAAGTGCGTGTTTTGCAGGCAAGGACACAGTTCATTTCGCGGCCCAACGGACTCGCGTGCTAATCTCAAGCGGGCGGCATTCGAGACACCCTTATCCTTGTCAAGGAAAGTATTACGTAGAGCTCTCTACGTTTCCGTCGACTTAGTGAGCAGACGTGCTTACTTGGAAGGGCTTAAATTTGTGTATGCGTAAGTGTGGTGCACAACTTCATGCACGTCTCGTTTAGCCGCGCTATACCTGCAAGGCTTATTCTTCAACTGCACCACCACTATCGATAAACACAGAAATGCTGCCCCATTTTAGCTTCCATTTGGTTAGCCATCAGGCATAGTCGCACTCGTAGCATAGGATGTGCTTCGAGGGAGTAATTGCAGATTCAGAACGGAAAAGATCGCGAAACACAGGACAAAACAAAGAAACGTACACGGAGCTTTTTTACTGTGTATTTTGAGCTGTTTTCTGTTCCGAATACCATGTATCAACCAGCCCCAACAGCAAACTCCCTCGAAGTAATTACCATTTGGGTTTCGTAAAGCCGAAGCTACCCACTGGCTCCGAGAGGCGGAGTATACCGGAGTGCTCGACATTAATTCGCGCCACCTGTTGGTTTCCAGGGCACAAGCTCAGGGCACCCGTCCGCGCCGCCCCTTTGCGTATCATGCTTACCGAAGTGAATCACCCTTCAACGGACCACTTTCTTTCCGAGCCTGGCGGCAGAGCAATCTTGCTGCGTCGTTGCGGTGGTTCTCATCTCATGGTTTACATTTGCTTGAAGACAAACGACGGGCTCGCAGGCAACGTTGCAAACGCATGATGCGACACCCAATTCGCAATATCAAGCGAGACAGAGTTGTTAGTTGCCTTGATGACAGGTCTTTCGTTGATCACCGGATTATATAGTGGGTACAAGCTTGGGCGCCCCCAACAAGACCGCTTTTTTCCAGATGTCAAATGGACAGTAAAGACAAATTTTAATCCCACAAAACCCAAACGCCATTCCACATCAAAGAGAACTAAAACAATTTGAATACATAATGTAACCGCGCAAACGACAACGGACGAAGAAGGAAACACACTGGACAAGCGCGGAACTTCAACTCAGTTTTACTCCAGGAAAGCCACACATTTATACATGAACTTTTTTTTTAATGCCAAACCAGCCCACTTACGAGAAAGTACGGCGAAATCCACGACGTTAAAGCGACGCACCTGCACTGAGATTCTGTCGTCTTTATTTTCTCCACTAGCAATCAACCCTTTCTTCACCGTATATTTATGTAGAAACATGCACGCGAATTACTATGTACAGGTGTGTTTCTAGGCGCATACGCATCACTGATGATGATGAAATAGTGGTGACTTCCTTCAAAGTTGGCACAAACGCACTGTGGGGGGACGCAAGAATTTAGTGATTATTACGCTAATGCGAAGATAAATAAAATACTAAAGAATCTGGTCATAATTCAAATAAAGTAATCTGCAATACCGTATAGTGAGCTTTGTAAAATGAGGTAGAACTAAAAAGAACTTGAAAACACAACTGCATCAGAACGAACAGCCCGCTCAATTTAGGTCATTGTCGTCGTCGTCTTGACATTCACATTAGGCCTGCTCACTCTCTATAGAAATAAATTTTCTCTAACAATAATAATGACAATAGTAAATTGCAGTTTTGAGAAAATAATTTACCACTCATTGTTGATAACTGTCGCTCTTCAATTCTTTTTTTTTTGTTTTAAGTGGAGCTCTCTGTCTCTCTCGCTCACTTCTCGTTCTTTCTTTCATTTGTATTTTTTTTCTTCGTGAACTGTTCAAACGCGGTCACACTTAGGCCGACGCAGCACCGATGCCGACGAGATGCCGACATGAGTTCGACGTTAACGATCGGCCTGACTTGTATGCAGACCATGTCGCTGAGAGACATTTTGTAACACCGTATAGGAAGACAACGGTGCCGACGTGATCAACAAGTCGTGTCAGTTCGGCAGACTTTCCTGCCGATGACGCCGACGAAGCCGTTATGCCGTTGGGCCGGTCTCCGCGTGATCGGCCGCTGAGCGAAAGCATTGAACCAACGGCGCGATTGTCACAGCAACTGCGCTTGTATGCACATTTATTCACGCTCAAAGTGAGGTGAAACGTGCTTCAGATGCTGAAATGCACGATTACCAACCCTTGCCATGGCTTACACATTGAGTTATAGCCGGTGTCGGTCTCGGTCAGCGGATGTTAGGCCTAGCACAGTCGACGAGTTGCAGGCGGACCTGAAATAAAAGGTAAGCAATTAGGGCGAAGGAAACCTCTTTTGTTGTTCAGTTCAGGCCGTACCAATTTTAATTGAACCACTCTTCACTTAGAGCGCTGCGCACACAAGAAGTGGGAAGCGGCGACACAGCACAGTGCCAACATCGGTGACATCATCGTTCTCGAACAAAGGCTGCTTGAGCACTCGATCGCCTGCGCTTCCGCGAATGAAATCCGACTACCATAGCAGTAGCTCTTTATGTGCTGTTAATGCTGACACATTTCTGTGCTTATGAGAAACTGGCGCGACAAGTAAAGGTCGCTAACATACTGACAAACACAATTTAAGTGCTGGCGCTTAACGTCCAAGAACAACGATCTGATTATGAGGCACGCTTGTAGTGGGGGCCTCCGGATTAATTTCGACCACCTGGGATTCTTCAACGTAGGCCCAAAGCACGGCATGCGGGCGTTTCTGCATTTCGCCCACAAATAAATGCGGCCGCCGCTGGCGTGCTTTGACCGCGCGACCTCGTATTTAGAAGCGCAACGCCATAGCCACTAAGACACCGCGGTGGGTGTCAAATACTGATAAAACAGGTCTTAAAACAGCGCGCAGCAAGTGCAGCTGCAAAAAATAAAGCACAGCAGCCGCGTCGATGCGGGGATGGGGCCGTTGTGTCATTGCTGTGCGAAAACAACAAAATACTCCGAATGTCTCTCGAAGGCTGCCTTCCCACCGACCCACCTGCGACACTGCCGTCGGAGGACCATCTGCGGTCAGTGGCTCCGGCGCAGTGTGGCAGGGGGTGCCGGCACTACGCACGGAGACAGTTGTGGCGTGCAAAATCAGTGAAGGCGATGAGCCACAATCAACAGGGGTACATTTTTTTACTGAGCAGGAGGCCCTAGCTGACGGTCATTCCGTCGGCGGATCAAATCTCCAAGGGGCCTTTCGCGGGCTGGGCGTGATCTGAGCCACGCGCCCGCTTCGCTTCTTAGGCAATGGCCTGTCCCTATAGCCAGCCGCCGCGCTCATCTTGCTCATCGACGTCGATGTTGCTACACAGTAGAGTTAGAGACAGCTGTCGCGGCAAGACGGCTGACCAAAATCGGCGTCGTGTCGGCCTATAGTGTGACGGGGCTTTTAGAATTGCATCGGCCACGGAGAAGGGCGACGGACGCAACAATTCAAGCTGGAAATGGGTGTTGCTGATGTCGCGTTTCGTGACTCCATAAGGCATCAACCATGCAGTGCTCGACATTACTCTTTAAGGCGAAAGCCGTAGGTGGCTCATGGGTCGAAAAATTCGATGCCCGGCGTTATGGCGCCAAAATTCGAGTGAACCAACGTCGAGATATGGGCGAACCGGCCCTATCTTCCAAGTTGGATTCACATTGACATCTTGAAGGTCGATAATCGAACCCACTACCTTTGGTGTTAATTAAAGCGAAGTTCATTAAGGCAGAGTTAATTAAGGCACTCGAATCCACCACCTACTGTGGGAGTCGGAACCTCGACATTTGGTTTTAATTAGGGCGAAATTAAGACATGACTAATTATTGCAGTTTTAATTAGCATACTCGAACCACGGCCTTTGGTGGAAGAAAACAAGTATTAGGAAGTAACAACGCATTGCAATAGAAACGTTAAGTAATGTAGTGAATGTCTCGTTAGCGCGCAGGTTTTCGACTTCATCCTCTTTAGCGTATGTTAATGTAACTGTCATCTTTTTGACAAGGATCAACTTCATTTTTCATTCCTGCGGGGTATTACAAGCCGCAATAGGTCGACGATCTCAATCTGCCAGCATAGAGGCACAGAAGCGCTCAGTAAGCCAGCCGGACGTTCATTGAAAAAAAGAAAGAAAGAAAAGAACAGAAAAAAATATATATACACACTCAATCGTTATTGTAAGTGTTCCCTAAAGTTTGAGGCACACATGGATACTGTCAGGGCTCACTGAGCGAATCCGTATTTAGTGAAGCGCAACATTTCGTAAGCACATTACGTCCACACGTAGGAAGTTTGTGAAAAGACTTCACAAGAACTGAATTAACGTGACGCAACCAACAAGAGGGATCATAATAGTTTAAGTACTAAATCGGTTGCATCAGATTTTCAATGTTATATAGGTTCATCTGTGATTAATCGGTTAAAAACTTCCTGTCAACCTGCAGTGGGACACACCTTGATCATAAATTCAGTGGAAGAGAAGCAGGTCACAGGGGGCACACAGTTAAAAGGTAATGATGTTTCGGGTTCCGTACCTAATGATTGTACCTGACCAGACGGAATTCCGTGTAACCCTCGACTACAACATCAACTCGGGCTTGAAAGAGTCCACGGCCCTGCCTTCAAACATAAAATATGAGGCAGCGGAAAAAATGGCAGAGCACAAGTTCATAAGATAAGCTAAAATTTCAGCTCCCTGCTTGATCCACGTAGTCAGGAAAATAGAGGAGTGACGTCGATGCACATGGAGCATCCACATTGAATTTATATGATAAACACCGTCTTGAAAGCAAAGCTACATCCGAAGGTTCGGCCAGTGTTCATCGTCTGAGCGCGTCGTGAACTCGGCGCAACTCAAATCACGTTCTGCGAGAAGGAAGGACTGCTCCTCCGAAACAACATACTCGGGGGAAAAATCTCCCACCCACCTTTTAACCCTCGCTAAAGCGGCAACAGCGACGGGTCGCGCCACAGGTTGAACCCGGCGGAAAGTGCGCTGTACCACGAAAACCGATGCGGGCCGTAACGTGCCGTGCTCCGCGGTCTCTTGCTTTTCTTCGCCCGCACGTGTGCTCGCGAGCGCGCGCGTACGCGCCACGGAAGAACCAAGCGACGGCCAAGCATTTCTAGGTAAAGCGTCAACGAGAGTGCGCCAGAGCTCGTCTCCATTTTTATTTTATTTTTTTTTTCGTTTCGTCGGACTTTATCTGACACAACGACGCTACGCACCTGCGCACGATGGTTATCTTCAGCGTACATCTCTCTCTCTGTCTCTCTCTCTCTCTCTCTCTCTCTCTCTCTCTCCATATTCTGAATTGAGACTCCATACGACGGCCATTTCTGTGCCTGTGATTCATGCGTTAGGCTGGACATTGAGCGACATCTTTGTGTTGGCTGCTTGTGAGAACTACAATGACGAAGGCAATTTTCTTTCACGGCATGCTTCGTCGCTAGAAAAGCACCACAGTCGCGCTCTTAATATGTGTGCACAAGGCGTTGAATTACGAAGAGGTTACGCCCAATCGGTTTTCAAGTGGCAACTACTGTAGAATTGCTTGTTCGGACACTGCTTGCCTGCATTTCCTAAGCAGTTCTGCCTTTTGATGAATGTGCCCCCATCGTAATTTTCATACTTTACCGCTAATCGTTGCTCAGCTGACGGTGTTGAACGAAAAATACGTGTCTCTGTTCATGTTATTCCCACCTGCACGTGTGCAGTAAGCTTCAGTCTTTGCGTGAACACGGAAACGAGTGTCACGTGTGAAATTCCGTCTGTGACTCCTCTGGGGCCCTAAGGTTCCATGGCATAAGAACAGCGGACGTTGACACTGATTCACATAAGTATCAGGGTACGGCGAATTTCGGTCTAACGCTTCCATCAGAATGTTGCCACTGCAGCTGAATTTCGATATCAGGGCCCGTGGTATGCTATGGCATACAGAGCAAGCTTATTGTTGGAAAATACCCTATTGAGAGATTTTAGCCCACAATGCAAAGTCACGAAAATTCGAAACTCTAGCGTTCAAAATCATTGTATATTCCTCGCGACATTAGGATAGAAGAGGAAGCGAACAGGGAACCTACAGGAACGTACAGCGAACCTTCTGTACGTCGGTAACAGTTCGGCGCCACACCGTTGTATTAGTATTTTGTCCCTGAATGTGATTTTCTGCGCCCTTGGTTGTCTTATGCGCACCAATGCTATTAAAACTGGCTATTGGCTCAGATGGTTGACGTATATGGGTCGTCTTGAACGCACCAGCTGGATGACTGAATAACAATTGGTGAACAATGCTTCAATGACAAATACAGTTTTGGTGGGTATTGGACAAACTCTAGAGCACTCCATAAGTTCATCGGCTTTCTTAGCTGTTATTGCATTCCTGCAGTTAAACAAAGGCAATTAGGACAAATATAAGGAAGTGCTATGCTGGTCCTAATATAGCCGTACCTCAGCAAGACTGCCGTCAAGACAATTAACATCACCGCTCTATGTTGTCATTCGCCCTTGCTTTCTACAGCAAGAAATGCGGCGAAATGGAAGTATAATGTGATGGAAAGACCACTTGTCATCTTTCCGATGGCGAAGCTGCCTCCTCTGTACGGCCGGAAGTTTCGGAACTCTTATTTCCACGGCCACGAATACGCAGTTGTTGCGAAAATCGATACCATACGAAGAGTGTGCCGTTCGCCATTGTTATACCATCTCAATCGGTCGTCATAAAATTTAAGACTTCACACGTCACGACATCTACAGGTTCCGAACTGACATCTCTTCGCGCTGCTGTCGAATACATTGAGAAAGAACCGCCCAACAAATGGGCAATATTCTGTGATTCGAAAGCAGCTCTCCAGAGCTTGCGAACTTACGACGTGGCAATTATGAACAGCTGGTGGCACAAATCAATGAAACTTGCCATTGCGCTTCTGAACGAGGACGTGATATCATCTTTCAGTGGCTGCCGGGACATTGTGGCGTCGTTGGTAATCAGCTCGCCGATGACGCTGCCTGACGTGCCCAGGCTGGCGCACCGATACTCCTTATGTCTTTAGCGAGAGCAGACGCTGCAAGAAAGCTTCGCAGTCTTGCTCGTACCATCACGTTAAGTTACTGGCATACACCACAGAACTCTAAGTGTCATTTATACAGCCTCGAACCATCACTTAAACTTAAATTACCAGCGAACCTTTCACGACGTGACGCAACACTGCTGTGTCGGCTGTGGGTAGGAGTAGCATTCACCAACTCCTACAGCTATCGTATTGGAATGGCGGACTCACCAATGTGCGCTAAGTGCAAGTGTGAAGAGACCATCAGTCATCTTCTGTGCCACTGTTCTCGCTTCGATAATCAACGTCAGACTCTTCAGTGTGCCTTGAATGAACTGGATGACAGGCCATTTACGGAAGCGAAGATCTTGGGAGCCTGGCCTCACAGTTTATTAGCCCAGAAAGCAGTTCGAGCGCTTTTTCACTACATGGAGGCAACAGACTTCAGTGTCCGACTATAGACATCCTACACCTAACTTTTTTCTCTCTCTCTCTCTTTCACTCCCCATTCCCCTCCCCACGTGTAGGGTAGCAAACTGGACTCAGTCTGGTTAACCTCCCTGCCTTTCCTTCTTCCTTTCTCTCTCTCTCTCTCTCTCTCTCCCTTACTACGAAGGAAATGTTCCAATGCGTATCAATAGAGAAATTTGACACGCTCTACGAAATCCCGCTGAGGTGCGGAAAGCTTCTTTTTCGACTGCCGCAGAGAGAATGTTACTCGCCACCGTGCTGTTCGACTCCGGACCAGAGAGTTGTGAAAAGCGAGCCTCTTCGTCTCGTCTCTCCAAGACTTCTGAAATCAAAGGGCAGCGGTGTCTTTATCCTCCCTGGCGCGAGGGGCTTTAGGATTCCTGAAATGGTGGCACATCCGGTCGGAGACCTCACCACCCCACCCCAGACTGAGGTTCACCGTTTTCTTGCAGGAGCAGCCACGTGCCGCTTTCAATTTCTTCGTGCAGCCACGAAGGTGCCCCGTGCTGGGCGCAGAGTGAGACGCTATCAACCCAAGCGACGGTGCAGGGCCGGTGTCCCATTACGCCGCTGCGGCCGTTTTTGCGCCCGCGGTCAGCAGCTCCTTGGCGCCTCTAAAAGCGACAGCGACGCGTCCGTTGCTCACAGCAGCGGCAAACATGCGTTCACCTACGGCCATCCTCGGGTTCTTCCTGCTGCCGGCGCTGCTGGCCGGAATCGGCGTGGGAGCCGCCGATCTGTGAGTACGCGGTCGCGCGGTGAGGCTCAGCGCCCATAGCTCGGTGGTTGTTGGGCACGCTCACCTTAGCTGTGCCGTTGCGCGGGTAGCGCAACTACCCGTGCAACGGGTACCTAGCCCTAACTCTTTGGTCACAAAACGACAATCCCATACTGAGCGGTCTGGCTACGACGAAGTTAGCATTCACTTTATATGAGCAGGCTCCCAGATTTATACCTGAAGCACGCAAAATGAAACGGTTGATCCTTCAACGACTGTTGTACGACACTTGCTTAGCACTCAGGCTGCAAAAAAGAGCTCTCGCTTGATGTCGTTACGGTCTTAGCGCCTGAAGACGCTCGCGACTTGGAAAACACGAGCGAAGGGTTGGCTGCCCGGTGAGCTTTATGCACTACTTGACAGTCACCTTAGCAACTGTCTACTTGCTGCTTGAAGTCGTCGCGTTATTGTCGCTTCCCTACATTTTTCTCGCAGAATACTATTTTCAATTCGTTTCTTTTTCTGTTTTCTTTTCGTTCTCCTTTTTTCCTCTGTGCCACTGAACGTCAACATCGGCCGCAAGAAATCCAGAGTCACGCGGAGGCCAGGAAACTTAAGTTAGATTGCGAATTCCTCTTTGTCCTGCCGTACATATGAAATAGAATCACGATGATGACGCTGAAATTTTAGCAGCAGAGCTTGAAATTTTCTTAACTTCACAGGGGTCTCAAAGCATTTGTATCGAGGAAAAGAATCGGCTTGCGTTAAACTGGCGACAGAAATTGTAGGAATTAACCCCAGGCCAAATCTCCTATCCGGACCGAAAGTTACACAAAAGCTCTTTACAGTTCTGACACGTTTGGCAAGAGTGCCGCCTCGTTAGCATGGCATTACTTTATTTTTTGCCATGTGGTTAGTTATTTGTAACTGCTCAGTGATTGTCACATTATTCAAATTGCCCTGAACAAGCCACCGAACGTAGCAGGGATCAGATCTCACTTTTTGCGTGTTGCTTGACTGGGAGATATCTATAACTTTGGTCGGCCTAGAGGGAGCGAGGGAGCAGTGAAGGACAAAACAGATTAAATAAGGGTAAGGGAGTAGAAGCCACTATTGTAGATATTACAAAGCCAGGCTAATTCGTGGAGGGATCAGGATAAAAGAGCTTCGCTGCATTTCAGATGACAAGTTGTCCTGGTTACTTAAAAATTGTCCTAACACATTGGCATCTTATGTCATGCAAGTTATGCCGACTACTTAACTGTGCCTCTAACTGTTTCTAGCAAACTTGAATGTGTTAGCGCAGCGCCTGCACAGTAGTGTGAGAAATCGCACTGGTTTTATCCTTTATGAAACAATCTATCAGCCACCTTACGCCGTCAAGCTATCTTCTCTGCATTACACTAAAGGTTTCCATGTAGCCCGCATACGAGTGGAGACCGGAATAAAGAAGGCCAAAAGGAAAAAAAAAATCAGAAGAAACTCGGATATTTCGCGTCGGTCCGAAGCAAAACGCACAGAAAAGACGTTTCGAACACTATATCAGGTGCTCCCTCTGTGGTGCAAAGCCAGGCATCGAACTATTAAATTTGGCTTGAAGTCGTGCTAACCAGAGCGTTCACGGATAAATAATAGAGTGAAGTGCAGGCAAGCAAATTCATGCTCGCCTTGGGCATTACAAGACCACCATGCACGTGTTTCAGATAGACTTAGCATCGCACCGAGGCCGCGTGGCACAAGATATTTTGAAACGAGCGAGTTGTAGCGCGGTCAGGGAACAAGGACACGAGATGGCTCAAAAGAATACACACACGTAGCGCTGTACGTGTGCGCATTTTGTGCCTTCTCGTGTCTTTGTTCCCTGTCCGCGCTACAACTCGCTCATCTCAAGATGAGCAGCCAAGAAGCCCGCATCGCTACTCTCATTGGCTAGATATTTACTTCAGCGAGCAACGTCTACATCGTAGTGGGAAATCATATTCCGTCATCCTTCTGGCAATTCGTGACGTTCTTTATGACGCATTGCATGTGGGAGAAAGCGTTTTGTAGGTCTTAAAAGTCACTCGGAAAACTGGTCTGAAAGGAAGCTGAAGCATCAGGCACGAGCACGGGCCGAAAAGGTACCAATCTTTTGAGTGTATTGCAGTGCTGGTCCTTGTGCAGGTTGTCACGAGTTTTATGGTGTTCGTATTAAATTGTCAATGGTCTAGTTATGCTGACAGAACGACTGCAATACAGCGGAGGACAAGACAGAAGAAAACCTAGCTGATCAGCAAGTATCCTTTACTGGCTAGCACGACACTCTAATTTCGGTAACAGAGTTATTACTAAGGTAGGCCGGGGGCAATTGAGGGCGCGATAAAATCAGAGGGAGTGATAAGATTAAGGCAGTCATTTCTTCAGCGTGTTTTCGCTAGACGTTGAAGTGAGACATTATTAATGGGGATATCTGGAGAAAACCTTTGTCCTACAGCTGACTTAATTACGCCATTGATGAATGTAACGAAGATTTCGGCCACTTCTAACTAAAGCGGCGCTATGTCGCGTACTTGTTCTGTTTCTCGTAGTTTACTTTCGTGGCTTGCTTTGGGTTTGTGCGGACGAGCAGCGAGCGCTACACACATCTCTCGTAGCACTGAAACAACATGTCACTCACACTTCACTACTATAGTTAACTAAGACACCATTAACAAGTTAACTACAATAATAATAGATTACACTACTGGAATTTCAACTAGGCAAGTGTCGCTGTGAGCATATATTTGGAATGCCATAAAAAAAAATAACACGCAAAAACGAAATGTATATGGCGACACTACCTTCAAATTCGCCCACGCAGCTTCATATTGTCACGTTCAAGTGACGGTGTCAACACAGTAGCAAAAACTGTGAATCGCGAAAGTAACTCTTTATTGGGCGAGCCTGGTCCCAGAAAAAAAAGACAAGTAACAGTCAAGCGCAACGATAGCGGCGAGCGCAGTAGACGATCGGCGAAGATCAGTGGGTCAAGCGCATCAGCTTTTGTACACGACTCGTCGAAGACTCCAGCGTAATCGCTAGTGCTGCGTGTCTTCCAGAAAATATTACACAATTCACGTCGCGCATAAAGTTAGCTTAGACAAGGTTCGGTGACAAAATACCATCGACCAATCAACGGTATGATCGACCGAACGACCAATGGACCCATCAATAGCATTCGTGAAACTTCCGATACATGCGGCGGCGTCCTGCACCGAGTGATAGCGTTTAACATTTGTTAGTCGGTGAAAAGCGGACACCGAAAAAGATAAATAAGTACACGTGTCGATATTTCGGTAGCTTCTGCTCAGGGATTCTTTATGGTTTACGAGTAAAAAAAAGATGGGTCGCGTTACAATCTTGAAGGGGTGTCAACCATGCAGCTATTGTGGACGTTTCTAAAACCACGCCAAAGAGAACGCCGATAGGCAACAATGTTCCGAAATCGGCGACGTGGCAACGGCGCGTTCACTTGCACGGTTCGGATGTAAAATTTAAAAGTGGTATTTTGCCTTCTAGGTTACCCACCGATAATCGATATTCTTTCATGGGAGAGATTGAGATAAATAAACGAAATGGTAACCTAACATTTTAGAAGCCTGCAAAGGTCATGCATTCTTCGCAATACTTCAAGGGCGTAATCCACAGCACGTGGCTTCCGTGAGCGTTCATACTCGTCGCATAATCTGCCGAGAACATCGAAAAGGAATTGTAAGCTGTGTCACGGTCCTTATCACAGAGCAATAAAATAATTATTTTCCCGCAGACGCAGGTTTACGGTTCCTGGACTGAAATGCACCACATCGCCGACGTCATGTCCCGTCTGCCCGGAGCCCGCGGTGCCGGCCGACCTTTGCGAGTACCGCTTCGGTAAGCGTGCCGTTGGCTAGAATTTGTCTCGAAGTCCTCGAGGGTGTTGTTCGACGCCCTTAAGCATCAACACTATATAGACAGAATACTCGGTCTCATAATCTACTGGGCTGCTGGCCTCCGAGCCCATGTTCTAGACCCATAGACCTTCGGGGATGCTTTTCGGGTCTTTCCATTTGTCATGGTGGTATCTGGCGCTTGAGTGACGTCAGTTTGGAGTGAAAAAACGTGCAGCACTGGATACATGAGAAGGCTCATGATGCACTCGACAACTATGCGGCGTGATCACAACGCTGGTTGGAGCTCTGCGCAATTCATTACGTCACATCCACTTCCGCTGGCTCAGCCTGAAAAAGGCGCACCGGAAATCCACGGGAGCGATTGATCCGGAATGTGGTACATTTTAAGGCTAGCCAAGGCACCTTGTGGGAGTTCTGTTCCCTTATACATGAACTGCCGTGAACAGATCTTTCATTATGGAATCGTAGAGAGAGAGAAAGTGGACGAGCCCAGTCATGACGATATGTGTAGTTGAAGTTCAAGATAGTGATGCATGGTACTCGCAATGGTTAAAGACAATCATATTCAAATTGAACATAATGAGAGTCAAATTCAACCCCAGCGATATGTTGAAGTATTTTTTCGCTGGAGATAAGACGGGTCACGACGCCATGAAAGTTGAAACCAGGGACGACCCATTGCTGCTCAATCTATCCTTATTTCATGATTTGTCACGCCACTATTGTTTTAGTCGAGGAGTATTTATATTTAGTTGTTATGTTTAGATTACATGTGTGCAAGGAGATGTTGACGCCTGCCAGAAGCGCTAGCTAATCCACTAATGAATTTCGGTTAAAAGCAGAATGGCATGCAAAATACAGCGAAAGAAGAGCTCACGGCGAGAAGAAAGGAAGCTCCACAAAATGCACTAAGATGAGTTTTCGCATGTTTGCCGCATTGGAAAACGATGGCTGTGACCAGTGAAAAAAGAAAGCGACAGATTAATTAACGAGTCATATCCCGAGAATGTATTTTACAGAGGTTTGGATACGCCAGCAGAACTGCTAAAAACGCGATGTATTGCAGTTATCACTAAAATCGCGGCTTACTATCTATGGTGCGGATATTAATTATTTTTCTCATTCTTCACTAGAAGCAATTCATTTGGAGCTTTATAATCGCCATTCCGAAAGCAGTCTGTACTGTTTAAGTTTTCTGCATCTTATTGCTCGTGATAAAAGAGTTGGGGGAACTAGAACCTTTTTTTCGTCCTTGTCTTGGAGTTTGCGACACACCCTCCCTTTATTGAAAGGTGGGGAGGATGAGAGCAGAGTACTCTTGATAAAGATACTATTTCTTCTTTATAAAACCTCAGCGGTACCAAATGAAGTGAAAATTTATGCAATATCTATAATAATTTAAACTATACTCCGACGGGCTAACCGCAGACAATTATTCCCGATCATGAAAGCGGAGAAGCACAATTATTGGTTGTTTTAAAAGACAAATTGATGCGCATCCTTCCCGAGGGCATATTTTATCAAATAATTGCCACGTCATTGCTTATATGTCATGTACCAAATGCGACAGTTTCTCAAAAAAAAAAAATACCTATAAAGTGTGCGGTTACTTGATCTAAGACACAGCTTTCGTTGGAAAGCTGACAAAGAACGTTGAAATTTCCGGGTGTATGTATCAGAAATTACTTGTCTTTTAGATCAGCTAACCATGTGAGCTCGTAGCTATGTTGATGAATGGCTTCGCTTGTTCTTTATTTCCCCTTTGAATGGGTGTACCATGTGCCTTTTGTTTCAACGAACACAACCAATTATTTGTTCGTTTTCTTTTCATTCTAGTCGCTCGTGTCAGCACGTTGACTCCATTCCAAAAATGTAAGTAAATATCAACACACGCCATTGATTGTTCTCCAGTATATGCAAGAACGTAAGCGAATAGGGAGTTAGTATAACTTCGATTGCCGAAAATTGCATGCTCATTACGCACATAAAATCATTCTTATACAACTTAAACTCTGCATAGTAAACTTAACAAGAGAAAACTGCACAGGTGAGGATCGATGCAAGCAATGAAACCAAAACAAGGAAGCGGACCGAGTCGGTTCTGTGCAGACTTTGGTGGGCACTTCGCTTGGCTTTGAGCCCTTCTTGTACAAGCCTCCATTACCCAAACACCATTTCGTCGAACAAAATTGACAGAGGGAAAGAAATGAATACCAGTGTTCAGAAAGTGGTTGTGCAAATTAATTTGCTAGGACCAAAGCACTTAAGCGATGCGAACACGGCTATAGACAAGAACGGTGCACTAATTCTATTGGAATTTAGTACACTGTCCTTCTCCACCTATTTGTGTCCGCGTCAGTTATGCGCTCTGCTCCTAATATCAGAATCAGAGGAATTAGCTCAAAGGTCTCTACTCATGAACTTCAATTACTTTCACACAAGGTCTTACAAATCACTTGGTGAATCGATCATAAGGTACGGAATAACAACAAATGCCTATAGCCTCTCTTATGGCACACTTGTCATGGGGACGATGTTTTGTTGAGCAGGTACTGGTCGAACATTTTGTTCGTCGCCACGTTTGACGCCATGTGTAAGAATTATTTTTCTACTAATTTCAAAAACTTGAACGTGAAATATCGCTGCTTACGTCAGATGGAAAAATATGCTGTGCCTCGTGTGTACGCATACTATGGCAAGAAGACTCGTTCTTCCTAAGTGCCAGCTAAATTTATTGACTTCAAGGATAAGGAGATCACAGGATCGCTTAAACAAATAAAATTATTCTTAAAGCCATGGGTGATATGTAAGGCCCAGAATTGTTATACTTTTCCCTAAGGATTTTGTAAGCATATGTACAATGATGGAGCAGTTTCAGAACACAGCTATATAATATGCGCCTTTTTCGCATTTTATTATTTATCGGAACCTGTTTGTGTGGCAACCTGATTGCGAGATTACCCATGCTGCTAATGCCTTTCTTTTTAATATACTTTATAGACATAGTGTGTGCATGCCTATTAAACATCACAGTAACCAATCTTTATTTATGTTGCAATATTATTTTCTTTTACTTAAATTCTCTTAGTGTTTTATTAGTTCGTTGTTTACACGTATTAGTACCACCTGACGACAGTCCAGCCTCGCACAGGAGCAATGTTGCTTATGCGCGCTGTACATGTAAATGTCGCGTCAATAGATGTCTAGTTGTGCACACCTGCACTAGGAAGACCGGACTATTTGAGAGAAAGCGTGAGCTCGCCTC
Source organism: Dermacentor andersoni (assembly GCF_023375885.2). Lineage (NCBI taxonomy): Eukaryota > Metazoa > Arthropoda > Arachnida > Ixodida > Ixodidae > Dermacentor > Dermacentor andersoni. The sequence goes on from NC_092815.1 coordinate 94,301,625, forward strand.
TGTCGGCATGTTTTGAAATAAACTAATCAACAGTAGGCAATAGTTGAGCTCAGTTCGCTTGATACGAACTAACTCTTGGCTTGGATGAGTTTGTTTCCTTTCTTTTTCCTGGCACACAGTCGGTGAGCGGTCTCTGTGCGGACGTCTGAGGGTGAACTCCGTCCTGGTTGGACCTGAGGATGTGGTCTCTAAGGCGCCCGTGGTGTCCCTCAAGGAAGGATGCGAATGTGCAGCAGCCTTCCGTGGTACGACTGCCATCCTATTTGTCTGGCGATTCCTTCACTGATTCTGAATAAGGCATTTTTGAAGGAGGCGGCGGCGCCCTGCAACAATACGGAATCTGTGATGAGAGTGACTTTATTTATTTATTTATTTATTTATTTATTTATTTATTTATTTATTTATTTATTTATTTATTTATTTCGATATTGGAAATATCTGCAACAATTCTGTCACTGCCTCCTCCACAACGTTGCATTATTGTATTAAAGAAAAGCATAGCGTGATGTGAAGTGAATGCTTCCAGCTATTAGGCAGTTCACTGCGACACGCAAAGCCAATCGTTTTCGTAATATAAGCGGCATAAATAATGAGAAATATGTGACACTTTCCGCATAGTTCGCGCCTGTTGTGACCCCGTTATTTAGAAGTTCGTCCAGCTGGTACGTATGCATGACTGGAAGTAAATGTAAAAAAAAGAAGAAAGAAAGAAAGAAAGAAAGAAAGAAAGAAAGAAAGAAAGAAAGAAAGAGCGGGATAAGAGAAAACAGACACGGGTGCAGAGAAAACGACAGCACAAGCGCTGCACGAAATGAAGCTTATTTAATCGACACGGGATAACTACAGGAAAATGCAGTGTAATATCGGTGGGCGCACTGCGCGGAGACCGCGAAGTGTTGAAAAATGATGCCTGCATAGAAACAGACAGCGCAATGCACAACAACCGGCATAATATCACTCCGACTTCGCGATAAAATGTGCTTCTTCATGTGCGAGTGCAAAATACGTCTGGCTGATGCAAAACGCCATCATGAGTAGCAGTGCGTGGCAATACCATGCTGTCATGTCATAAGGACGTTAAGGCTGGTGGACACCACCGCCAAATTTTGTGTTGCCACCTCTATGCCGACAAGCCGAGCATCGTTAGCAAGATGACGCTGACACCTTGCGCAAGGTTTGCGAAAAAGCTTGATGGTGTCAGGTGTGCGGCGGCAAAGTGTCGTGCACTGTGAATCGCAAGAGACCAACTAACTGGGCCATGAACGCTTTTGCCGTGAGCGCGGGAACGCTGTGGCAATGAATACGCGCCGGTGTTGGTAGGTGGCGATAACGTTTTGTAAACGGTTATAGTCCCGAGTCGCTGTTCAGTAACCGTCATGTGAAAAAAACTTTCGTTTGTGCTACCGGAGAGAAAACGGTGAAACAAGGATTATCTGCGCGTGCTAAGAGATTCGCGCAAGCCTTCACTACTAGTAGAAAACAGGCTTGTGGGGCCAGATTTTTCAAGTATTTTTAGGTAAATTTATGCTCTCATATTCCATCTATAATCAAACCCATAAATTTTTTATGCACTATTTTTTCTGCTACAATTTTTTTTTTATTTGAATTTTGTCCCCGATCGTCTCGGGAGGTGAACCGGAAATGCTGCGCAAGAAACAAGAGTGTCACTCGAAGCTAGCGCAACTAAAAAGAAGTTCCCAATCAAGTTGCAGTTAATTTGACTTTGCACGCTACTGTTTATGCGTAGCCACGAGACACGATTGTTTCCCGACTGTAATTACAGGAGCATTCCCGGAAAGGCAGAAAAAAGGAATACGTTGCTGTTTGCACAGGCAACTAATCTTTGTGGAGCCTGTATTGACAATCGCATTTTGGTCAAACAAAACGAGGGCGGAGGATGACTTCAATCTCTCTTCTGCTTGAACGGTACTTCATCTGAAAGCAGTCATTTGTCGTGCGCTCCTCTCCATCAAAGCATGAAAAAAAAAAGAAAATAATATATCGCACCGCCGCAGCGTTCATACGTGATGTTATTGAAAGGGAAAAAAAAGGGAAACGGGTCAGTGACTGTCAGTGAAGACAGTCATTGTGGTCTCTGTCGTGCTAGCCTTGCTAAGCGAGCACTCGTGTTCAATGTTACCAATCGAACTGCTTTCTTGAAATCAGAAAACCGTGGTCATCATACAGCGTGCTGCTAATGAAAGTGATGAAGTCAGCGCTCACAACGTTTGGTAGTACCCACAAGCACATCTTGGGCCATTATTTGCTGCTATTACATTAGCAGTTCTTCTTCGTGAAACACTTAACTCTGCTTGACGTATATAAAGGTTGCCGCAGAATATTTGGCTCATTCCAGAGGAACGTTCCTAGTGATTTTTAACAGTGCTTCGTAGACTTTGATAAATATCCACTGCTCCAAAGTCCTCGACGATGAGGCCAACTTTCATGCTCGATGAACCTCTGTTCTGACGCACGCACAGCGCCGCAGTGGCTTCATCCCACGGAATGTTGAGGCATGTTCCGTTTACTTTCGGATCCACCACGGCACCACTGCACGCAGAAGACCGTAATTATTTGGACTGTGTTCGCAGCGAACGATCCTAGCTCAGCGAGAAACAGTACAGAAAGATAGATGACGCTGCACAACGAGGTGGTTGCTTTAGACGCACCGTACAACAGGCGTTTCTGTCTTTCGTTCTGCATACCCGTCTTCCGCGCTGCGCTCGCATTACCGTGAACGGCCAACACGTCCGAGCTTGTGCCCCTGAACATGGCTCGTTAAGTTTTCTGCTTTCCAAGATGAGGGTTACCAATATGATTCGGTTTGAATCATTTTTATATTGGATATGTTGGCAGCTCTCGTCGCTGATTTTTCCACATTTGATTCTCTAAGGAAAAAGCAGAAATGACGGGAAGGAATGAGCCAATAAGGATACACGTATTACGGTGCACAGTGACTAGCACTTAGCGTCAACGCGTCTGAGCGCGCTTGAGCTGCATAATGGGCTTGACTAGACATATCGTATAATGCACACGTAGGCGTTCAGACAAAGAAACGAAGCAGTCGAATAAAGCACTGGAATATGCAAAGTGAGAACCAATCGCAAATTTAGGGGCACTTGCACAATAAATGCAGGAATGGTATGCAAATACAAGCTGTACGTACTAAAATATACCTACAGCAAGAACCCGTTAGAACGAAGTCATCGGGAGCAAAAACTAAATTCGTTACAAGCGGTATTTCATTAAAGCAGATAGGCTATACAAAAGCCACAGTAGTGAAAGGATTGAACCCCAACAGTCGGTATGCGCGTAACGCATAGTACGCTGAAACGAAACTGTGTTCGACAGGTTTGACCTAACAGCGAGGTTCTGATGAAGCCCATCCGCAGTTTTCACACCTGTCGGTTATGATCGCAAAATGCAGCCACAGCCTCGAGTATCTGCAGCCACGTGGTAGGAGTTGAAGGAAGCAGGGATAGACAGAAAGACAGGGAGGTTAGCCAGTTCTTAGACCGGCTGGCTGCGCTGCAGGGAGGAGCGGCCTTCGCGTAGCTCTTTCTGCTTCATTTGGGTGAATCTGAACAAGCAAAGTGTCACGGTGTATATTTGATCGAGCTGTGTCGTGCGGATTCCTCGCTTCGCACTTCGTACTACGGGGAGTTCTATCAGCGTGCCCCTTCGGATATTCCGCTGTATTGACTGCAGTAGGAACGTCGTAGAAGTTTGAATAAAGCGACATTTCGAATAAACTATTTTGTGAAAGCGAGGCCATGATTACTGTATAAATAAATAAAAGAACAAGTAGAACGGATAAATAACTGAAAATGCATATAGAAAATGAACAAAAAAATGAAACGGGCATCAATAATCAGAAACAATGACACTGTACACGTCCTTCAAGCGCCCGTCACGCTTCGCTCGCAGGGGAGGACCAGTTCTACGTGCTGGTCAAGGAGGTCCCGGGCTTCGTTGCAACCAAGCTGACGCAAGTGGTCCTGGACGCCAACGTGACCGTGGTGCCGTACACGTTCCAGGAGTCGAGAGCGCTCCACCACCAGCTGAGCCAGTGCAGCACGACGCCGCAAAAGCGAAGCGACTACGGCTACGGCGGAGGTAGTGCCTACACCTCCTCCTCGTATATGGTCAAGACGATCAAGTACTACTACCCCGCACCCTCGTACGGTAAGCCTGCCCGCTCAGGTCAGGCCTCTCCCAGGGTAGACCGAGGGTCGTTGCTAGGCGAGGCGGAGCGGAGGCTTTCCCTTGAGAAAACAAATTGGCGCCGTCTGCAAATTGCCGCCACACTGCTTCCGGGGGCTATGCCTTCGTCCCCATAGACATTTTATTCCTTATGGCTACAGAAGCTGTATGAATCTCACGGACAACAATATGACGAAGTGCGGGGTTTATTAGTCCACGGACCTTATCTAGGCAGTATGAGTGAACGTAGATATATGCAGACAGCTTAGAGATCTGTAGATGGTTTAGGAAAAAAAAAAAAGAATTTTCGTAAATGTTCCTGCTCCCTTGTTTTCGAAATACCGCGTGTTACGCGTACTTTTAGACCAGTATAACTTTTTAAGTATGAGTGTATTGTAAAGATGACTGGCTCTTTGAAGTGTTTCAATCAAGCAAGAGGAGATCACGCGAGGAAACAGCGCGGATATAACGGCCACTTTTTCAACTTTCATTAGCGCGCGGTCCCAACGATCCAGGTCTAGTTCCGATATGGCGACGCCCAATGAGAAATTATAGTGCCCTCAGGCGTCACCCATTATACCGATACCCAATGCTTCGCCATATGGGGCGACGTCAAATGCCACTGTAACGTCGCGTACACTGATGCTTCCTATATGGGGATAACTCTCACAGATTCAACTATGGTGGAACTGAATCGCAAGCACCAATGCTATGCGTACCTGCTCTTTCTTTCAGGTTGAGACAAAAGTCGGATATTGGGCTGCTTCCCATTGGTCCAAGGAGTGCTTATGCAAAAAATCAAGGCTGTTGCTGACCTGGGCGCGTACTGAGACTCTGCGCGTAGCATTGCGATGCCACATAATGGTATAGAGTTCAAAATGGATCACTCTTTAATTATATGAACCTAAATTAGTTGGCAGCTTTCGTTTGCACTGGCGTCTCTCGCCGCAAAATAAACATAAAACGAACACATGAGAAAAACTAAAAACTAAAATCCTGAAACCCTTGCACGCACGCATGTACAGCGTACAGGGTGCGGTGGACGCACGTCTTCTCCTCGCGCTACGCAGTACGATGAGAAACGCCCAGCAGATTTCGCCTACGAACGCGTCCCGTGACTTCTATCGTAAGCTAGAAGGTCTTATTCCGCCTTTTTTAGGCATGCGTGCATGATCTAATAATTAAAGCATCGGGGTTCTGTTCTGCGGCATGGCCGCGCTTGAATGCAGTGGCTAAGGAAAACGAGCTCGAAACCAACCGTCGGACATGTTTTTAAAGTGAAGCTTTCGTAACCTCTTCTTGCGGTTTGGAGCCACGTATGATCAATCTAAGCTCTATCAACCGCGAAAGTGCACACTGACACCAACCATCGGATATATATGCCCGATGGTGGGTACATTAGCACTGTGCTAATGCGTGTACTGCTCTGTGGTGCAATTTTGGATGGTCCTGCACTCATTTACGTAGGAGGAGTAATCCAACAAACCTTGTGGCATCATGCCGTAACAAAGCTTCCAGTCACTAACAGTTCCATTCGAGGAGTTTGCGGTGCACCAGCGCTCTTTGTTATAGCTGAAAAAAAAAAAAAAAACAAGACTTTTTGGTCCCAGTGAAACTTACTCGCAGCAATCGTGCATCTTCATCAGCCCCTCCGCGTGCTGCACTAATTCACAGGGGCAGTGCCGGCGCCAGCAGCGTTGACCACACGACCGCTCATGATTAACTAACATTCTATTCCTATCGATCTTCATATCGATTAGCTGAGTGGCAAGCAGACTTCAAGCTCTTCTGTGGCGCCCGGCAATAATCTAGAACTTTGAAAAATTCTTCAGCACGTTTACTCTAAAGTACATTTCATTCGCATCGCGTTTTATCTGGATGCTCTCGATAGTTCGCTGAACCTATGTATTGCTGAATATATAATTTGACTACAAAGAAAATTATCGAAATCTGATCATACCTTATACGCCCAATTACCCCTCATGCTTGTAAGTTTTTCGAAACACTGTTTTGGCATTCCAAACATCACAGCTTCTTTCCTTCCTCTCTCTTTCTCTCTCTCTCTCATCTTTCTATTTCCCTTTCCCTTCTCACAGCGTAGAGAAGCCAACCAGACGTATTCCTCCTTTTTCCCAGTATCTAACTAACTTTAATAGCTTTATTAATCAATTTTCGTCGACATTTAGAACGGACGTTTTTGGAGCGGAATTTTGCTCTGCATCTAATTGCAGTAATGACTTTGTTATAAAACAGAAACTGGGTAAGCCCATGACGGTCGCATACTTCTGCTTCGGCACCCAACTCGACGGGTAACACGCCTTTTCTTTTTTCACCGGCAAATTGTAAGCAGTTCTATCCTTCACGCGAAGTGCGGAGTGTCACCTTGGTATTGCGCAGTGCCTTTCTTTTATTGCTTCAGTGGTTGTCCACTGACAAGCAACACCCGAAATGCAAGCTCATGACGTAGACCAACCTATATAATGGCCGTCACATAAACACAAAAGCAGAGTTATTGCTTTGCCTGCATTTTGTTTGTTTCAGACTACGCCATGGCAAGTTACGCAGCACCAAGCTACGCTGCTCCAAGTTACGCCGCCCCGAGCTACGCGGCACCAAGTTACTCAGCCCCAGCATACGCTGCTCCCGCATACGCTGCTCCCGCATATAGTGCGCCCGCCCCCAGCTACAGTGCGCCTGCCTACTCGGCTCCCGTGTACAGCGCACCAGCGCCGAGCTACAGTGCACCTGCATATGCTGCCCCCAGTTACAGTGCCGCAGCCTATGCCGCTCCTGTGTATAGCGCACCAGCACCGAGCTACAGTGCACCTGCATATGCTGCCCCCAGTTACAGTGCCGCAGCCTATGCCGCTCCTATGTATAGCGCACCAGCTTATAGCTACAGCGCTCCCTCGTATTCAGCGCCAAGCTACAGCGCCCCTGCGTACGCGGTTGCCAGTTACAGCGCACCGGCTCCTAGCTACAGTGCTCCATCCTACTCTGCCCCCAGCTACAGTGCCCCTGCCTATGCCGCTCCCACGTACAGTGCACCAGCACCGAGCTACAGTGCTGCCGCTTACTCTGCACCTAGTTACAGTGCCCCTGCATACTCCGCTCCCAGCTACAGTGCACCAGCGCCTAGCTACAGTGCTCCCGCTTACTCTGCACCTAGTTACAGTGCCCCTGCATATTCCGCTCCCAGTTACAGCGCCCCAGCCCCTAGCTACAGCGCACCTGCGTACTCTGCCTCCAGTTACAGTGCACCGGCACCTAGCTACAGTGCTCCTTCTTACTCCGCCCCTAGCTACAGTGCTCCCGCATACTCCGCTCCAGCTTACAGTGCTCCAGCTTACAGTGCTCCAGCACCTAGCTACAGTGCCCCCGCTTACTCTGCACCTAGTTACAGCGCCCCTGCTTACTCCGCCCCTAGTTATAGCGCACCAGCCCCTAGCTACAGCGCACCTGCATACTCTGCTCTCAGTTACAGTGCACCGGCGCCTAGCTACAGCGCTCCTTCTTACTCTGCCCCTAGCTACAGCGCTCCCGCATACTCCGCTCCAGCTTACAGTGCCCCCGCTTACTCTGCATCTAGTTACAGCGCCCCTGCATACTCCGCCGCTAGTTACAGCGCACCAGCCCCTAGCTACAGCGCACCTGCATACTCTGCTCCCAGTTACAGTGCACCGGCACCTAGCTACAGTGCTCTTGCTTACTCTGTCCCTAGCTACAGCGCTCCCGCATACTCGGCTCCAGCTTACAGTGCTCCAGCACCCAGCTACAGTGCCCCCGCTTACTCTGCAGCTAGTTACAGTGCACCTGCATACTCCGCCCCTAGTTACAGCGCACCTGCATACTCTGCTGTCAGTTATAGTGCACCGGCACCTAGCTACAGTGCTCCTTCTTACTCTGCCCCTAGCTACAGCGCTCCCGCATACTCGGCTCCAGCTTACAGTGCTCCAGCACCCAGCTACAGTGCCCCCGCTTACTCTGCAGCTAGTTACAGTGCACCTGTATACTCCGCCCCTAGTTACAGCGCACCTGCATACTCTGCTGTCAGTTATAGTGCACCGGCACCTAGCTACAGCGCTCCCGCATACTCCGCTCCAGCTTACAGCGCCCCTGCATACTCCGCCCCTAGTTACAGCGCACCAGCACCTAGCTACAGTGCTCCCGCATACTCGGCTCCAGCTTACAGTGCTCCAGCGCCCAGCTACAGTGCACCCGCTTACTCTGCACCTAGCTACAGTGCCCCCGCATACTCGGCTCCAACTTACAGTGCTCCAGCGCCTAGCTACACTGCCCCCGCTTACTCTGCACCTAGCTACAGTGCCCCTGCGTACTCCGCTCCTAGTTACAGCGCCCCTGCCCCTAGCTACAGCGCACCTGCATACTCTGCTCCCAGTTACAGTGCGCCGGCGCCTAGCTACAGTGCCCCATCTTACTCTGCCCCTAGCTATAGCGCAGCCACTTATGCCCCTGCTAGCTACAGCGCTGCCTCTTACGCTCCCGCCGCATACAGCGCGCCTTCGTACGCCGCTCCCAGCTATAGTGCCCCGACTTATGCCCCAGCCAGCTACAGCGCCCCGTCCTACGCTCCCCCCGCCTACAGTGCTGCCTCGTATGCCCCGGCAAGTTACAGTGCTCCGGCCCACAGCGCACCAGCCTACAGTGCGCCGGCGAGCGCCGACAGCTACGGAGGTGCTGACGACAGCTACAGCGGGTACGGTCTCACTTATATTCCCGCTCACGGCTATGGCGGCTCTCGCTACCAGATTAAGCGTCAAGACCATTCTTCGTACATTTCCAGTGCCAGCAGCTACCCAGCGTCCTCGGTCAGCTACACGTACGTCACGTACATGCCTCCCATGTACTCCGGTGTCAAGGGCTACGAAGGTGAGGCACCCTCCTCGTACTGAGTCCGGCCCTGCAAGAGCCCAGCGATCCCAGCGCGCGCTGCTGTTCGCACGGACCAATGAACTAGTAAAAGAAACGAACTTTTTCAAGTGCAGTGCACCTCTGTTTACATGTCTTCCTACTGGTAACGCGGCCCTGAAGAATGTGCGGCATTGCGGTACCTCATTACGCAGACATGCATACAACAAAGCAATGGGAAGAATGCACGGACTTTGAGGTGAAACTGTCCGTGCCCCATGAAGCAAGCTTCTCGGCGTGATAGCAGCGAACAGCAGTAAGCTGAGGACAGGAATGCTGTGCCAAAAGAATTAAACAAATAATCGGTCTTTGCAAGACACAGAGGCTCGGAGATATACTGTTGTCGTTCTATTGTTTGGAATCGACAAAGAAAAAAGAAATTAAGCGCACTATTGTAGCTTATGTCACTTTGCTTAATGGGTGGACGTAAAAGAAAGCAACAGTTTCAAACAATGGCTCGGCCGTACCAGAACAACATGTTGAAGAGTCGCTTTCTTTTACTATATCTGCCCGCAACGCCGAGAAGATTGCTTCATGGGATTCTCACGCGCAAATCCGCATGCGCGACTTCACCTACCTTTACCTAAAGTAAGATGAACATATACGCTACCACAGTTGTTCCAAACATATACAAGGACAGCTCACACTTTACAAGAGATGATCTGCAATGAAGCAACTGTTGAAGACTAGGTGACAGGAACAAAAGGCAACGAGTTTCCATTTCAGTAGAACGTAAGTGAAATGGTGGGACTCAATATATACATTACTGTAATGGTAGCTGCTAAACAAAACAATGAACCTCCCCACTCGCGCAGAAAAATGTGGAAAGCAAACATAAATGCAATTTATTTGTAAAATTTGCAGGGAAGGTAGCTGTGTCAGCGGTAGTGGTTTCGTCGCATGCGTCTTCAATGGCGAAGCTGATGGAGAGAAATTCCACAAGCTGCTTGTTTATTTTGATAAGAAGATCTGTCTGTTTAGTTCTGTCTAGTTTATGTTGCTTTTCTTTAAAACGGGCGCAACCTGCTGAATTCGTTGGTTGCCTGTTAAAATTCACAAAATTCCAGGAAGGACATGGTTGCTTTACAATGTCTCGCAATCGGGCTTGAAACATGCCCCTCAAAGAAGTCTGAATCGAGGAAATATGGTCACTTTACGAGAAACGATCGCTGAAAAGTGACGTTCTCAAGCAGAATGTCTCATCATTCACAGCATGCATAGCAGAGAAGAACACGTAGCAATAGTGACTGTCCTATGCGAAAGCGAGCAACCGAGAAAACAAAATGTGGAATAACGAATTGTCTCACACTAAAAAAAGAAAAGAAAAGAAAAAGATTATACACAGTGCATGAGCGTTGTGCATGTGGCACAGAAAAGAAAGCCTTCAAGAAACGAGAAGGTTTGCGTTCTCATGTCCAGAAAGTTTTGATATTGACCCTTAGGCCATCTATCAAACTTCACCACAATGTACCGATGTAAGTAAATGGGCATCATTTAAAAAATAAATGACATTTCGAAATAAGGACCGAATTTTAACAACTTTCAGTTACCGCCGTTGATAGCGTACTCGCTTGTAATAGCATACGCACTTACGGAACTTAGTCGTAACTTCCATGTACCGTTACAGCAACGTATTGGTCAGCATTAAAACACTACTACATCGAAGCCAGGAAGTTGGGACGAAGTTCCGTAAGTGCATTTGTCATTAGAAGGGGCTACCTTCTCGACGTTGCTGAGAGTTGTTGAATATTGGCCAATCTTATGAATTATCCTTTTTCTCTCGAAATGCTGTCCATTGGGCTACGCTCGCGCATTGTGGTAAAGTTTAACAGATAACCGAAGGGGCAATCTATATAATGCCCGAGTATGCACGCATAGCAGCTTACGCATCGACATAATGTTGAAAAAGACATGAGTGCAGATCAATGGATCAAGAAACTTCTACCTTTTTTTGCCTCGTGTACTCTGCGGCCAAGCAGTCATGATAGTTGTGACGTGCCTTGGGTTATTAGATTTGTAAACCAACGAGAGATCATAAGAATCTGAAATTTTAAGCATTCATGCTCAGATTTTGCCAAAAACAGCGCCTTTGGAACAAGCTTAAACCTTTCTTTTGTCGAACACGCGACTGCTAACGAAAATAATAATCTTTGACGTCTGCCGCATTATTGCTGTGGCAGTCAGAGCCTCTCTTGGTCTAGTCTTTGGCACGCAAAAAAAAAAAGAAGTCTTGAGTACTGATTAGTGTTGACTGCAGAACCTATATGGTGAACCCAAGTAACGATTACACCACTTGAAATCTTTAGTTTACAACTTCCTTCCCTGGGCTCTTTGTCAAAAACATCACTCTTTTCATGACGTATGTCAGTTGGCTGGTCTCGCGCAGGTGACACCGTAAATACAGTGTTAAAATTTACCTGCCTCTCGTGAATCGAGTTGATCACCCAACCACTTGTCTCGCCACAGGCAAGCAAAAGAAGGGCTCCAGGTACGGTGGCTACGCGGCCGCTATCCGCTACGATCCCACGTACGAGCCAAACCCCGGCTACAAAGCCCCGGGCTGGTACGTGCCTCACGTCAAGCAGTACACGGCCCACATGCGTCGCGAGGACACGCAGCCCAGGTCTGTCGAGTACGAAGCCCCTACTGGCTACACTAGGAAGACGCCGTTTATTTTCGGCAGCCCTTACTCAGGAAACCCTTATAGGAACGAGCAAACGCTACGGTATAAACCTCGTGCCTCCTACAACGGATACAGAGCCCACGACAGCAACAAAAAGTTGAACTTCGGCCTGGCGGGACGTCCTTACTTCACAGGTGCCGATCGCGCGGTTTTCCGACGCTTCGGTGGATACGGAAGCTTGCCTCCCCCAGTAGAGGAATAACAAATACCCCTTTCATAAGGTGCACGGCGATGATGAATACTGAAGCTGCGAGTGAAGGTCGCATAATAAACCGCTGTCATCTCTCTTCTGGTGTGTTAAATGCCGCGTCCTTTTTTGTCCGTTTTATTCATCGTTCCCAAAACGCCGCTTCTCGGCTGGAGATTGTCCAGATGAAAGTATTGTGAACAGTGCGAAGCGTGCGTGCGAGTCCGTGAGTGAGTGAGTGAGTGAGTGAACGTGCCCACCTTAAAGCGACACTAAAGGCAAATATTCATTCAAGCTAAAGGGAGAGATTAGTGCTCGAGAACTTCTAAGGCGTCAATATTATCGTGAACAGAGCTTTAATAATCGAGAAATTGAGGTAAATGCAGGACATAATTGGAGACTCCCTAGGAAAATTCAAGTACTAGCCCGACGACGAAAGCACTCCTCAGTTGTGTCACTAGTACTCAACCACTCGCTGCAAAAGAAAAAAAAATAATTTTATTGTATTATAAGGCGAAATGAAATGCTACTTTTCCAGTTCTATTTCATCGTTAGAAAAAATAACTAATTGAAATTACTCTTGACAGCGACGCAAGTAATTGAAAGGTTTCGTCTTCGTTCAACTCCGCGCCGCCCACGCTTTCGCGTTTCAATTGTTTCATTATCCCCTAGTGATGCGCTGGTTTTGCTGGCTCTCGAAACTCGCACAAACTGCAAGTAGCAGAGAATTCAACTTCCATGGGATGTCGCGGGATGCCCGGACGGACTACGCCACTTGACCAAAAAGCAGCTGCCGCGGTGAATCCACCGGTCTTTTATTGGCTCGGTGCCGCCGTCTGTCGGGCGCCGTTTAACTCACCGACGGCAGCAAAGGGTTGTGATGGCGTATGCAACGTCACCACTCCCCTGGTTGGGTGGCGGGAGATTTGAATTACGAAAAAGGTATTCGGACCCTTCAGATGCAATTTTCTCGTAAACTAAGTATTTTCTTGGCACGAAACAAGCGTTCCGAGATTTCTGGAATGGTATTTAAGGAGTCCACGTCGACTTAGTATTTGCCTTTAGTGTCCCTTTAAGAAAGCGTGTGCGCGTGTTGCTTACAGGTGCCTAACAACGCAGAGCCGCAATGTCGCCTAAATTGTATCAGAGTCTAATATCTTTCATATAACGCAAAAGTATTTTTCACATCTTACAAAAGTACGGCTGGTTGGCAGGGTGGTTTTCAATAAGGTTATGCACACATAGTCAAGAACGTTCTAAATTCTTTCCAGAAAACACTGTTGCCCCAAAACTCCACATTTGCTAATTAAGCACAGGACCTGCCGTGCATTCTTGAAGGCCGTTAAAAGGATGACAACGTGATATTCAAAATTATCCTACACATTTTAAGAGTTGCATTAAAACCTGCTTTCATTCAATCATGGTCAAGTTACAAATGAAAAGTGCATGTGGATGTGTAGCGAGGCACACCAGAAACAAGCGAATTGAAACCAGGGGTGCTGCTTTGTAACGTACCATTTCAATTTATTTGTTTGTTCCATCGTGCTGAGTGGCTGAACCCGGCGTAACAGCAGCATGGCGGCATGCGAGCCGATTATGAAGGACAGAAAAAATTAGAAGTGAAATTGGCCGTTACAAGATATGGCTCTTGGCCTCCTTCATAAGCATACTTATGCACGGATTATGGGATGGTAAGCATTGATTATGGGAAGGAGAACCGCTGCACCGTGGTTTGATTCCGCCTGCTGAAATAGACACCTTCAATATGCGACGTCAACGTCAAGAACACGTATGGTGGACACGTCTTTGATAAAGCAATAAACGGGGCTAGATGATGGAGGTTCATGATTGTGCTGCGCGTGGTATTACACTGACGGAAGCACTAAAGAACATAAAATAACCTAAAGTGGACATACGTGGCAAGTGGACGTACTTGCACCAAGGAAGTCCACTTCTTGTTCTTTTATGCTGGTGATCTAGTCTTTCCCGTCAATGTAATACTAAGCACAGTACAATCATGAACTTCTTTGGCTTGTTACATGTGAGCACCGCATACCTCATTAAACGTGTCAAGCCATTTTGTCTGGCAGCCGGTCCTTATTAAGCAAATGCTGTTAATTTGTAAAGATTGGTTGCGCTGTGTAGACGGTCACAAGTAAGAAGACAGGACAGGCGCAAACTAACAACTGAGGTTTATTCGAGGAAAACACTTAAATATCAGACCATGCCAGCGCAGGCGCATCAGGGTATCAGCAGCAGAAAAGAAGAAAAAAACACAAAATCAGAAAAAACCAATGGCGTGACTTAGCGAAACATATTATCTAGGAAACGTGCCTCCCTATTGTAAAGCATGACCGATGTGTCACTTATGCATGCTTGTCCCTTCTTTTTTATATAATATGCCTCTAGAAGTTCTCGTGCTTTTTCGTTATTGCACTTGCGCAGGATCTTAACCTGGTTGAGCAGAGGCCGGCATTTATGATCTAAGCAATGCATGGGTAAATGACGTTGCTCCCGGTTTATAATTGATCTTTCGTGTTCTCGGATTCGCACGTTCAAACAACGGCCCGTCTGGCCTATGTAGGTTTTGCCGCATGTCAGGGGAATCTGATAAATAACGCCAACTTGGAAATCTACATGGTGGTTTTTGGGTTTCACGCCGCAGCCACCTTGCTTCTTTCTGGTGTGAAGTCTCCCAATGCGGGCGCAAAGGTGACTCAGCTTGCAGGGGGCCGAGAAAACGAGTGGGACACCATGCTTGGTTGCTATCTTCTTCAGATTGTGTGCAGTTCTGTGAACATATGGAATTACGACTGGCTTTGAAGCTTTGTTGGCAACATAAGAGTTTACTTTTTGGGGCGCCTTTAGCTTCTTTTCGAGCGTTTCAACCACTGCCAGCACAACCACATCGGGGAAGCCAGCCTCTTTCAGCCTAGAAATTTGCATGTCGAAGCTGGCCTGCATGGCATGCGTACATGACTTCTTCAAAGATTGCTCAATAATCTGTTTAGCAATGGCCCTTTTGGTGATTTTAGAGTGAGCTGAATCACATGGTAATAGTTGTTTTTGTGTGCGAGGGCAGAAACAGCAACAAACGTGCTCTTTACCAAAGGTAAGTTTGAGGTCAAGGAACTGCAGAATGTTATTGACAGGGAGCTCATGTGTAAAGGTTAGATCTAAGGCATTATTCTCAAAGAGAGGTAAAATGTCTGCAATGACATCGTCATACATAAAATCATTTCGTTCCTTCAGCAGCACAAGAAAATCGTCAACATACCTGAAAACGTGTGCTACTTTGTCTTTGTCAAGTACACCAAACAAGGTGCGGTCAATACTCGATAAAAAGATATTGCATAAAACTGGTGCTACGCACGACCCAATGCACACTCCCTGTCGCTGCAAAAAGGTTTGGTTGCCAAAGATGATAAAAGTAGCACTGAGATAAAATTCTAAAAGACGTCTTCTTACTTGTGACCGTCTACAAAGCGCAACCAATCTTTCCAAATACAATGAACCAACTTGCCCAACAACGCATTCTGCTAAATGCTGTTAAATTGACATTCAGTGCACTATTATACTACAGAGGAGCAAACAGCTAGAGCCGGGACCAGAAGACGACTACCTATCTGTGGCGTCTGTTTAGCGGTCCCCCATATCATATCAGTGCTTGTACCAATGCATGCATCAATTAAATGCACGTAGCATCTCAAAACCTCTTCTCGGATGTCATACGCGATTGCCAGATTTGCACCCACTTCTCGGTGTAACCAGAGCACAATGAAGAAAGCGCACAGAGAGAATGTCTTTAAAACTTCAAACCAGGCAAGAAGCTGGAGCTAGAGAATCTCCGCCCTATCTCCTTAACCTCTTGCCTGGGGAAGGTTATGGAACACGTCATTCTTAACAGGCTAAACGAGTACACTGAAAGCAATGGGCTGCTGCCCCATACGTTGATAGGCTTCAGATCAAATCTGTCCACTCAAGACATTATGTGGCAAATTCAGCAAGATATCCTACATCCGGGCCCTATAAGAGCCACCCGTACAATTCTAGGGCTGGACGTGAGTAAAGCGTTCGACAATGTGTTACATGCTTCAATACTCACAAATCTAGCCCAAATGAATGTCGGGAAGCGCACTTATAGCTATATTACAAGCTTTCTCAAGGATCGTACTGCAGAAATACATTTTGGGGACATTAAAAGCGGACAATTTCAATTAGGTACAAGGGGCACCCCTCAGGGTGCGGTCCTCTCCCCTTTCCTTTTCAATGTGACCATGCGAAACCTGCCTCCATTACTGGAAAGGATCCCGCATATCAAACACCCCATCTATGCCGATGATATCACCATCTGGACAAATAGCGGTTCCGATGGAGAAATCACGGAAGCATTACAAGCGGCCGCGGATACCGTACAAAATTTTGTGCGACAGAATGGTCTAGCGTGCTCGCCGACAAAATCGGAGCTTCTCGTCATCCGTGATAAATCAACGAAACACGCCACCGAAAGGGACGCCACCTCCCCTATACGAGTCAGTATGGAAGACGGCCCAGTTCCGCCCGTACTGACTATAAGAGTCCTGGGCATGCTAATTCAACATAACACCCATAATTCTGAGGCGATTGTCCGATTACGGACGACAGCCCGCCAAATATGTGGCCTAATCAGACGAGTAGCCACACGACACCGCGGTATGAAGGAGGCTGATATCTGCCATTTGACGCAGGCTTTCCTGATCAGTCGCGTCGTGTATTCCTTCCCTTACTACCACCTACGCCTTTCTGACAAAGAAAAGGTTAACAGCGTCATTCGCACAGCTCATAAAGCTGCCCTTGGTCTCCCGAGGTATGCGAACACTGAACGATTACTTGAGCTAGGTATATACAATACCCTAGACGAACTCGTGGAGGCCCATAAAACAGCCCAACGTGAACGACTCTCCCGCACCGCAACTGGCAGGGTTATTCTAAGCAAACTCGGGCTGAATCCCGTTATGAATTCAGCAGGAAGAACAACATTACTCGGTGCGGTCAAACGCTGTTTGGTTATAAAACCGTTACCTAAGAACATGCTCTGTGGGAGACACGATAAGAGGCGGTCTGCCAGAGCCAAGGCCCTTCAAGAAAGGTACCAAAGCAACCAGCACACCGCTTATGTCGATGCAGCAAAGCAAGATCACCAAACTTACGTAGTGAGCGTCGTGACCGGAGAGGGAAGTATCCTCAACGCCGCGACCATAAAAACAGCGTCCACCGTGGAAGCGGAAGAGACTGCCATTGCTTTGGCCATCATGAATCCCTCCGTGCGAACTATCATAAGCGACTCCAAAAGGGCAATAGTCAACTTTTCGAGAGGCAGCATAGGCGTCTGTGCAGCGCGAGTCCTACGGGACTTTTATAATGAAAACACTGTTGAACTCGTATGGGTCCCTGCCCATTCGGGGAATCAAGGGAATGAGGAGGCGCACTGGATATCCCGAGGTCTAATCAACCGGGAGGTGTGCCCCTCAGACTCGTATCCCATGGATGAGGCACCGACGACATACCACGAAATAACAAACTATTACAAGCAAAAAAGGCGAATCTACCCACCTCCAAACGCAAGCCTCACGCGAGCGCAAGCCTCGATCCTGCGTCGAATCCAAACTAAATCGTTCCCCAGCCCACATTGGCTAGCCATAATTACCAACGGGCAATGGAACCCAATATGTCAAAACTGCACAAATCAAACATTGGCTACCCAAAATCACATTCTTTGGGGGTGCGAGGGCTTACCCCCTCCCAGGTCGCTCCTTCCAGCTCCCTCACAACAGACGTGGGAAGAGCTGCTGAGAACGCCGGAAGAAAAAGTACAAAAAGCCCTCGTTGCCTGGGCCGAAAGGGTCGCTCCTCGTGAGGGGCCATTCTAGGACTCGGGCCTGCCAGATCACAACTGAGCAGAGTCTCAATAAAGTTGTTACCACCACCACCTTTAAAACTCCAATATGAAGGCGCACAAGAAAAACAACAAATGAAACAGCATACAAGTCACCGCGAAATTTGGCGCCCCATAATGTAAAGCTATTCGAAACTTTTCTATTTCAATTCTGCAGTCAGCCGTCTACGATTGGTGAAGAAATTCTGGAGCCACCACACAATGTGCCTGTCGGTCACGCGATGTCGCGAAAACCGCAAGAAAGCCCAATCTGATATTGTATGTGTACACTGATTACGCATGATTAGACCGAACAAAAGTAAAATAATAATGTTTGATTTGACGTCTTTTTAGCGATTAGAGAAGGGGGCGTCGTTTGACCATTTGCTACTGGTTAAACATTTTGAGCTGCGCCCGGTTTGCCTGTCCGTCATGCGACGTCACAACAACCGTGAAAACTCACGTGTCAAAGTGACGCGTAGGCATTAAAGAAGCATTAATATGCGTAAAAAAATTGAACATTTTCTCAACAGCCGGAGATTGCCCCGTTTCGACAGGAATAGAAGATGGTTGCCCGACGATCACCGTGGCACTGGCTACTGGAGCTGCCGAGTAGCATGAATTTATTTGCGTATAATAAAATATTTTGCGTGGCAATATAAAGTTATCAAGACCTTTCGGCACGTATACGACATTGCTCTGCCAGCTCTGCTTTACTGAGAATCCGTTCTAGCGGCATTTTTAACCTTCCGTTGGACGCCGCCGCAATTTTCGACCGTCCAAAGCAAGCTAAATAAGAGGAAGCGGACCAATCGCAGACGCCGGCAACACCGTC
This sequence comes from Dermacentor andersoni, assembly GCF_023375885.2. Taxonomy (NCBI): domain Eukaryota; kingdom Metazoa; phylum Arthropoda; class Arachnida; order Ixodida; family Ixodidae; genus Dermacentor; species Dermacentor andersoni. Next base: position 94,320,376 of record NC_092815.1, read on the forward strand.
CTCATCCCGTTATTTGCTTTCACTGTGCTGGCTCGGCCCTATCGAAACTCTCTCTACTTGAGCGTGCTCTTCTCCCCTTCTCAGCCAGTTAGATAAGAAAAATGCTCAATGTAGGCAGTTCCATTCGCTTTGAAAGCAAGAATAAGTGACATCCTATAAACTAGAAGCGTGTTTGATTGGGCTTTTCAAACAAAGCTGCGGTTTACCGCCAGATGCTTGTGTCGGCGGTTACGTAAATTTGACGTAAAGAGATGGGATTAAAACAGATTGGAATAGTTTTACGTTATAGGGCCCCTGCTTTCAAGTTATTCGACCATGAGTGAAGTCTTTTCCACATGGGGTTTTTCCCGAATATCAAGTGCATGCTGAATACCAAACAAGACCCACTGCCAGAACTTTCTTACCGAAATTTTTTTTTAGTCTCTAAAATGAGTTACCTTACTCAAAGAATGACGATTGAAAACCAATACGTTGGCATACTCGCGTACAACTTTCTGTGGCTATGAAGGGAAAGCTAGGGGCGCGTCGCTGCTGCACATCTGTTACCGCGCCAAGTAGTCCGGCAGCGTTGACCGTGCTTTTGCTCGCTCGGTACAAATGCTGAATCGACGCAGCTTCCACGTGCGACGGTTTCGAGTTTGCCCAGACACGGAAAGGAAAAGCCGTAAAATACGTGAGCTTTTACACTCAGCGGTGTGTTCTATCTTATTTAAATGTTTCTAATAAGGTGCAAATGTTTACTCTTCCCCAGGCTAACCTAACGTGGATTAAAACTCGGGACTCTATTCAGAAGCCCTCTCCCTTGTACGCGCTTTGCTTGCGTAGCTTTCCCTTCATAGCCACAGAAAGTTGTCCGCGAGTATGGAGAACAATCCTATTGGTTTGAATCGTCCTTACTTGGGTACGGCAACTCATTTTAGACATATGCGTCCATATTCAGGCTTTACAAGCTCATTCGCAGAAGTTTTCTCCCCGTGGGAAGCTACGTTAGTTTCAAGGAGGCAGCATTTGTTTTCTGCGGTTATGGCGGAGTGAATCCCCCGCCGTTCCCAACCATACAGCAATACATTTACGTGGTTATCATTTTGAAATTTAGTTGCTAACGAAACATTTGTGCTCGCTGCGGTCGAAATAAAGCTCGATCCAGAAAATGTTAAACGCTCCAAACTTAGCTACTAAACCTTTCCTCTATGCATTTTCCACATAAGATTACCTGACGTTCATGGGAGGAAACAACTCATGAACACACTTCCCGCTTCTATATTTTCTGCTGAGGAGGATGCCTTCATTGCTTCCAAATATGTCGTCTTGGCATGTCTTGGCATGAACTGAATTTCGTACAAATCTTCTTTTAGAGCGCTAGCTGCTTTGAGCTACATTCCCCTGTTTGTCTTGATGTTCGTCGGGGTCGGTAATGTCCGTCGCCACTCTCAGTGCTCGTCGCAGTGACCACGCGGTGCCTTGCGAAAATTAAAAAAAAAATTGTCTCGCGAGGATTCCAGCTTCGGACCCGCAATTACACAGTCGAAAATATTACCTCTCAGCCGCACCACCAAGGTTGTAGCAACGAATACTGCCCCTCCTGGAGGAAAGTCCGCCTGGCTTCTCAAGTGCTCATCTAAATTATTGGCTTAAGCTACGCTCTAGAGAAGCCTATCGATGACACAGTGCCGAAAGGTAAAGAATGTAAACAAATCCAGCCGTAAGAAACGAAAGGCAAAATATGAAATGGGAGCAAGAAAATGTCGTGTCTATGGGCTCCCCCTGCCACCGGGAAACACCACCTCCACAAACAAAGACGACTCAGGCTTTGAGTCGTCACTGAATAAAGATTTCTTCTTTCCGAAAGGAGATTGTTTCATGCCCATCTGTAATGGTTTGCTGCAACCGATAACGCTGAAGACAGTGCAATGCTTACCACTCATAACGTTGCGCCAGCTATCGCGCCCCTGCTTCGCATAATGGGAGTAAGTGAAAATTTTTCATATATTATTTCTGACTGCGTCTGCCTCTTTCTGGTATCCGCTCACGTCGACGACGTCTCTAGTCCAATTCACCACACTTCTCGAGGTGTCAATCGCATGAACGCGATTGTTTCTAGTGAACAAGGTCGAAACGCTTCTTTTATTTAGTGGCTGGGAAAGTATTATTTAGCTAATCTAGAGCCGGCTAGCTAAAATCAAAGCTTAGCAATCAGAAGTGCAAACTAAGAGAAAGGAAATAATGAGACGGCAGGGAGGACAAAAGACGCATGAATTACGTCCACCAATTACAAAGAAACACCGCGAAAAAAAGAAGACAGTACGCGTGCATAAGCTCATTCTAAGTTCAATTTTGAGTCATTACGATTATTGGATATTTTCTATATGCGACAGCAACGAGCACACAATACAACTTTAATTTCTGCTTACGTGCCAGAAGGAAGATGACTGCAATAATAACTCGCCGGTATTTCCTTCACGAAGAAACAAGATAAGCTGGGTTAAACTTACCCTTTAAACGATGTTATCGCCAGCAGGCACCGCTTAATGTTCTGCTCTCATAAGGCTCACGGAACGAGGAAAACGAGGCAGTCATTATCATGGAAGTGCACGGGGAAAGTGGTCGATAACGTTGGCTGCCTTTTTTTTTTCCTGGTTGAAAGAAGTTCTCCAAGCAGAAACATTATCATAAATTTTAATTATTCCTCCGCCTATGTACGGTATGTGTGAATGAGGTCTTTAGTGAATACCATGTATATTATGAAGGTGATTTACAGACGAAGGCCAGCCACGAGTGCCTTTCTTTTAGGATTGAGCATTATTCAATTATGCGTGGTCTTTAGACAAATGCTTTCGTACGAGGTAAAGTCATGTCGTTATAACCTAACGCTAACTCTTTATAACTACCGATTGCCAGTTTTCGCGCACATAACGTCTGGAACTCTTGATTTCGCACGCACGCATGCACACACACGCACGCATACAGTGATGGTGGTGCAACAGGCGGGCTTAGCCTGGGGCGCTTTGCCGGCAGTCGCTGAGCATCTCATCGCTACTAGTACCAGTTCCTCACCAAACGTTCATGAATTTGGACCTCGGAGAAACACAATCAGCAGGCGTAGAACTCTTTCCTTGATTACTCCTGGCTCTTCAGAAAACACTACGTCTTGAAAGCTCGCGGGTGGAAGACCCGTCTTCGGCAGGCCGTCTTTCTTCTTGTCTTCGAACTGTGTGCACAACAGGTGAAGTGTTCGACATCAGCGATTTCACTACATAAGGCGCAAAGTTGGGCCGTGGTTCGCCCCATCCTAAATAATCATTCCTGTGTGCAGTCTGAACCAGTTTTAATGCGGTAAACGAGGGCAGCTTTTTCGCGAGTGAGTCCTTTGACAAGACAGGTCTGATCTGGAGTTTCGTGAAGCATCAGAAAAGGGTCGCGGATTGCATCTCTTGTGTGCTGCAGGTTCTTCCGGGAACGCTTGAAAGCGCCTAGCGTGACAGGGCATCCACTTTCCCGTTGCTTTCAATTCGAATATTCGAATGGAACCCGCTAAAGTTTCACATTAAAGCGTTTATTCCTGAGGTCTTTAATCAGTGCCAGAGATTGCTTAGTCAACTCGTCACGCGGTCGGTCATGATATAGTCGCTGCAGCGCTTGCTTTGAGTCTCTGAGTACTAAGACATATTGTGCAGAATAGGTCCTCAGTTTTGGCAGAGTGGCGACGGACAGTTGTAGACGAAGCTATATAATCCAGCTGGTCAGACTACAGCGCACTAATTGAAGGTATACAGAATTCAGCTGCGCAGCTGAGAGCACCTATAAGCCGGCCACCCCGTATATAAGTATAGGTAGGGTTAGAGTTCACCAGGAGAGATTGGAAGGCAATACGTCTCCGGCTATAGTATTTTACTATTATTAAAAAACATTTGCTTTAAAAATGGATAAAAAGTTTGCGTAGGCTTGCAGGCTTTTTCATACACTGTAGCTGCAGATTCGCGTAGTCCAGCACAAACACAAAAAAAGAATAATAACTTTACCTCAACAGTTGTAATGGTGCGTTTTGCATTTAGCTGTGGTACACCGACGTTGCAGGTAACGTCCTCAAAAGACCATGGCGGCTCTATGCGACTCCGTCTCGACCATCCGAAGCCTATCACACGAAAGAGGTTCAGTGTTCAATGTCGAATGGATCTGAGAACAAGTTATTGGACACTATCTCCGGGGGAACGCATTACCGGCGTATAAGAGTCACCGAGTCGCACAGAATTTGATTAAACAAGGTTTGGGTGGCCAGAATATTGAGGGAAAGTGACTCAGGTTCGTTCTTAACCGTCTGGTTTTAAGCCGACTCTAATCGCCAAGCTAAGACCGTTTCTGTGCACTGCCTCCATGCAAGCGCTCGAACTGGCTCTGTGATGGCGATATATGAGTACCTGGTAGACAATGCGGCTTGTTACCCGCGCTGTATGGAACTTCAGCGTGGTCGTTGGGTAGTTTCCCCAACGTTCACCTGTCATGCAACAAAGTGCGTTAAACCTTTGCACTGATGAAGTAACGACACCTTCGAGCGCACATCACCAGAGTAGCTTGTTCATGTTGATGCACAGAAACCGTACACTACTTGCAAAGGAACTTGCATGGCCTCTAATGTTCAGCCAAGCGCGCTGATCTCCACCGGACTCCTGAAAAAAAAAAGGTATGTAGGCAGACGCTTCCGATGATAATGATAGGCCAAGCGTCGTCAGGTGACGTTCGATTAAGGAGATTGTACCCTGATACTAGACGCTAATTCGGCGTGTAGCGGAGCGCCTTTGTAACTTAGTATAGTTTTATTATCTGTGCTTAGATGCGAAAACAGAAAAACAAAAGTGCAAGCGACATCTTCGAAGCACTTAGCGCTATGTATGCAAAATATGTACACGTCTCTGAGCCAGTCTTGGTCGGGCTATGTGTGGCTTCATAGTGTTCTGCCAAATAGCGAATTTTTTTCGCGGACCACCAAACATAGTACAAATCACTCACTCACTCGCTCACTCACTTTCTCACTCACTCACCTACTCAAATAAATAAATAAATAAATAAATAAATAAATAAATAAATAAATAAATACAAATTTTTGAGGACACATAAGTTTCGCCTTTATGATTACAACGCGATAGCGTTCGAAGATCCCTGACTGCTGCTCACGCTTCCCGGCAGCTGCAGCTTATGTAACCGTAATGTTAACCGGGAAACGCTGGCGGCGAACGTTGTGCACGAAGGCGAGCGGGCGAGCTTTCTGGAAGAAACTCGGCCTCTTGCGTGGGCTGCGCATGCGCGGAGGCGAGTTCCATCTGGATGGTGTTGTTACAAGGAACCGAGTGCAGCGTGCCACTTTATGAATGGTAGAAACGCTGGAAAAGGTGTTTGTGAGTTTCCGCGCAACAGAATTATGTTTTCTGGTATATTCAAATCACAATCCGACGCTATCATGTCTGTAGGTTGTGTTTAGGTTAGGTTGTACATTACGATTTCTCTGCAGCCGCTTGGTTCCACTTCTCAAACCTGGTAAATCACCGTTAGATTTGTCATCGTACCGCCCCATCACTCTGGCCAGTTGCATAGGGAAAATAATGGAAAGAATGATTTTGACGCGCCTGGAATGGTACCTGGAAAATTACAACGTGTACCCAGATGGCTGGCTTCCGACGTGGGCGCTCATCCATAGATAACGTCATCGATTTGGTTACGTTTGTTCAACATCAGAAACATCTGAAACGACTCACTGCTGCATTATTCCTTTACATAAAAGGCGCCTATGATAATATAGCGCATTATGCCATTAGAGAGGCTCTGATTGAAGCCGGAATCGGTGGCCGCACTTTTCAGTGGCTGTGCAGTTATCTGACCGACAAGCATTTCTTCGTGATGACCGAGGATGGCGCCACGACTCAACACCAAACGTTCCGTGGAGTACCGTAAGGTGGAGTGTTGAGCCCGACGCTATTCAACCTAGTGCTCGTTGGCCTAGTCAGATGCCTGCCCAACACAGTTCAAGTATCAATCTATGCCGACGACATCTGCATTTGACTGTAACACGACTGCAGGTACGAGCACGGCTACAAAAGGCAGCTACCTTAACATCACTGTACTTGCGAAAACAGAACTTAGAGCTGTCTTCAGAGAAATGCTGCCTTGTTACATTCACTCGGAAGTCAATGAAGCGTTACTCTTAGGTGTCAATGGACAAGCAGTTGCAAATGCGCGGAAACACCGCTTTTTAGGGGTAATTATCGACCGCGACCTATCATGGAGTCTGCACGTTTTATACCTAAAGAGGTTAATAACAACAATACAGCTAAAATTTCTCGTCAGATAGTCATGGGGCGCATCGGTGCGGTCAATACTGCAGCTTTATAACGCCTTGTCCCTCGGTTTCGCAAGATATAGCCTCCCTGTGCTGGGTAACACCTGCAAAACAAATCTGTGTGTATTCCAGGGACTACAAGCTCAACCTCTAAGGACGTGTCTCGGTCTTCCGAGGTGTGCATCTACAGCGGCAACGATTGTCGTAGCTCGAGATCACCCAATATCAACGTACTTGGTAACCGACGCTCTCAGGGCGCATATTCGGCACGTTGCCCGACTACCTTCTCACCATCTTGCCACTCTACCAGCAGAAAAGCCACACGCAACTTTCAGTCGTATAATTGTTGCCGATCGTACCTCATTGCCATCGAGCTACATGCCTGCAGCAAGACCATCATCACCTTTATGGTGCCTGAACATACCTGTAATACGCCTCGCCATCCCAGGAATCACGAAAAAGGCTAACATGCCGTCGTTTGCCCTGAAGCCGGCCTGATTAGAACTTTTACATGACGTGCACAGTGGCCGCGTACACGTTTACATCGATGGCTCAGTCACATCTGCAATTTCAGCTGCTGCTGTGGTGATACCAACAAGATCCGTCAAAATACAGCTAAAAAGGTCCCATGTATCATCAGCGACAGCTGCTGAACTGGTAGCCCTGCGTGCGGCTTTTCATTTCATTCAGGAGGAATCACCCCAGGCATGGTCAGTCTTCTGTGATTCCAAGGGAGCCCTACAGAGTGTACTCTCAGCACTGCGACATGGATCACATGAGCAGCTCGTCGCAGAGATAAGAGAAGTCTACCATCACATAGTTGACGAAGGACACGACATAATATACCATTGGTTGTCTAGCCACTGTGGCATACATGGCAATGATCGAGCAGACGCAGCTGCCCGATCTGCCCATGACGGCGTCAACTGCGTTGCCTTTCCTCTTTCGAGAGCCGACGCAGCGAAAAAACTTTCCGTACTTGCACACGACCTGACATTAGCTCAATGGAATTCATCCGATTTCACAAGTGCACGCCTTCATACCCTGGGCCCTAATTTACAGCTCCGTATTCAGACAGAGCTTCCACGACGTGACTGCACCCTTCTAGTCAGTCTATGGCTTGGAGTAGCATTTTCAAATGTCTACTCTTTTCTTATCGGAATGGCCAACAGCCCACTTTGTGACTTCTGCGGGTGCAATGAAACAATCGCGCACCTTCTTTGTCAGTGCCCTCGTTTCAATCCCCAAAGAGCAGTCCTCTCAGGCACCCTAGACAAACTGGACAAGCGTCCAATGACAGAAAACAACATCCTTGGAAACTGGCCTGTGCGAACATCAGCGCGATCCGCTATGAAGGCACTGATGCGGCATTTAAAAGACACGATACTTTCTGACAAATTGTGACTGTACACTGTGTGCCGTAGGATTGTACGGTGACACTGCGTAACACTAGGGACGTCTTTACTGTCTGCGTGGCAGTGCCCACAGAAACATTTTGTGTGTACGTGTGTGTGTGTGTGTGTGTGTGTGTGTGTGTGTGTGTGTGTGTGTGTGTGTGTGTGTGTGTGTGTGTGTGTGTGTGTGTGTGTGTGTGTGTGTGTGTGTGTGTGTAGTTTTCTTTATTTTTATCCTTCTCTCTCTCACCTATCGCATCCCCTTGCCCCTCCCCCTGTACAGGGTAGCCAACCGGAGCTAATCTCTGGTTAACCTCCCTGTCTTTCCTTTGCCTTTCTCTCTCTCTCTCTCTCTGTCTCTCTCTCTCTCTCGGACACATCTTGCTTTGAGGAATTCAATTAGTTCATTAACGCCTCGGCGCCACGAGGGCCTGTGTCGTTGTGAGCCGGAATGATTTTTCACTAAGCGAGGTCCGACGCAAGACGCCGACAACGGATCTTATGCGACACGGTTTGCTTGACGTCATCGCTTTAATAAATAGATCAGCTTGTTCACGTTGGCTCATTTTCGTTCTTTTTACCACGTATAAATACACTTGAATCTCTGCCGCAATGCCTACTTGTAGTACAGAAAAGCCTCTCTTCTCTTTACACTCGCACATGCCGAACACGCGACTGCGCCCCGGCTTAGCTGGCTCGCTTTAAGTGCGATAGTTCTACATTTGTAAACCCTTTCCAGTTTATGCTGTATTAGCCGCGAGCCTTAGTGCACGTTTTACTTCTTACTCTAATGAGAATAACAGTTACGGCAGACTAAACTCTCAGAAATGTGCATCATCAACTTGCTTCCGCTACCGAGCTTCATTTTCACATCGCTTTCATTTTGAATTTAACATATCTAACATAATTTTACATGTAAATACCAAGTCCATCTTTCTCATAATTTTCTTTCTTTCGCCCTCTTTCGCTCTCAGAGCCTTTCAATCCCTCATCCCCTCCCCCATGCAGACTAGCATGTAGGCTGTTATGCAGGGTGGTTTCTTTAGTTATCCATAATGTTTAAAAATAGCGCTAAAAACGTACACCGGACAACAGAATAGCGGATGGGGCACACACGGCGATGACTTACAACTGTGTTTTTCAGTATTTCAGTACGCTCTTAGCGCTGTTTTTAAACACTTTGGAAAACCACCAAGCCGCCCAATCTGCCGTTCTTCTTTGGTTTCCATAGACTGCACAGATTTTTATGGAAAGGCTATGACCACAGCGAACATGACGTCATTGCCGAGGATCCCTCGGTGAGGGGGACATACTTTGCCGCTGATAATGTGAGCTTCCGAATACTAATTAACAAATGTATGTTAATTAAAGCTTTTATTGGGACCATGGCGGCATTTGTTTATATGACCAATTTGGAAGCAGTCACATCTTAACGCGCCCTCATATCTTTTTTAATCTCTTGAAAATCGCACCTCGTTCGAGATATCCATCATCAAATTTAAACGCTCAATTCAAGCAATATCGAAACCAAGCGCGCCAAGAGCGCCGAAAAGGCTGCCCCGCTACCATATCAACGCCAAGCGACGAAAGACGCGACGAAGTTTGAATCTCAGCGAAGTGGTTAATCGGGACAGAAAGAGATACGGCACGTTTCGCCTGGCAAGCATCTGCCGCGACATTCAATAATTCAAAATTTGTCATGGGGCGTTTCTTTATAACATAGCCGCGAGTCGCACTCGGTTTTGACATTGCCTGGATTGAGTGTTGAATTTAGATGATGTGGGGGGGGCTTTTCGAATTAGCTGCGGTATTCAAGATCTTTAAAAGAACGGGGGTGCAAATGTGACTGTCCACAAATTTTGCGATATAATAACTACAATCAAGGCCTTACCAAAGAGTTCAACTAAGAAAGGTTTGTTAATTAATCTTCAGAGATTCACGTTATTAAAGGCAAAGTCCGCCTCACCTTGGAACTCCCTTGCAAAATCATTGCGTTTTATACGCTCAAGCCTGTTGAATAAAAACATTTGTTTGTGCGAAAATAAATAAAAATAAATACCCTGTATACACGTCGGCAGAAACCTCTGCATTTCATTAAAGAGTGTTTTCTCTCTCTCTCTCTCTCTACACAACGTGCTCTCACTTTCTCTTTGTACAAAGTAGAACCTGAATGTTAACGTGAATTTTGTGCTATTATGCGTCGTGACATCTCTGCGACAGTGGTTCGGCAACAGAGCGAAACAAACTCTACGGCGGCGAGGTAAGTGACCTGATGCAAATGACACGATTCCTGATTCCTCGCAAAGCCATAAGATATATATATATATATATATATATATATATATAGAGAGAGAGAGAGAGAGAGAGAGAGAGAGAGGGATGGAAGGAAAGGACAGGCAAGGAGGTCAACCAGACGAGCGTCCGGTTTGCTAAACTGCATCGGGGTAAGGAAAAGTGGGAACAGAAAGAGTGAACACTGAGTGCACGTGGAAGCATGCACAGGGACACTACAAGTGATCTCTTAAACCGGTTTACTTCAGATGTTGTACTAATGCACGAATCCGCTTTTGTGTCAGTGACGGATGTGGCCACGGTCCGGGTATCTTTGACTCAGAGAACGGTCTCGAGTCTAGTCAGTTCAAGATTGTCCGAAGATATAGGTGTTGTATATAGTAGCGAGGACAGATGCACAATAGCTGCTTGATGGTTAGCTTCCACCTACAGGAGCCGTACATCGGGCCCTTGGCTTTCGTTTTGAATTTAACATATCTAACATAATTTTACATGTAAATACCAAGTCCATCTTTCTCATAATTTTCTTTCTTTCGCCCTCTTTCGCTCTCAGAGCCTTTCAATCCCTCATCCCCTCCCCCATGCAGACTAGCATGTAGGCTGTTATGCAGGGTGGTTATGCAGGATAGGAGTAAGCGTTCGTGAACACCAGTCACAGCCACAAGCGGCAGAGCAAGGTTGTTTCACCGCTGGAAAGGCTAGATGGCAGTTGTAACCGAAGCTTATACAATCAGCAATTGAAGGCACTTGATGAATTATAGAAAGATTGTTACTTTTGGCGTGCAAGCAGACGAAGTTCCCTGGCAGCATCCGTCCTCGCCAACGGTATTGGACGCGTCTGGATGTGTTCGTGGCAGACCGGGCAGCCCTGTCAGCAAAGTCGTTGCCCGCGATGCCACAGTGAGCAGAATATCACTGAAAGATTATATTGTGCACTGTTACCAGAGTATGGAGGTGTACTTCACTTATGTCGGATATCATCTGCTCGTATGTTCTGCGGTGTAAGGCAGACTTGATACTGTGATGAGCTGCCTTTGAGTTACCAAGATATGACCAATTTCTGTACCGGCTCTTCGCTGACGTAGGCCATAGCGGCATGAAGGGCTGCAAGTGCTGCCACCGTAGATGTAGTCATGGGTATGCGGGCATATGTATGCGGGCATGATATGTCTGGTGCAGTAATAGGAGCGTCAGTTGCTTCAGAGCCAGCGCCGGAGGATTGACCTTCTTTGTAATTCCGGGAATAACAAGGTTCACTTGAGGCTGTCGCAGGCACCACACGGGAGATGAAGGCTTTTCCGCCGGTGTATAAGATGACAGTAGGCACTCTTGATGAGCGCTAATCACTCGTGAAGACGTCGCTTGAAGTCTCTCGGCTGGTGGCGAGGCTAAGTGATGGTCAGGGATCCTTGACAGGTGGTGAATGTGCACTCAGTGTTTACAGCTACGTCTGTCTGGATCATATGGCCTCTCCCTGTGACAACTGTTGCTGATGCTGAGGTGCATCGAGGCAGCCCTAAACATGTGCGTAGGGCTTGTACGCTTTCCAGATTGCGAATGTTGGTCTTGCATGTATTTGTCAAAGCTGGTAGACTGTAACGCAGGAGTCCCAGGAACAGTACCTTGTACAGCTGCACCATAGAATGAATTGGTACCCCAGGTTTTCCTGCATAGAAATTTGAAGACCTGAGCATTGGCAGATGACTTCTTCAGAAAGACGCAGTGAGAGCTCCACGAGAGATTGCGGTCAATGATGACACCCAGAAAGCGACGCGGCTTAGCATAGGATACAGGTTGCCCGTTGATTGAAACGGGATGCAATGACATATTTTGTCCATAAAGCGAACCAATGTGCACTTTTTGGTAAACATACTGAGGCCTTGTTCTCGGAGATAAGAGGCTGTCGTCATTGCCGCCCGTTGAAGCCTGGGGCCCTATAACGTAAAACTATTCCAATATGTTTTTATTCTAATCTACTGACGTCAACTTTGCGTAACCGCCGACGCAAGCATCGGGCGGTCCCGCGCAGGGTTGCAGTAATAGACCAATCAAACGCTCTTTTCGTTCGTCGGAGGTCATTTTTGTTTGCTTGAAAAACGAATAACATTGCCTACACTGAGCGGCTCGTCTTATCTAATTGGCTCAGAAGAGGCGAGGAGCACGCTCAAGTGGAGTGGGATTCGATGGGGCCGAGTCACTGCACTGAAAATCGATAACCGGATGAAGAGGGTGGTGCCGGCGTCTGCGATTGGTCCGCTTCCCCTTACTTAGCTTGCGGTGGCTCGTCAACAATCGCAGCGGCATGCAACGGAAGCTAAAGAATGACGCTAAAACGGATTCTCAGCAAAGAAGAGTTGGCAGAACAAGGCAGTAAATGTGCCGAAAGTGCTCGGAAACGTTACACGGCCACGCAAAAAGCTTTATTACACGCAATTAAATCCATTCTCTCCAGTAGGCGCGAGTAGCCAGTGCCTGAGTGATCGGCCACAACCATCTTTTATTCATTTCGGAACGGGGCAGCCTGCGGCTATTCAGAAGAAAATTCAGTGTTATTCGGCATATTAATGCATCTTTAACGTATACACGTCACTTTGACGCGTTCAGTTTTTGTGGTTTTATGACGTCGCGTGAGAGGCAAGGGAAGTGGGTGCAGCCCGAAAACTTGTGACCAATAGCCGAGGGCTAATGGCGAAACGGCGTCGAATCAGAAATAACCATTTTTCTTTTGTTCGGTCAAATCATGCATAATCACTGTGTACACGTCATATCGAACGAGGAGCTATCGCGGTTTTCGTGATGTCGCGTGACAGACAGGTGAAGTGGGGGTGGTCCAAAAAAGTTTTTGACCAATCGCGGAGGGCTGATTGGAGAAATGGAATAGATAACTTTGGAATAGTTTTACGTTATAGCACCCCTGGCCCACACGTGTGGGCGAGTCACCGCAGAGGCGCAGATGCAAATATCGTTGGCGTACATTGAGACATGAACTGTTCGCGGTAAGTACTCAGCAACTCCTATAAGGACGAGGTTGAACAATATGGAGCTCAACACCCCACCCTGCGGTACATCACGTCAGATATAACGTTCCGAAGTTGGGCCGTCCTCGGTCTGTAAGAAAAAGCACCTCTCAATCAAATAGTCCCGAATCCATTGATACATCTAGCCACCAACTCCCGCAGCTTCAAGTGAGTTCAGTATTGCCTAGTGGGCGACATTGTCATATGCTCCTCTGACACCGAGAAAAAGTGCTATTGATAGGCGCTTGAGGTTTTTAAAGCGAAGCCTTCTTTGCCTCTTCCTTCAGCTTTTCCACTGCTGCTGCTGCTGCTGCTGGGGCTGTCTTGCACGCCACGTCAAGGGGTGATTCAAAGCGTGTATGTACATGAAAGGAGCGTGGAAGAGAGGAAAAGCGATTTAAGAAACTCGTTTCAACCTTTCCATCGCGTCGTATGTGCACAATGCCCTCTAGAGCGGCCTGGGCGTCGGCACATTATCAACTTGACTGCTGTGATTATCCGTGACCACTGGCAAAAGCACTGAAGGAACTGCAACGCTTACCTTTCTACTAACGTGCAAGTTCAGAGGGATGAAGATGGAGAGGAGGCAGAGAATGGGTAGAACCGAATAACAGCCTTGTCAACCTTCGCTTGCATTTCCCATAAGGGGAAGGGGGTGAGGGAAAAGGTGACGTGGAAATCAAGGAAACACGACAGCGCTTGCGGGCAAAATAAAAGTATGGAACGATACGTTTCTGCTACTTCTGAAAAACAAACATAATGGAAATTTTACAACTGACACAAGGCGTGCAGGCGCAAAAGGCACCGCAGGGTCTAGGTGACACTACGGAAACGGTCGCACGTTAAATCATCACTTCTCTGCCCGCCGCGGTAGCTTTGTTGCTATGACATTGCTCGAAGCCGCGGGTTTGATCTCGACCGCGGCAGCTGCATATCGACTGGAACGAAACACAAGAGCCCCAGAGCACTTAAAGTTAGGTGCACGTTAAATAACACTAGGGTGTCAAAATTAATCCGGAGTCCCCCATTACCGCGTTCCTCATATTCCGGTGGTGCTTTTGGCACGTATATCTCTAAAATTCAATGACAGTTTAACACTTCTGCCATGATGCGATGTGCCCTGTGAAGCAGTGGCAAGGCTCAATCCTCTCGGAGATTATGAACAATGGTGCGCAACAATGACCCAAGCAAACACGTCTCCCTGTGTGTCTTGTGTACTAAGCAGACACACAGCAGCGGTGGCCGCAAGGTAACGTTTAACATCAGCTCACCACTTACGTATTAGACTAAACGCTGAATAAAATAAAAATTCGCCGTCGAAATCAACGCTAATTATCGTCAATCAAAGCAAACCGCACAGAAAGCTTCGCTTACATTGATTCCCCACAGTGCATGGAAACCGATAATTCTGTGTTCTTGGACCCAGGTAACGAGGTCAATAACGTTGTCGGTGGATGAGCGACCTCGAAGAAAGCCCGCCATGGCGTCCGAATAGATGTTGAATCACTCGAAGTACCAGCGAGCAACAATCATTATTTCCATCACTTTGCCGACGCAGCTCGAAAGCGCAATCGGACGATATGATGATAAATCAAGCGGAGATTTCATAATGGGGATAAAGCGACTCGATCTCCATTGTTTAGGAACAACGTCGTTGTGGCACGACTCATCGTAGTGCTTCAGCAGCTCACCACATGCGTCATATCCAAGGTGGCATAGGGCGGCGTATGTTTTGCCACCTGCTCCTGGTGACGAAGAACGCCTGCAGGTCGCCAACGCAGCGCGATCTTGTCAAGTGAAAATGGCACGTCCATTTCTGGTACACGTGCCTCAGGGACGTCACTCAATGCTTCGTCGGTAGTGATGATCACGGACCCAGCAATCCGCGCACAGAACTCTTCAGCCCCTTCAAGCTGCGAACGGCGCTGGTAGAGGGCCACAACTGCAAAGGGCTTCCTTTGACGCGGGCATGAACGAAGACCCCTAATTGTTCTACATCTGTGCGAGAGGGATTTTGGGGACCAAGTGACTGACAGAAAGGTTTTCATCGCTTGTTTTCCAATTCATCCATACGACGCTGGACTTTCTTTTGTACGCGTCGTGAAGCCCTCGGATCTAGAACGGACTTTTTGAGCTGATACCTTCTTTCCACCTCATGGCGTGCAACATACAGCCGCTCCAGTTCTATATCGAAGTCTGTTCGCCTTGTTGACCTTGTAAGCGAGCAGAATAATTCTTTCATTGCTTCCGCGATTGTATCTCCTATATTGTGTCAAGGACCTTCCCGACATGTGTCATGCAAATGCTATTTAAATCTTGAACAATCAACAGTACGCAAAATATTAGAGGAGGATTGCTCAACTCCAGTAATCTTTATGTATGTCGGAATTCAGTGTGTCTCTATGCCCGTAAACCATTGGACGCTCGAGACGAAGCGCCGTGACACCAAAGTCATAACCAAACAGCTACTGCAAGTGGTGCCCCGCAGAAATGTAGGGCTCTCGTTTTGGTAGTGCCGGCCAAGCTTCGGCAGGTGTGGTCTTCTCAGTGATCCTTGTCGCAGTGCAGAGCCTGGGCAGCAGAGGAGGAGGTGATGATGTAGGAAGTCGCAAGCGCCTCGCAGAGGCAACGGCCTTCCTTGAAGAACGTCGGCGTCGGGAATCCCGCCTCCCGAATTTAGTGGCGGCTTCTCGATAAAGACAATGATTCCTCAACATCTCTTTGAACATGGCCATTTCCGTCTTAATATTTCGGCAATACTTCGATGAATCCTCGTGTGACCCGCCGCAGTTCGAACACTTCATTACAGTGGAAGCACATTTATCTGCACCGTGCGGCTCGTCGCAGCGGGGGCATGCTGCCTGGTTTTCGCAGACGCTGCTCACGTGTCCAAGTTTCATGCATTTGCGGCATTGAAGAGGCTTCGTAGTGAAGGGCCGCGCAGCATGTCTGAAGTGTGCCATCTTAACGTGCGAGGGCAGATATTATTACGTAGTAGTGACGGGGAATAATCCAGCTGTAAAACTGTGAATGACGAAACTAGCTTTTTATTGGGCGAACTTGTGCCCACAAAACAAGTCACACTCAAAGCACAGCAACAGCGGCGAACGAGGTCGGCGATTGCCGAAATCTGATCTGCCGGTCAAGCGCGTCATCTGTTACACACAAGCCATCGAACGTTCCAGAGTAATCGCTGGTGCCCACGTGTCTTCCCGAAAGTACTACACCAATCGCATCGCGCATACATGCAATCAGATTACACAAGGTTCGCTGACAACAGACAGCGGATTGAACCATCGATAACATTCCAGAAACTTCCGATACATGCAGGCGCGTCTCCCACTGAGCGACAACATGTGTTAGACGGTGAAAAGCGGTCACCCGAAAAAGATGAACAAGTACGCGTGTCAATATTTACCCTTGAATGCAATCTTCACGCAGCGTGAATTGCCTGGCCAAGTAACATCAACAATGGCATCATCATTTGCTGGCTTGACAAGAATTGGCAAGTCGTTATTAATGATTACCACGTCTACGTCGTAGATTACGCCGGTGACTACATCAGATTGCAGAGAGATGTAGGAGCGCGCTTGGATGCCATCAAGCTATGTTACACTGCGTAGACCGATCAGAGCCCCCGCATGCTGGACATCCAGCGCCAGTAGATTTTTTCGGGTGTGCAATCGAATGTTCGATATTTCGCTTGGCAAGAGGCCTTCCGATTACATCGGCACAGGCTACTTCTTAAGTAGCTTCATGTTGACGGTAGGAAGCGTGGGCACAAATATGATGGCACTGGTGTCCGGCCTCTGCGTGTGTCTTAAGGCCCGTTTATAGTCCGACGTTATGGCGCGCGGGCGAGCGTAGTTCGCGGTCAGTCACGCTACGTCGGTTGCGCTGCGCCAGCCGAGATGCCATCCCCTCTATACTTCAACGCGCGCGCCGTAGGCTGCTATCTTCGGAGCATGCGCAGAAGGTTCGCCAAGTCGCGCGCCGTCCGCAAAAGCCGTCTGCGGAGTTGTGTTGGCGAGTGTTGGCGCTGAGATATTAGACATGGGTGTCCTCGCTGTCGCTGTCGCTCTGTTGACCGATTCATTTCCTGGAGGTGACCGTTGCTGACGCTGCCGTCGCCGGCAGACGTCCGGGGTAGCCCACTTCCATCACCACAGAGCAAGAAGCGAAGACCAACGGGTGCACTTAGATTTTCACAGAAATAAACCGGAGCTAGAAAGAACACTGTGGATTGGATTGGATTAGAGTTCCTTCTACGATGGGGCATACCCACTCGAGGGATTTTCCAAGATTTGGATGGTGCTAAAAAGTTGTAGGTAATACTAAAGCTGGTAAAACTGTCACGAGGAAAGGAGTAAAAATCACGTGTGAAGAACTTGAGTGAATATCCCTGAAACAACTATGAATTCCTCCACGGCTGTGCAAACATCTCTGCGGTAGTTTCCAAGGGAGGGGGCTGCTAGAGAAAGAATATTCAGAGTGGAAAAGTTTAAACCAGGTTGTGGGAACGTTGATTCTAAAATGTTTTTCCTTAAAGAAGAAAAGCGACGACAGATTAAGAAAAAATATATTTATAGTCTCCTCTTCTCCACAGAAAGAGCACAGAGGAGAGGGTGCCAGACCAGCCCTGTGACAAAAAAAGTTTAATACTGGTATCCCACCGCGTAATCGCGTAAAAATTACTTGAGTTTTTCTGGTGTGAAATGAATTTTTGTGCCAAGGGAATAGGAGATGTCGATATTCTGAAAAAAGTTACTATCGCTGGGTTCACAGTCTTGAGCAATTGTATATCTCCTGACTCTAGCAGTAACTAGGTAATGCAGTACTTAGGAAGTAATGATAGTACAGAGCCATTGAGGGCCGCTCTCGCGAAACTGACAGCCATTTTAACGCGACAGCGTTAAGGAGCTCGTGTCGCAGAAAAACCTGCGTCGTCGGCGTTGGTGGCGTTGGCCGTGAGCAACAAATCCCGGAAGGCACTTCATCAGTAAAAAACAACTTGCAGGATGTGTTGCGTGGGAATCGAACCAGGGTTTCCGGAGTGTGAGACGGAGACGCTACCACTCAGCCACGACTTCAATGGTTCAAAACGGGACAAAAGCGTCTCTAGTGAATCCGTTGTTGCCTTAGAAACGTGCCGTAGAAAGTTATACTGCGGTGTATATTGGTGATTATGAGCATGTAAATAACAGAAGTCGCAGTTACACGAGTAGCGAAGTACGTTTCCGCTACATTTCTTCTGCGCTCTGAGCACACGCAGAGCCATCTTGCGGCAAACACAGAAGACCCCCTCCTCGCAATGTACGGCGCTGCCCCGACACGTGGCGCGCCACTCGCCCCATGATCGCGTCCGCCTTCATGGCGCGTCCCGGTCCGGCTGTCCGTGCCGATCGCGACGTTTGGCTTGCGTAGATCGTTTGAGTGGGCAGGTGCGAACGGGGTGCGATAACGCTATCGCCTTCCACTCTTGAATGCGAAGCTTAAGCGTCCTCCCATTTTTGTTCATGCACCCAAAGTGATCTAATTAAACTTATGTGGGCAGGCATTAGGAAATGAAATATACGTAAAAGGTTAGTTACAATATTTGTTGTAAGCGATGCACATAAATATAAAAAATACATTATTATTACTACCATTGATGTTGATGAATTTAGTTTGGGTAAGGCTAACACTACAGCAAGAAATTCAGCCAGAAATGCGAATAAGTGGCCCAGAATCGTGTTTGAGAATGACCAGTCTAGATCAGGAGCAAAAATGCCAATTACACATTTTTCTCCACACTGTGCGACGTCTGTCGAAATGACCGCATTTATAGCGAAATTCAACAAATGGTCTTGTAATAGTCTATTTAATATATAATGAGAAAGAAGTTTTGCGTTGTTTGGGTAGATGACATCACGGATGATTTGTAGACTCTCTCGCACATCACAAATAGGGGATACCTATCAGATACGTACATTTAAGGGATTAATAATTGTTTGTACAAAGACCACTTATGGTGTATGAAACTGAGGCCAGTGTACCCCGAAGAAGAACGCAGGCAGGGAAATCAATATGTTTCCCATGTTCTAATAGGGGATTTCTATATATTTGAGAATGTTTGCACCGTCAGTAAACGAAATCTACACAATATGGAAGGCAACCTGACCTCTTGATGTAGTGCGTTATTGGCAACAAATTTTGGTAATCCGCAGCACAAGCACAGGGCTTCCCTCTCAAGCAGAACAAGGGGGCGTAATTTATAAGCTGGCGCAGAAGAAAATAGTCTACATCCAAATTTTAAAACGGGCCGCACATACATTTTGTATATCATTAGACGTGGGCCTCTCCGCATCCCTGACCGACTGTTGCATAGCTTGCGTAGCATGCCAACTGCTCTCTCTCTCTCTCTCTCTCCTTTTTTAACTATTTTGTCAATATAGCCAAGCCAGCTGACGGAACCGTCATAGACTACACCCAAATACTTCAACGACTCCACTTGACTGTGTCGAAAGACACTTTGTCGTCGTCTTCTTCGTCGGCCAACGGGAATATGCCTAAAAAGCTTACTACGAAACATTATTTGAGCACTCTGTATAGCTTCGCCTACTCACTAGAGCACTCAATTTATGCGCGAAAGTGCGGAAAAGTAAATCCAAGACGGAATCTGCCGCGCGTAACTGGCAGCCTGAAAAGCAATTCGACGAAAGGCAATATCCATACCGGAGTGCACTGCACTAACTCAGGATATTAATGACGCAATTTGCATTATTACTCTCCCGCTTGTGCGAAAGTGCCCAGCAACTTTTCACTCACTCGAGGAAGTGAAATCGGGAAGTGCACAGGGAAAAACAAAAATAATGCACTACACGCAAACTGTGCAGAAGCTTTCATTTCGAGTCATCGATTTCACTAGCAAGGCGGCAGTCAATGCTGAACCCTTGTGAGTGCGTTTCCGCAGCACAAGAGGTAGCTCGCGCAGGGGTTGTTGCAGCCTGGCTTTATTAACTTTGGTACGAGCGAAATCGCAGCCCGTTAGCTTTCAAGTGGTCTGCATCCTATCCGTAGCTAATGCTTTAAAGCCAGTCTAATATATGTTCGTAATTGCCCATAGTACCTCGTAATTACGGTTCCAGGTTGCGTGTCGTTCTTTATCGATGAGTGGATTCACTAACTCCGCTTAACTTTTAGTGTATATTAACGAACCATCCCAGTTACAGCTTCGATTGATGCAGTTCTCTTTGAGCATTCGCAGTCACGCGAACACACAGCGTCTGACGCAGTGCAGAGCGGTCCTCATTTGTATAAATTAGAGCCGAGATGCGTACTGTCCGGTTTTGGCGAATGGGTTGCACTGAGGCACGCGCATACCAAGCGCTAGGAAAACAAAGGAGATTCTCAGTCAAAATGCGATCACAGTAGTGCGTATACCTTGATGTACACATTGGGTATACCAATTCAGAGTGTGATTTCGGGAAGTAATCAGTAATAGAATATTCATGAAGGGCGTAATTCCAAAATATTCTACGTAGCACAAACGTCGAAGGGGATGTATTGCTCACGCATTGCCAATAAAAAAAAAAGCGAGAAGTAGAGGGCAAGCACGTCTGTTTGGCTGGTTTCTAAACGCAGCGGACAACAGACCCATGGCATGTTTGTCTGCTCGCATCACTGCACCAGCTTCACACAGATAAATCCACACAGTTTGACAATGTTCGAAACGTGTTGTTAGGGTACTACATTGAACAGCTGTGTCCTGTACCTCATGGTATCGTACGTCGTGCCGACAGATGAAAACTGGCGCACTGTCATCGTCCTGTAGCTCAGGTTCTGTACGAGCCACGAGCGACGTTTCCAAGATGGTAATGGTCGTCCTTAGAGAGTGCGTTAATCGTTTTCTAAGCGAACGCAATTTTACCTCATAAGTGACGACTTCAACGGGTATAAAGCTTATGCTGTTTTAGTCGGGCATGAATTCTAGAGTAATGTTGGCATGTGCGGACACGAGTTCTGCTTCCATGTCTTCTGTAAACACATAACGTACACGCAAATTCATCGAACGGTCAACATTCATTGAACAGCAGTACTGCTATAGAGACATACTTCTTCGGGCAAAGGTGACCCCCAACAAATCGGAGCCCATTATTTACCAAGTTGCTTAATGCAAGTTCAGAAAGCCATCAGCTCGCTCTCCTTCCGATCAGCCGTCAACATTGGCCATCGTCCAAACATCGCTCGCTGAAAAAAGATAAGAAAAAATGTCCCTGCGTGAGAGAATTATTGTGAATACGTGGTCAGTCGTCTAAGCAGCGTAAGCAAGCAGCTAGAAAGATAGCGGACTGCGCTGCAATGTTTTAGACGATCGACGCATTGTATGAGTTTAGCTCATGTTCTATTGCCATGCCGGGAGTCAATCCAGTTTCATTACTATGTACCCTGCTCCTAAAGCCTATTTGGAGCCCTGCATTGGCAAGAAAGAAAGAAAGAAAGAAAGAAAGAAAGAAAGAGAGAAAGGGAGGTAGAAGTGTACACAACGGTAGCAACACGTCACGATCTATTGGTTACGTTTACGGTCGACCTCGAGTCATACACAAGCGTCCATAGGGAACCGAGTTTTCTAGAGCAATCAGCGTCTGCCAAATGTGTGTATCCACACGCGTTGTTCGAGTTCCTTGATTCCAATTCGCAACCTGTGATTGGCTGCTTAACTGATTATTGTTGATTATATTAATAGATCATCATTAATGGGACACACACAGTGCCGTGTGGGTCATCCTGCATTCTGTTGTCCGGTGTACGTCTCTAGTGCTGTTTTTAAACATTATGATTATTGTGGTTTAATGACCGCAAGCAACGTCTGGATTATGAGGGACGACATAGTGGAGGGAATCCGGATTAATTTAGACCACCGCAGGTTCTTTAACACCAGTTCAAATTCAAGTACGCCAGTCTTCTTCGTATTCCGAACAACCGAGTGCCATTCGGGTTCGTTTTCATATTTCACCGTTCCCCGATAGTTTATTTCACACGATTGAAATGTGGCCCAGCGACATTTGCGCTGATTGTCACTGTACGCGGCACACGGGCGCTCGCAAAGCTCTCCCTTCAATAAACCAACGGGGCACTCCAGAAAAGCTTTTTCGGGGCTTATTGTGTTACACGTACTCGTAATGGAAAGCAGCGCAACACAGAGACAACAACAAGTGAGGGTACGAAGACCAGCGCTGCGATGACCACTCCACGAGCACCCGCCGCATCTCATCCGCATCCTGCACGGCGCTGCGCCCGGTTCCGGCTGCGCCACGAGTGAAAGACGCGCGCAGCTCTGCGCTGGCAACACCGGTGCATCCGGAACCGAAACCGGCGCCGCCCTTTCCTTTTCTGAAGCGGAGAGAGCGCCGCTTGCGGCGCGAGCGGCAGCCGCGGCCGCCGTCGCCCCCTCCGAGTGCGCCGAGTGTGAGTAGCAGCAGCAGCAGCGGCGGCAGCGCAGCAGACGGCGCAGTGGGCCACCCCCGTGGGCCGCGCGGCAGAAGCATCATCAGGAGCTGGAGGAGCATCAGTGTGTGGCAAGGAGAGGAGAAGGGGACCGTAGTAGTAGTAGTGTGTGTGTGTGTGTGCGCGTGCCGGGGGAGTCGAGCGGCAGGGTCGATGCGTTGGAGACGGCGATGTGCGGCCAGCGTAGCCGGCGGTCCTCCGCCTGCTAGTAGCGGATAGAAACGTGTGCCGGCCGGGGTGCCCCGTCGCAGACATGGGGCGCGAACCCCGGTCGTCGTCGGCGACGGCGCGGCGTCCGCCGCCGGACCCGTGGATCACGTCGCTGCTCTGGTGCCGGCTGCTGGCGATCGCGCTCTTCTCGTTCGGGCCACCAGTGCCGGCGTCTGCCAGGGGTGAGTGGTGGTTCTCGACCGCTTCACATTTTTTTTTTATTTACTCCCCCCCCCTCCCCCGAGTCTCATCTTGCACCCCACTTTCAAAGGCCCGCACAGCGATGGGCCGACCGGTCAAAGCGCGCGGAGCGGCAAATGCCTTTTTGAGCCCCCTTTCGCATCCTTCCATTTTTTTCTTCTTTTTTCTTTTATCAATCGGCGAGCCTGGAGTGGTCCGCAGCGAGAAGTAGAGCGCTTCATTCGTGCCTCGAGAATGCCTTTCGCTTTCCACAAATACCAGCTTTGTGCGGTCTACTTAGTCTCTTAGCACGCACGCGTCTCACTGTTCTTCCGGTTCTTCTCCACGTGTTCTATTTTATTCGGGCGACGATGAGCCATTGCCAAATTCTTTGGACTTGCTTTTACTTTCTCTCCTTTCTTTCCCAGCAATCTCCGACATATACCCTCTTTTTATTATTATTATTACTTTTACCGCTACACGAGGGACTGAAAGATTCTGCTTTTTTGGTTAAATGGTTTTACATATGGGACTGCTTTCTTGCTATTCGCAAGAAGACAGTATGCGTTCATTAGTTGCGCGTATACAGCTCACTGGAGGAAATGCTCGCACTGCTGCTGGGCCCCGCAGCTTAACTAGCAGTCAGTTGGAAGGTTGCTATACAGAGACTTTGAGACTCGGAGGAGCAAAAAAGAAAGAAAAGCGCGACAAACTCGAGAACGCGCAGTTACAGGTACAGTTATGCGCTAGTTTACAGCTCACCTAACCACCAGTAGATGGCAAATGCTTGCATTCATCGCCTTTCTTTCTTACTTTTTCTGAAACCTTCTTCCGGTACATGGTTTAGAGTCCGTCGCGAATGCGACTCTATTTCGTTCTAGCAGGTAATCCTACGCAAGTTCAAGTTAGGTTTCTCTGCCCATCGCACGTTGTGGAGTTGGAAAGTGGCTGAGATTCCGAAATACAAATAATTAGTACCCGCTTCTACCCCGCTGTGTTGAAATTTTTTTCTATTTTTTTTTGTTGAAATAACTGAACCTTCTGTGCTATTATGTGGATAAGACACTTTGTTCATCATTATTTTTTTTTGCAAACCTGATTACATATTTTTTCTGTTTGAGTAATATGTCCAAAATGATTATGCTCTGCAGAAATGTCCCCGTGCGCATTAAAAGACTTGTCTTTGTTTCTCATATAATCATTACGGAAAAGATGCAGAACTTGGAGGGAGTGTGCATCAATTCCGTAAGAATCTTTAAAAAAAGACTATATTTTACATCGTTCTGTTTACACTATAGCGCAGTAAACAGAATGATGTCACACCAACAAGGCCAAGTCGAAGCCATGCTGAAAATTTTTTGAGCTGCCGGCGGAGATGTTTCAACGGGGTGGTAAAGGTTGGAATTATATTAATTAACAAAACTCTGAGGGTTTTATGCGCCAAACCCATGATTTGATTATGAGGCCGAGGGACTACTCCGAATTAATTCTGATCACCTGGGGTTTCCTTTAACGTGCACCTTAATCGATGTACACGAACGTTCTTTTTTTCTTTTTTTTTTCGTCCTCATTGAAAAGCGGTCGCTGCGTCCGGATCGAACCCCCCGATTTCGAGCTCAACAGCGCTGTGCAAAGAAACCAAAGGTTGCAAAGGAAGCAATGAGAGTTGATTGTGAAACAAAGAAACGACGCTGCGGCAACGGAACTTGCGGATGAAGTTTGGTGTCTTAAAAAACGGTGAGAGGTTTACAGGCTTTGGCCGTCTGGGGCATCATGTAGCAGACTGATCTTGATTAGCTTCGGCTACTCGCGGCGTCTTAAAACGCACTGAAGTGTTGGTGCACAATCTTTTCTCTCTTTTTTGCGCTTGTTTTCTTTCTTTCATTTTTTCCCCTATGTGTCTCGCCTGAAACACAGCTGCATCGGCCGTGCGGTTGAACCTGCACCCTTTTGCTGAGCTGCAGAATGCCATTGAGCCACTAAGCCACACCTGCGAACGTCGTACTGCGAACGTGCACGGGTGCTATGTAATTCATATGGAAATCCCTAAAAAAACTGGCGCAAGGGAGAGAGAGAGAGAAATGAGATGCCAAAGACAGGGAGGGTAACCGGAAGATAGATATTCCGTTCGCTACCCTGCTCTGGGGAAGGGGTAAGTGGAGACAGAGATCAGAAAAAAAGCACACACACAGAAAATGAGAGGGACGTGAAAAATAAAAATAAGAAGTGGTGCAAGAACTTTAATACAACAATCAGGGTTGAAGTGATCAAAACATACCTATTCCACTATATCAAAAACAGCTGTCGAGTAGCGTGGTCAGTTCGTGTGTGAGTGCTGCCTCACGGGGCCTATACAGGTCGAAACGCAGCCGCATAGGCTCTGCGACCTCGTCACGAGCTGCAGGAGCTGCGGGATCCACACATTAGCCACAAATGCCAACAGCGCCGTGCTTCGTTGTTTAATAACTATCGTATCGCGACGGACCGCGAACGACGACCAAGGAGCGACTCACGGTCACCGACGTTCGCACCGGCAAGCGCTGCCTGCCCCGAAGCCACACAGATGTCCCGCGATTGCATGATTACGCTCACGGCTGCTTGCATCGCCCTCGCTGTACGTAAAATAAGCGTCAGCGTATGCAGACGTCCTGCTCCTGCGCTGCTGATTGGTTTTGCCAGGTTTGCGACTGCAGTAACGCGACCGATATATCCGAAACATCCCGAGCGACTGACCCAAAACGTTCGTTTTTCGATCAAAGCGACAGTTTGCTACACCACTCGCTTTGAGGCCAACTTGGTCGCGCGACCTTTGCGAATCGCAGCTGTGAATGAGCCCTTAGGCCCTCTCCACCCGACAGCCTCCTTCAGCGTACGTTCACTTTAGAAGCGCCTTGCATTTCGCTTGCTTTGCTCGAGAGAAGGACGTCGTGATTCACCGCCCGCAGCCGCTTTAGGAAACACGCTGACCTCAGCATCGCGAAGACGGAGACCTCCTTCGAGGCACCGCTCTCACAGCTCAGCGGGACTTCGTAGCCGCGAATTGCGGGCAGGTTCGAGGCCGCGATAACTGCACAAAGCAACCCGTTAATCCTCCCCCACCCCGCCTCATTTCTGTATACTTTCTAGGCTCGTCTTTCCCTTTCCGTCAACTCCACTTCAGCTCGCGTCCGCTGGAAGCGTTCTTTATTATGGTTTTCTATGTATCTTCTTAATCTTTTTTTTTTTTTTTGGTTGCTCTCTGAACGATTGCGCTCTGGTAAACGAGACGTCAGGACATCGTGTCACAGATTTCGCAGGCGCCGCTATAACTCCGCCCGTTAACGTTAACTACCACTACACTGAATGCGTACGGATGCTATATGGCTGATATGAAAAGCACAAAATAAAATGAAGCAAGAACTGTATGATAACAGGCACGATGATGGGATCAAAACATATTTATTTCACTATATATCAGCAACAGCTATAGTTAACGACGCCGGTGCATTACTTGGTTGAGTAGCCGTGGGGCAGCGCAGCCAAACACAAGCATTTCAATTAGACCGGGAGTACGTGCTAGATCAGCGACTTAAATGTTTACTTTCCCTTTCGTTTCCCTTTTTTTTTTCTCTTTAAGTTCGCGTTTTCGTCTGACTCCGCGAGCGCGACTTCATCGCTTCATTTCTGTATCTATCTTTCTTTTTTTCTTAAGGAGGAAGGGGAGGTGTTTCATTCGTTAATTTTAATCCCTCGCGCCACTTAATTAAACGTTTATTTTTTGTCAGCTCTTATTTGCCATAGCATGCAGCCAAGCGTTGTACTTCCCTGCGTAATCACAAGAGACATGAAACAGACGAAAGCAGGTGGTTCTAACTTCTCCACCTGCTTAACCGCTCGCAACGCTATCGCTAAATGTCTCGCCTGCTTGATTGAGTTCAGTTGTTTGACTTTTAAAACAGGGAAAGAATGAGGTGGAGGACAGCTCAAAACTACATGCGAAGCACGCGCTAGCGAGACTTAAATATTTAGGGAACAAGGCGCAGATTGTAGAATGGGATACACATCAGCTCGTTTCTCGTCGCGACACTTCTCCAAGTATAGCTCCTTTAAATCAATTTCTGCGGCAATTAAGGTCGTCGTCGCATAGCAGTCGCCATTGCAGACCGACCGAACTGGAATATTCGCGACACCCGTCGTTGGGGGTCATTCCAGACTACGGCTCCGCATCGATCCTCGCTGGACAAACAGGCGCCACTTTGCCTTTGAAGCGGGTGCGGGGTCTGCTCACTGAATACATTACTCTGCGAGAAAGCTCGCAGAACTTTCCTTTGCAGCTCTTTGATGCCTCTCTGTGGCTAAGAAGAATACGTGCCGAATTTTAATGACCAATTTGTGAAACACTGAGCCCATTAATCAGGGGACACGAGCTTGCGAAGCGCTCAAGGTTTATAGGAAGGCCTCGCAGATTCCTGCCATTGCTGAGTACATGCAGTTTCAAGTTCCAGCGGCTAAATGTCATATCGCAAACCATATTTTACCCGGACTGCCGCGTTCGAATTCGTGAATGCGCGCTGTTATCGATGGGCAAGGGAGCGCTTGCTTGTTGGGTTTGTTGGAGCATTGTGTTTTGTTCGCTTAGGTAGTTGTAGGACAGAGAGAAACTTAAAAATATGCTCATGTAGACAGCCGTGCCCATGCAGGTACTGTACCCAAAGTAGTCGATCATAAGGGGTCACCATTGCGTCGGAACATTTGCTGTCGCATTCACCTCGAGTAGGAAGAGTAGCAACAGACAAACTTCTCCAGTTTTTATCGAAACGCCTCTCCCTCCCTCCCTCCCTCTCTCTCTCTTTCCCTCTTTTCTTTCACGTTTCTGCGTAGTGCGGATCTACGGTTGGCAACGAATGAATTTCCCTCCTTTTCAACTGCAATCTATGACCCTTCGAAGTCGTGGTTCATGTCAAACATTGCCGAGAATCCAGCCTAGAACAATGTTACCAAGAAGCGAACTTCCCCTATATATGTACGTTTACATTAAATGCGGAATCGTTTACAGACGACTGATAAACTAATCTTTCATTATACTGCTTCTTTCCTTTTCTCGCATTCAGAGGGTACTCGAAATATCGAAATCGTATAGACAATAACTGATTAAAATGTGCAAAGTCATATGTTCATAGAGCGTCTGTATACGGTCTATAATTATCCTTTAATGAATTGTTGACGCTATACAGGCTCTCTACACAATTTCAAGAACGCTCCATACGATGATGAAATGAATCTTTTGCAAAACTGCAAGATGTCTCGAGGTGCTTCCTCCGTCTTCGAAAGCTAGGACCGCGTCGAAGCCGGGTATATTATATAATCAACTCCAACTGTACTCTCATTTATTTAAGGGACGAGTATTGAAGCAATGGCGACGCACGTTTTAGGCGAACACACTTCCGCGCTCTGCAATGGCTCTTCGTGACGAAGCACGCGTTCCACGGTTCTAACCGCCGACCCGACTGCCTTCCGAAACGATGCAGTTCGTGTTTTCCGTATAACTATACATTTGAGTTCCCATGTAGATCGCTTCAAACTTCCCGCCCCCCACTGCCGCGATGCATCATAAGTTTGACCACGTTTGGGAGGCGGGGGGGGGGGGGTGCATATGGATTGTCGCTCGTGTAAGCCAGCGATTCTCGAGTTTCCGGCGCAGTTGACGCGTCAACGCCGACGACTGAAGTGAGTGGAACGGGAAAGTAAGGGGACGTTTGTTTCGCTCCGGTCATTTATTAACGAGATCCCCCTCCCGTCAAATTCCCGGCAGCTTGACGGAAGAGCGCGCGCGACCTGCTCATTTTTAATCTAACGCCGAACGTCGTCTTTCAGCGCGCGTTCTCTCCTGTGAGTGGGTACATTTTTCATTAGTTCCGTAGGACCTTGCGCCGGCGGATATAAAAGAAGACTGCTTACATTGCAGAACTTATTTCCTTTTCCTCTCTATCACACACTCTGTCTCTCGTTATGTCTCTCGTTATTCACTATTAATACTTTTTTTTGCTCTCTTGAAACTTATTCAAACTGCCTTAACACTCCTGCCAGTCGTTTCAGAAGCGTTCAAACTCCGAACGCTACTCCCAATCGTTCGGAAGTGGTCATTTCAGGTTAAGCTCAAATCGCAAGAGTTCGCAGCTTTACAAAATAATAATAATAATAATAATAATAATAATAATAATAATAATAATAATAATAATAATAATAATAATAATAAGAGAAAAAAATAAAAATGGAGGGGGTGGCCTTTCATGAAGAACAACAACAAAACAAAAAAAAAACCTGAAAGAAAGAAAGAAAGTAAAGAAAGGAAAAAGAGCAAAATATTTGCGACGCCAGCAAGCGGCCTGCTTTCAATGAGCAAGCGATGTCTCGGGGCTCGTTAAACGCCTCCCGAGACCGAAATTAATCTGGCGCCAGGCGCCGTGTACGATGCCCGGGGCACGTCGAAAAACCCGGCGGCCGTCCGCTTAATACTACACACGTGGTCGTTGAAAAAAAAAAAAAAAGGAGCAATAAACGGAGCGCGAAGCAGTGTAATGAAGCATCATGGCGTAAAAAAACGAGAACGAAGCCGCTCACTGTGGTGCATGTTCATAAAAATTCTGCTAACAACCACCCGTGGTCTTTTCCCACGTTATATGCTCCGCGTTTGCTTTTGCCGTTGTTGAACGATGTTTTTAAGCTCGTATATGTCTCACTCGTAAAAAAAAAAAAGAAAGAGAAAGAACGAGAACAAACTGGTGTATCTCTGCTGACGCAGCGCAATAAGCACTGTATATATAGCAGTCGTTTATCCGCACCATATTAGGTGTATGAAACATATATTATGATATTAGTTGCGTGTCTCTGGTGTACATGGATGTCTGAAATTAAAGGAGCAGAACAAGGAATATGTAGTTGATGATGGACACTCTGTTGGGCGCCTCGACGAAATCTAAGCGCATCAGGTTAGAATGGTGGGATGATTCAAGCGACTTCCGCTGCGTTACGCGTTTTTTTCAGGAAGCCCCGGGAGAACAAGCCCTGGAAGCGTATCTACAATTGCGAGTATATAGGTACAGCGGGGCGTGTTACTTTTGGAGACGCCGGACGTTTACGCGCATGCGCGAGTAAGAGCGGGTGCGAGAGAGCAACTGTGGGGACTTTTGCTCCTTGAATATATGACTCTACCTAGGCACTACGGAGGAGTTTCTTAGCGTGTGTTTGTATGCGTTTGTCCCTAGGCGTGCCGGCAGAAGTGGCGGGCCGTGGTAGTGCTGAACTTAGCGTCGTAAGTTGGTGACTGGACGTAATTATATTTATTCAATCGTGCTTTTAACTCATTGAAACAACGTGTCATTATTTCGCATTATTGGCGGCGCCTCCAGGACGCCAAAGCGGCAACGGGGACACCAAAGCTAGAACCCGGACTGGTCCGTGGGTTGGGGCTCGCCGAGGCCTGTGCGTGCCAGGGGTGTACAAAATCGGCTGTCCGCTATCGCGGACAGCCAATTTTGCATGCGAACACCCCCTGGCACGCTTCGGCCTCCGCGGCCCCAACCCACGGGCCGCCCTGCTTCCAGTTTTGATACCTCCGGTACCCCTTGGGTGCCCCGGAGATCCTGCGCCGCCTGCTTTATTATAACCTCAGGTGCTCTCCTGAGGCTTTCATTTGCCGGTTATATGTGCCCTCCTGGAGCAGTGCTTGTAAAAAATGCAATCTATCGTCGCGACGGAAAAAGCGACCCGCGACTTATACAACACCAGTCAGAACCTTGCTCCTTCAAACACAGCGATCACCAGCGCTCACCGCGCTGGCAGCAAGCGGTGGAGCGTAAACAAACTCGACCGCACTCCCCAATGTCGGCATGTCTAGGGGACAAACGCATACAACACACGCTAAGAAACCGCCTCCGTAATAGGCAGAGCCACATATTCAAGGAGCAAAGGCCCCCCAGAATTTATACAATTGCTAGTACGTACAGCGGGGCCTGGCGTTTCTTGAGGCACTCGACGTTTCTGCACAGGCGCGAGTTAGAGCGGGTGCGAGATAGAAAATGTGGGGGCCTTTGCTTCTTGACGGTGCCTAGGCACTACGGTGGAGAAGTTTCTTTGCGCGTGTTGTATGCGTTTGTCCCTAGGCGTGCCGGCATTGCGGAGTGAGGTCGAGTTTGTTTACGCCTGGACGCTGGCTGCCTGCGCGGGGAAACAGGTGAACCAGCGCGCACGGACGCCCCATTTGGTGATCGCTGTCTAAAGGGACGTCGGACAGACTTTCTCGCGCGTGCGGCCCTGGTGCTGAGTCAGTCATGCCGGATTTTAACTTTGTCGCACCTTAAGGCACTCTCTCTGCCTTCAAGAAAAAGAAAATGAAGAAAGAAACACATCACTGATTTTCCCGGGGGAGCAATAGGGGCCGTAGTGGAGGCCGGGCCTGCTTTCCTGGACTTTTCAGAAGCATTTTTGAGTGGTCCCCTTCGAGTGAAATAAACGCACCGCAGCTTAGCAACCACGGTTGATCGCGATTGCCTGATGTCACACCGTGATGATTATTGGCTTTGTGTATCGTCCACGTTAGGTAACCTTAGGTATAGGTTTGGTTTACGTTAGCTTAGGTTAAGTTAGGTTAGCGTAAGAAGGCGTTAGGGTGGCGTGGCGTGTTCTCACAGCGGTTACGCCTTGCGGATTATTGTCTTTGCGTCTCGGCCACGTTAAGTTATGTTCTGTTAGGTTAAGGTAACGTTAGCTCAGGTTAACGTTAGGTTACGTTAGGTTAGCGTAAAAGCCTTCAGGGTGGCGCGGCGTATTCTCACAACAGTTACGTCATGAGCATTATTGTCTTTTTGTCTCGGCCTCGTTAGGTTAGGTTAACGTTAGGTTAGCGTAAAACGGGTTAGGGGGACGTGGCGTATTCTCATAGTGGTTGCATGGACGTCGAGCATCACCTGCGCCCCTTCAGCCACTTGCGTTCAACCGTGGTTGCTAAAGCGTTCTGAATTCTAGATTTTCAATATATGCGGACCGGCCTCTTCCACGGTCAATACTGCTCCCACGGAAACATCAGCGATGTTATCACCACTTTCACTGCGCCGGCGGCCAGCGTCGGAGCGTAAACAAACTCGACCGCACTCCGCAATGCCAGCCCGCCTAGGGACAAACGCACAGAACACGGGCTAAGAAATTCCTCCGTGCGCGAAAACGTCCGCCGCCTCCTCAATTGACCAAAATGGGCGGGAGAACGGTTAGATTAGATTAGATAGATAGATAGATAGATAGATAGATAGATAGATAGATAGATAGATAGATAGATAGATAGATAGATAGATAGATAGATAGATAGATAGATAGATAGATAGATAGATAGATAGATAGATAGATAGATAGATAGATAGATAGATAGATAGATAAAAACACCAATCAAGTGCCGCATTTGAGCGACTCAAGATGCAAAGCATCGTTTGCTGAAGAGCGTATTGCGTTCTTTGTGCCCGAAACTAGTGCTGGTCGTGTTTTTCTCAGAAATTTTTTATTTGTAGCCATTATTTAAAGCTCATTAGGTGGCTCGCAAAGCTCTCGTGAAAACAGCTGAGGGCTCATCCAAGCTGGGGCCCTATAACGTAAAACTATTCCAATATGTTTCTATTTCAATCTCCTGACGTCAAATTTGCGTAACCACCAACGCAAGCACCGGGCGGTCACCCGCAGGGTTGTCTGAATAGACCAATCAAACGCTCTCCTCGTTCGTAGGAGGTCACTTTTGTTTGCTTGAAGAACGAATAACATTGCATACACTAAGCGGCTTGTCGTATCTAATTGACTGACAAGAGGTGAGGAGAACGCTCTAGTGGAGAGGGATTCGATGGGGCCGAGCCACTGCACTGAAAGTTGATAACCAGATGAAGAGGGTGGTGCCGGCGTCTACGATTGGTCGGCTTTCCCTTACTTAGCTTGCGGTGGCTGGTAGAAAATCGCGGCGGAATGCAACGGAAGCTCAAGAATGACGCTAAAACGGACCCTCAGCAAAGAAGAGTTGGCAGAATGAGGGGGTAAACGTGCCGAAAATGCTCGAAAACGTTACACGACCACGCAAGATGTTTTATTATACGCAAATACACCCATGCTCTCCGGCAGGTGCGAGTAGGCAGCGTCTGAGCGATCGGCGGCAGCCATCTTCTATTCCTTTCGGAACGGGGCAGCCTGCGGCTATTCCGAAGAAATTTCAGTTTTATTCGGCATATTAATGCATCTTTATCGCGTACACGTCACGTTGACGCGGTGAGTTCTTGCGGTTTTGTGACGTCGCGTGACAGGCAGGTGAAGTGGGTGCAGGCCGAAAACTTTTTACCAATAGCCGAGTGCTAATGGCGAAAAGGGGTCGAATCACAAATAACTGTCTTTCCTTTTTCTGTCAAATCATGCGTAATCAGTGCGTACACATCATATCAGGTGGGGAGGTTTTGCGGTTTTCGTGACGCCGCGTGACAGACAGGTGAAGTGGGGGTGGTCGAAAAAAGTTTTTGACCAATCGTGGAGGGCTGATAGCAGAATTGGAATAGAAAAGTTTGGAATAGCTTTACGTTATAGCGCCCCTGGTAAGTTCTTGTGCGTTCGTGTACAGGCCTGTTATCTGTTTTGGCAGTCACCGCAAACTTTTCACTTGCGTTGGCCTGGAAGACTTTGTATGTAGTATATGGTATGTACAGACGAGTGGAACAAATGCGGTTTCCGCTTGATTGATCCATGTTACGGGGGCGTCTCTGTGTGATAAAACGTAATAAGCGACAAGCGTTGTTGTTTACACGAGCAAAATAAAAACGGAAATTTTCGTCTTTTTGCACGAAAGACAAAGTCGAACGAACGGTTAGTGCTTCGTAATCTCCTCATTCTCAAAAGTGGCGGCGTCAAATTAATCAAGCGTTTGCAAAGGTTCCTTTTCGCCGCCGGATTACAGCTGGGACACGCTGCAGTTTAAGCTCTTTTTCGCCGAAAATCTCGAAAAAACTACAAAAGGCAGCAGTAAATTCCGCGTTACTTTATTATTATTGTTACTGTATTATTCGTTTCTTGGGAGCGACGCCTCTTATCGTATATTTTTGTTATTTCTTTCTTACCGCGTGTCCCGTATAATTCGTATTTGTGCCTGTTCATGGATACCTGACCTTCCGCTGCCTCCCACCTTTCTTCTCCCGTGCTCCGAAGCGCACGGCTCTCGTCATCCTTCTCGCTGTGTTCCGCACAGTCCAGCATAATCCCCTCGCGAATAGTGATGAATAGGTTGCCCAGCAACGGCGACAGGAGCGCAGAGACTCAAATGTCGCTATAGCTGCTCGTGTGCCACGCTTGTCACGAACGCGCTTCGCCGCAACGTGTCACGAAGATTGCAAAAGCGAGAGAGAGAGAGAAAGAGAGAGAGAGAGACAAAAGAAAGTAAAAGAGCGAGGATGGCCCCCGGTGGCCCGGGAGAGTTGCTGCTGTGGCTGCTGAGCCAGCGAACCCGTTCTGGCTGCATGAGCTCGGGGCCGTGGATTCGACGTCGTGCGTGGTGGCTGTGTGCAGTGTCCGCGTATAGTATATTATTATTGCATGAAACTCTATATGGCGTGAAAGATCGCGCGTGGCTTCTCGGCGTTGGGCGTTTCTGTTCTCGTCGTCGCCGAATCGTCGCTGCGCTCGGTAATAAGTAGCGTACGCACGTACCCTCTTGCCCGCTATGGGAGAGACGAAAGGAAAGAGCAAGGAAAGGAAAGGAGAGAGAGAGGGGGGGAACGCGTATTTGAGCGCTGTGCATTCTTCCTGCTTTTCGAAACAACGCATTTGTTTCTTCTGTGCTAGTTCTTCTCCAGCGAAGCTGTATATGGCTAGGCTACCATAGAATGTTCACATCCGCACACAAAAACTATCGTCGTCAACGGCTCATACCGGCGTACGCACTAACACCCCCGTAAGCAAGCAATGCCTAGAGGCTACAAGCAGTCAGTAAAGCAAAGCGAACATTGCTTGCATTCTTTGGAATCACGCACAAAGCATACAGGACAGCATGTCGAAAACTGTCATCGGCGGCCCCGGAGAAACCTAGTTGTGTAGTGTTGAATATGAGTCGCGATGGGGAGGCCTCGCGTGCTTCGGACTCCCGAAGAGCAGCTCGCTTACGAAGCGCAACGGCGCGGACTTAGGCGACAGTGCGACGGTGGCGCGCGGCAAAAGCCACCGAAGATCGTGCCCGAAAGGCCGACCGTAGGCGGCAGGCCAGACGGGACACGACGCCTGTCGCGAATCGGAGATTGCGGCGAAGAGACCCAAAAAAGTCTCTTCGATGTTGTACGTGGCTACTCACTTTGAGTGGGTTAGTTGCGATAACACTACCCATCTGGTCCTTGTCGGTGATTTGAATGTGGATGTGTCGGGACCGAAAAGGGAGTGGTTTACACGCTTCGTATTGGAGACATATCGCTTGCGATGCCACACCTATCCGGCCCAACCGACCACCCCGCGAAGTACGTGCATCGGTTTGACATTATCAAAGAATGCGTCTGCAGTGTATATCATAGCGACCACAAAGCCATTGTGACCGTCGTTACTAAGTGACAATGAGTGACGCAATGAAGTCTTTACCACAAGTTTTCTCATTACGATGTTTACAGCTCCGCTGGTCATCCACCTTCGCAGGGCGCAATTGCCTTGCATGCTTTACACTCTTTATTCGTTACGCATATGTTAAAATCAGTTAGCGATACGAATGTACAGAAGTGTTTCACTTATTTTGTGGGACTCAAGTGGAATGAAACTGGCAGTGTACGTCTCGCGAAATCTAAAGTGTATCATTTTATGGGAAATAACGTGCATGTAGACTGCGTGTACTGCCGTGAGCCGTGGATAGACGCAATGATGTCGTAGCCAAGAGGCAGGCTGAAGTGGCGCGCTGGGCTGGCACGGTGATATATTAGCCCTAAGAGGGGGATAGGATAGGATAGGAATAAGCTTTATTTGTCCAACGGTTATTGATGTTGGTGCCCGGGGCTAGGCTGCCAGGGGTCCATCGCCCGAGGAAAATCTTTCGAGATGCTCGGCAACGGCCCTGGCCCGCTGGACGGCCCACTCCTGGTCTTCGGGTGCCTCGCTGAGGAGAGCGGCTTGCCATCTCTCATCGAGGCGCCCCACTTCAGAGGGTCCTGCTGTTGTCTTCCCCCTTCCTCCTTGTCCTTCTTCCTCATGGCGTTGGCATTCCCAAAGCACATGGGCCATATCGGCCCGTTCGTGCTCGCACCCCAGACAGGAACTAAGTTCATCAATTCAGTTATCATAGTAACAGGGGTTGCTTCCTCAAGTTAATCTCTCACTGCAAGTAGTGATTATCACCTTTTACATGATTTTCTAGTGTCTGCTCACTCAAACTTATAAAGTGGTCTGCTCGCCTGGCCATAAAGGCTGTTTCACGAATGAAATAGCTGATAGCCTGGCGAGAGAGAGAGCCAAAGTGGCCGTGCTCTATTGATACTTCTTGAGTCAACTTACATAACTAATGCCAGGTTCTGGAGGCGCGTCAAATGTTGCTGGTCGTTTTGTACGCCTCTAAAACTGATTTCGCCGAGTATCGACGACGCCTGCTATTCCCTTGGCGCAATAATTTCTTTAGTGCTCTAAAAAACTGAAACCGTCTTCACTGGGTTACGTTGCCTTAAACATTTATCGCCCTAGGGCTGCTCTGGTACCCTTTGTGCCCGTTGTGCGGAGACGTTGAGACGATTGGTCATTGGCTCGGTCACCGTTTCTGACCGTTAAAGAAAACCGGTTTAAAGGTACCATTTGGACAACTTAAATTAGTTTTCGTTTTTTTTTTCATTCCGGCCACTTTTTTTTTCTTTGGACACTTAAAAGCACGCTTTCTCGGCTTTGGAGAAATCTTCCATATATTCAATATGATCTTATTGATAAATTTTTAGTAGATTCGGACGTTTTTAGTTCCTTTGATTTTTACGCGAAGCTTCTACTGTTTTCTATAGTAAGACATACGTCGTTTCCTAATGTAGTCGAGGGTTTGACGGAATACCATTCAAATTTTGTTGTTGTTGTTCGTCCCCCATAGTGGGTATGCACCATCAGGAATTTAACACCAAACAAAACAAAACGAAACCGTATTTGAATCTATAGATTCGTAAGTATTTCATACATATTGCATGCGTTTCGAGGACGCGACTCCAGCGTCAAAAATTTTAGCACTGTACTAGTCAGTTCCTCCCTCCGTCCTCTTTGCATCGTATGTATACTGTTCAGCTTTCAGAGTTCGCGATGAAAAAGTGCTTTCTTACGCCTTATGTGCAGTTGTCCCATGTGAGGCTGAAGCATCACCTCTAGCGGTTGTTCTTAGTGCACTCGTGCATTCTTTTGAAGAGCAGTTAACAAAGTCATTTTTATAATATCACCTGTAATTGTGTATACTGCCTCAAAATCTTGCTGATGTTGTCGACACAGGGGATATCAGAAGCTCATCATATCATTTCACCTAAGATTGCTTTTTCAGTGCTATTATTTTTCCCCTCTGCACTGTTCATACAGAGCAAGAATGAACTGTTCAGAAAGAACTATTCATATACATATATATATAGTCTTCTGCGGCTGTAATGTGTTGGTTATATACGTCGTGCCACTTTTTTTGCACATGTTACGTTGTAATGTTGTAATGCTCTGCTGCTACTAATCATACTTCACTCACGGTCCCCCGATGTAGCTTCTGCTGCTGGCCCTACAATTGGCGTGCAAAAAATGCTTAAGCTAACAACGAAAGAATAGGATGCACTGCACTGCGTTGCATTGCACTGCACTACACTGCACTGTGTTATACTGTGATGTACTGTATATGCTGTACTGTACTTGAGTCTTACTGACGATATATAGTAGTTTCTCTACTCGCTTACATGCTGCCTCGCTATTTACTTTATTCGCTTTACGCGTGCCAGGCCGTTGTCAAAGTCGCCTTCTTTGGCGAAACTCGGTTCACGACGCTGAAGGCCGCCAGTGCCGTTCCCCCGTGGGCGCCGAAATAAACGCCGGGCTGATCGATCAGCAAGCTGTGCTTAGAGGCCCACGAGCGGCCACTCGTAAAGGCTCGCCACTTGTGCCCTCGGATGCACTTCGCGCCGTGGGCCCATATCCGCCATTAAAAAAAGAAAATGAAAAGAAAGAAAGAAGAAAAAATGAAACCGTATATACAAGTCGCTGTCTGCGACAACCGCGTGATTTGAGAGACGTATTTACTGCTCGCGAGGGAACTGTGTTCGCAGCGAAGAATATAGCACCCGTACACAAACATAAATGGCGCGGAAGGAGATGGGGGCTGGGGGGGGGGGGGGGGGGGTGGGCGCTTTACTGGTGGTGGTGGTAGATCGTCTGTAGACTACACATTGCCTGCCTACACATCTTTCTTTTTTTTTTAACGTACGATAAACAGGAATAAAGCTAGATGGAAATAGAAATGGCCACCTTGCCTGTCTGTGGGTATTCCTTTATCTATAAGAATAAGAAATAAGCATGCCTTAAGAACGATCCTTGATTGAAAAACGTAGTCTTTGGATCAGCGCGGGAAACGATGGAAACACACAAAGGAATGCCACAGGACGAGCGCTTTCTAAAGGCTGAAGTTTATGAATGTATAAATTCCAACCCGCCCAGCTTTCCACCTTACTTTAAATACGTCTGACCATAACTATAACCATATATAACCGACGATAACGTATTTATTGCCTAATCTGCGGACAGTGTATGCGATTGTCGTTTTTCGTGTAATTGTATAGATATCAATGTACACTCGCAGTATACACTAATCATACAAGGGTTGCCAAAAAAAAGAGATATATACACTAGGGTGACGCTGCAATAGATAGAGTGGTCAGCGTATGAAATTTGCGACTATGAGGAAGAGGATCTGCTGCTTTTGTTTGGTATAAGGAAGATGTGTTGTGTATCTGAAAACGCGCATTCCTCCTGCAGTGGAATAATTTAGGGTGCTTGTGCTGGTGAAGTAAGCGCATAAATTATCCATATTCTGGGCGTTATGGTAACGGTGCGCGATGAACCCGCTTTACTTAGTCAAGGATCTCACCATATATCTCAGTATACCCCAGTATACCAGAGAATCCACAACTCCAGAACTTTCAACGTTACTCGGGTCGCCGGAGTCCTACCCGTATACTGCCTTTGCTGCTACACGCACACTTCCAGCTGAAATCACGCCATTAGCATTGTCGCAGAAGGTAAGGCTGTTGCAACAGCTCCGTAATTGTCACCATGTCAATGAAGAACGCCGTAAGAAATTAAGATAACATATATTCATCAAAGAAGGAAAGAAAGAAAGAAAGAAAGAAAGAAAGAAAGAAAGAAAGAAAGAAAGGCCACGTTTGAATGTGCAATTTACCGCTTCGATGTGAAGTAGCCGATGGGACGCGCACTCCAGCGATTTATTTATTTATTTATTTATTTATTTATTTACTTACTTATTTATTTATTTAATCGCTTTTTGATCGCAGTCACTTCTCGTAATTATGTGTGTGTAGCAGTTTTTACTTTTATTTATTTTGTTTTTACTATTTTATTTTTTTTCGCAGTTGGCTGTGGAACATATTTTTCATTGAAGCGGAAAACATGTTTCGCTCTTATTCGCTTACTTCCTGACCGTATTAAATTGGCAGGACAAAACTACGTAAAGCGAGTACTCGCAGATCATTCAGAGATCTATTGTAGTCCTGGCTCATCCATTTATTACGATTAACGTAGGGTGTATATCTCTGCACGACACACACCTCGAGTTATTGTTTTTCCCGGTGCACGTGGTTTTTGTAGAGCTTCAATATCCCGTAGCAACTGCGAGCACACAATTATCACACCACCTAATTATTATTAGGTGGTGGGACGCGGCAGCTAATAACAACAGCGTGCGTGAACTGAACCGTTCCTATCTCGCAATCTTTCGCAGCAGCACTGCTAGCGTAACTTCTCGAAATGTGCCCCCTATTTAGCCCCTTGGAGTAAAATCCCGCCAAAACAACATCATTGTCTACCGCAACATCGATTATTTGCAACGCCAGTGAATATTACTATCTTGCGTGTACTCGCATTGTGTCTCTTTTTACTCTTTTCATGTCTATTTATTGACGCTTTCGTGGCATTTATAGTATCCAGTATAGTGCGCGGTGCCACTCACCTGGGGCGCTTAAACTAGGACACTCGATGGTGAAACTATTGGTAGGTTGGCAGATTGGGCTAGTTGGCGTTCCGTGCAGTGAACAAGACAAGAAGGCTATAGCAAGAGACGTGGGCTAGAGCTTACTGCTGACTGAAATTTAATGCTTGATACAGGGGATTATAAAACGACGGAAATGTGAGATTATCAGAAAAGAATTAGATAAGAACAACTAACAAAATGATCAATGAAATGAATTAACGAGGTAT
This sequence comes from Dermacentor andersoni, assembly GCF_023375885.2. NCBI lineage: Eukaryota > Metazoa > Arthropoda > Arachnida > Ixodida > Ixodidae > Dermacentor > Dermacentor andersoni. The sequence goes on from NC_092815.1 coordinate 94,360,725, forward strand.
CACAATCAAGGGCAAATACATTGCTTTCCGCCAGAGTGTGTGTGTGTGTGTGTGTGTGTGTGTGTGTGTGTGTGTGTGTGTGTGTGTGTCATATACGAAGCAACAGGAAAATAAATCACCGACAACATTCGCACGACGAGAGAGAGAGAGACGGGGGGGGGCAGGGAGGTCAAATTGCACGACACATATGTAGAAGCATATGCAACGACACAAAAAGCAAGGCACAAACGGAGTACGTTTTATGCACCGTCATCACCGTTAGACATGTAGACAGAAGAGCAGATTGCAACGCTGCTGTTTTAATGGTGCTCCGGATCAGGCGCACTTGTTATTGCGGGGGAAGAAAATGCAGGATTCGTTGGCAAAGTTGCAGGCGGAAGGCAGATAATTGAATTCCAGACCCTTGGTTATGATGACTCAACTACGCCTGCTGATAGAGGTGACACCTCCTTTAGTAAACCATAACCTTTGAATGCACCAGAACAGCCGCAAAAAGACGCTGATCGCATGTCTTTGCGTTTGCGTGCATCGTATTTTGGTCGTAACAGGGAGTAGTAACGGTGTATTTCATTAAGGAGTCGAACGCCAGCCAATGCACTATCTTTCCTCTAATTGGTGGGTGCATTCGAATTTTCTTCTTCTATTACACAGGCTAGTTAGAAATCGTTAGACAGACGGTAAAATAAATTTTTTTTTTCTAGCACTGTTCCAAGATATAACGTGCAGGTTGTCTACCCATCCGTCTGCACTGGAACGCAGGTAACATTACGCGGTGTTTCTGCTTTTTTTTTATTGTGTTGATAATACACTAACGTGGCATTGTTCTGTAGAATTGCGGTGAACTTTTGTCACCTCGTACAAAACAATCTTTTCCAAATTCGTATTAATGTGATTACGTCATCATCATATCATTATGATAAGAACCTAAATCAGCCACCTTGTCTGTCTGTCTGTCTGTCTATCTATCTATCTATCTGTCTGTCTGTCTGTCTGTCTGTCTATCTATCTATCTATCTATCTATCTATCTATCTATCTATCTATCTATCTATCTATCTCCTTTACGCCGCTCCTAAGTTTTAAAAAATATTTGAAATTTCTCCGGTGCTGGGCGGTAACGAACCCTCGTCACACGCGTTGCTAAAATATAGCAGCCCGCCGTTTCAGCGCTGAGCCACGAATGCCCGCGGGCAGCGAGGGAATTCTCAGCGTTACCCAGCAATGGCACACTACCACTGCAATCCCGGGAGCCGTGAAAAATGAGGGAGACTTCGAGGACGCGCCTACAGATGGCGTAGCTTGGCAAGAGGGAAGTGAGAAAGAGGAGTCCGACTGCAGCACAAGGCTCACACATGAAGTGTTTCGGCGGTGGCAATGCAGTGTGTCGCTACTTTGGTTGACTGCAAATCGCATTAACGTCGAGTGTCATCGTGAGAAGGATGCTGCCGAAATTTCGTATTCTTTCTTTTCTCACTTTTCTACTGTGCACAGATAGCATTTTATTACGTCTTTTGAGGTCTCGGTTTCTCTTCTTTACGCGTACAGCTGTTTTCTTAAATGCATCTTGGAATAGACACCTCTTCAGAAGTCGATTTTTCTCATGTTGCCTTGTTCGACAGCAACAATGACGGATTAAAGACTATCTTGATGAAACCCCTGGTTTCAATATGCCCTATAAGTGAAGCATTCAAGGGGGAAAAAAATGAAGAAAGCATTGTTATGCTACCAGCGTCAGCTCCAGCAGCACCTCTCATAACGTTACACCCGGGAAATTGACAACACAACTTCGACTATTTATTATTCATTAAATAAAGAACTATGGTAAGGTAAGCCTCCTTAGCGCCGTCTATCTCAAAGTCCCAAAACTATCGAGGTAAGCACGAAGAAAGGAGAAAACAAGATGAAAAGAAGACGATGAAATATCAAAATAAACACTGCACGCCCTATTAGCCCCGAGAACGAACTACAGGGGCGCTGCGAGCGCCGCTCGCGTGACGTCAGGGCAAGGACTCGCGCCTGTCGTCTGCTACAGTTCGGGCGTTGTGCGGGCGCTCTCTGCCGTGTTTTCGTTTGTTCGCCCTCGTTCTCTCTGCTTGTATAGTTATGGTGGTCATCTCAAATATATTTTTACGACGTCTTCCTTTGCGAACATTTATTCAAAGAGCTAATTTCTTATACAACAATGCAGCTCTCAAAGGCAACGCTGCAGTGCCAGCCGAAGAAGCGCAAAAGAGCCCATTGCGCGTTTTTCATGCGCGGATGGACAATCGCAAAAAACATAGCATACAGGAATCCAGTTATGATACCATACCTGCCACGGTGCAACAAGTATGTCCCAAACGCTGGCTATATATGACTTCTACAACAGTTACGTTGATTTTAATCCGCTAAAGCAGGTTTGCTCCCGACGAGTAGTTCATGGTATAATATCGAATTTTTGCATTTCTTCACAGAAACGCGCGGCAGTAACACGGGGACCTAACTAATACTGGAGTTTAGATTCTACAAGCACCACTTGCTGATTTAACTGATTGTCAACATTAGGCGGTTCTTCCCGTGTTTATTTATAGCGACGTAAATTTGAAGTAAAGTTAATGAAGGCTTACAGCTATTTACAGAATACAAATAGGAATGTACCAATATATATTTCCTTTACCGTGATAAACGTTCAACTCACTTGAGAAATTTACTGGTGCGTGTTGCTTGAGGAATATACATGACGAATCTGTTTGGCGAACTGACACAGGCTGCTCGGCCCAATTTTTTTAGTGAAATATGCCTGTTGGACCGCATGGCTGCAGCCAGAAAGAAGTCGAAACGTCAATCATTAGTAGTTTGGGTCTTATTGAAGATATCGAAATTCCCCAGTGGAGGGTCAGAAATCAAGTGAAAGTATATGCAAGGCTTGTGGTGCTTTCTTTATGAATGTTTGCGATTAGATTGGAGCAAACTTTATTTAGCCTGCAGTTGGTCAAGGTATGTAAGGTTTTATGTACCGACGAAGCGAATAGTTATCCGTTTGTATAATTAAAGAACGCTGGATCGAGACATCGTGAGACAGAAGGTGCTTGAATTTTCCTTTTCTAGGCAATCTAAGCTGCGCTGTAGTAGCTCCAGAATACTTTAGCCATTTCAGTTGGCGCTGTAAAACAATGCTTTATGGCTTCAAATTCGATGTAGTAGTGAACTGATGGGTTTCGCGAACATAGCGTGCCTTGCCATACCGACAGTCGATTGCTACCGTTACGTGATCAGTGGTGTGCCATATTGTCTATAAAGGCTACTGAGGGCCACTTATGAAACATGTCATCACCTTCAATTGATTCGCTCTCGATTTTAACGAAACTTTTCTCTCAGGTGATTGCTACTATGGTGTTTGTGAATTAACTATGTAAATACTCTACATGACGCGCCGTCGTGTTAGCAGCCATGAGCAATTCGTTTTTTGGAGGCCTGTTTCAGAGGAGGATGAAAGTAGCAGCAAACTTTTTCATAAGAAATGCGTGCCTATTTTTTGCTCATTAATGAATGGCCATATTTGAATAGAACAACACACCAGAGTAATAAGAATCATGATGACAGCTTCGCTGGGCAGTGTCTTTCTAACATCGGATAACATGCTGACGCCAATTACCAATATTTTTCTTCCATGTAAAGTACAATGTCTCTCATAGCTAAATACTAAGGGAATGTTAAATGTTTAGCGAGGCATCATACACAACTTCGCATGTTGAATTTGCAGACATTCCTTTTACGTAACATTTACGGATAGACACGGCGCATATGTGCATTGCAAAACCAGTAGACCTCTTTAACGCTACATAGCTTGCGAAATCCAAGCCGCAAAGTTTCTCGACTCACGCGCTTTTGAATAAGAAACTGTGGTTAAGCCATGGCAGCTGAAAGAAGCCGACGTATCCTTCAATACGTACGGCTCGAGCCACCCATACCCCAAGATACACGAAGGGAACGAGCGCGCGCGGCAGCCGGGCGAGCCGGAGCGAGCGGCGTCCTGGCCGTGACGCCACTCGCGAGAGGGCGCCACTCCTAATTCTCGCCTCTAATAACACGCGTTACAAAATTTGCAACACTCTCTGAAGAGGAGGGTGTGAGGCCAGAAGAAGCGAAAGCGAGCAATTATGCATAATCATAAAACAAGAGGAAAGGAATCCTTTGCAGGCCTGCTGTTATAATACATAAACGGTAAACGGTTCTATAAACCGAAGCCAAGTTAACGCGCACCGTTTCGACATGAGCTCGAATAAAGCGGTCGTCGCCCCCCTTTTTGCTTACAGTGCAATCCCGGCAGAAATAAAGCGCAATACCGCAAGCGTAGAACAAAGGGAAAGATCCCAACGTCCTTTTGCTCACGCGTAATTGTCTGAACTTTCCGCCGGCGTTTACACGATCACCGCGTGCTTAAATTCTCCGCATATAATTTGCATATAAACGCTGAAGCCTACAAACGGGCACACAAGAAGATGGAAGAAGACGGGACAAGCCGGAGAGAGCAGGCAGTCGGAGAGGGAAGGCAGGCGTTGTCTTTATGGCTTTGATGACAAGCATGGCGGGTAGACAAAGATGACACGAAAGCCTCCGGCGTCCTCTTTCAAAACACGTCTGCGAGAAACCTGAGTACATCACAAAGGAAAGAAGGAAAAAATAAAGAGAGAAAGAAAGAAAGGAAGGGTGAAATGGAGAGACCGAGAGAAGTAAGATAAATTTGGAGAGGGAAGACAAGGAGAGAGCGTGTAAGTGATAACCGAGAGGCGGCGCTGAAAAACGGCAAGTGATGAACGCATTCCGCAATGTGAGCGCTTTAGTATAGAAGGGAAGCGCGTTGACAACTGTGATCGTGAGCAGAGTGCTCGGGACTGTTCCCTCTTACGTCTTTTATTACTATTTTCTTGTCCCTCGTTTAAACACTGACCGGAGGGAAAGGAGGGGAGAGAGGAAACGACGGCGCGGTCCATTTCACGAAAGCTCTCGAGCCCCGGTTATTTGCCGACTGCGTGCCGGGCTGCAGCGCCGGGCCAGCAGCGACCGGATTCGACTCACCGAGGGTGTTGCGCGCTGGGGGGCGGAGGCTGATGGAATGAACCGTATTAGCGAAGCGCTTCGTCGAAGGGCGTATCCTCGCGAATCACGTTCGTGATAGCTTCAAATTGCCGCGCGCCTCAAATTGCCCCGGCGGCAAAAGGCGCCTGCCGATGGGCAAGCAGACGCGGGGATTCTGTCGGACCCGTTGTCGGCGACTAACGCACGCCGTGACTCGCCTTCGCTGGCATGAACAGAGAGTGAGGTAGAGAGAGATGGCTAGTTGGGCCGCCGCCAGATGATACTTGTTAACTCGGAAACGTCGCGTAGCACTCAGCAGTGCTTAGCGGCAATGACTGCGGGCGACCGATGTGAGGGGGAATATGACTGCAAACACTCTGATGAAAGTCGGTGCTTGGGGTGGAGCCTGAGCAAAGCGCCGGTAAAAATGCGCGTTTTGCCCGGCCTTTAAAGCGGCAGTAGCTGAGGCAGTATGTTGGGCTAGTTGGAATTGCTGAATATTTCAGGTGCGTTTAAGAAAATTAGGGTTCATCCCTCTTTTATAGGAATCGGTAGAACACGAAAATGAAACGTGTCTTCATAGAAGCTCTTGCATGTTTACTTCGGGAACTCATGGTCCCCTGCAGCGAAAGGCGCACGATTTGCGGGCCGGCGACTGTGTTGCAGGTTTGCTCGGCATGTGCCGTCCTGGTGGCGAGCGTAGTCCAGTTGCCGAGTCGCTTTGGCCATGGTACGAGCATCTTGGTCCGACTCCGCCGTGTCTCAGACAGCTAATTGAGTTGCGACGCGCTCAGCTTCGGGAATGCGAGTGGCATAGTTCGCAGCATGCGCCTCGAACGCGCGAAGGCGTTCTGCTTCGCGTGTCTCTCGCCGGACCAAAGCGAGATTCGCCCGTCGACGTCCTTCCCTCTCTGCGCCGCTTAGCGCAGCAGTTTTCTTAGTTTGTGCCATTGCAAGCGAACCAGTAGGTGGTGTGGAAGCACTGCTGATGCATGTTGAAGCTGCCGAGAGAGAGAACCAATTTTATTTGCCACTGCAGATCTGGAAGTTAGGGCAGGCAGACCTAGTGTGGCTCCCAGGTGGGGGCGACGTCTTGGGCCCACGAGACGAGTGCCAGTTGTGTTTTCTTGTCTGCTCTTGTCAGCAGCTGGTTCCAACCCTCCTGGGAGGGAGCTGGCAGTAATGATTGTGGGGGAGGGTTACCTTCGCATCCCCAAAGATTGTGTACCCGAGTGGCGAACACTCCGTGGTCGCACTCAGTACAGACGGGGTCGTATCCCCGCCAGCGATTAAATAAAGCCTAGAATGACTGAGAATGGAATCGGTCTGCAGTCTGCGAAACGTGGTGGCTTGCGCTCTGTCGAGGTTGGGGTGGGGTGGCGGGTACACGCGTTTCGTCTCCTTGTAGAAGTTTGTAATGTCAGCATAGGATTTGGGGGCCTCTGCGAGAGCATCCGGGTTAGAGGGGCCGGCTTCCCGGTTAGTTAGGCCTCGGGCTAAATGGTCGACCCCTTCGTTCCCAGAGTTGGCCGCGTGAGCACACTAAGCTTACAGTTCTGTCGAGAGCGCAAACGCGGAGGATGTGGGCGACGGGGAGGCAAAGTGAGTTTTTCGATAAATTTTGGATGGCTTGTTTAGAGTCACTGAGAACCGCGCGTGTGCGGGGATCCGCGATGGCTAGCGCGATCGCGACCTCTTCGGCAGCGGTGGAGGATTGTGTGTGCACTGTAGCGGCGCTGATGAGAGTGGTGGTTGGCGTCGCTACGCAGGCTACGTATGCGTTGGAGTCGCATTTCGCCGCGTCCACGTACATGGCATGTTCGTCGGCGGAGTAGGTGACGTCTAAGGCTTCTTTGCCTTCAGCTGGCGGCGCCTATATTGGCGGCCGGGTAGCGTATTCTTGGCCATGGGTTTGATGACCAGCCGACTGCAGACTCCAGTCGGGAGGGGAGCAGTGGAGTGGATGTCAGCTGTAGGGTTGATGTTAAGACGGTTAAGAATGTGATGACCGTGTTTGGTGCGAGAAAGACGGTCATCATCATCATCATCATCAGCCTGGTTACGCCCACTGCAGGGCAAAGGCCTCTCCCATACTTCTCCAACTGCCCCGGTCATGTACTAATTGTGGCCATGTTGACCCTCCAAACTTCCTAATCTCATCTGCCCACCTAACTTTCTGTCGCCCCCTGCTACGCTTCCCTTCCCTCGGAATCCAGTCCGTAACCCTTAATGACCATCGGTTATCTTCCCTCCTCATTGCATGTCCTGCCCATGCCCATTTATTTTTCTTGATTTCAACTAAGCTGTCATTAACGCGCGTTTGTTCCCTCACCCAATCTGCTCTTTACTTATCCCTTAATGTTACACCTATCATTCTTCTTTCCAAAGCTCGTTGCGTCGTCCTCAATTTAAGTAGAACCCTTTTCGTAAGCCTCCAGGTTTCTGCCCCGTACGTGAGTACTGGTAAGACACAGCTGTTATAAACTTTTCTCTTGAGGGATAATGGAGAAAGACGGTGTATATGTGCAATCTTGTGTGCCTCTATCAGCTCTGTGAAGGGTTTGTATACTCCAATCTGGAGGAGACGCTGTCTGCTGGCGGACTGGGGCAGTCCCATTGCAGCCTTGTACGCCGAGCGGATGATGCTATTTACCGCCTCTTCGTCTTTGCGGCGGAGGTGGTAATAAGGGTATGTGTAGACAATCCTATTAATGAGGCAGTCTTGTGTGAGGCGGCAGAGGTCGGTCTCCCGCATTCCCCTGCGGCGAGTGGCAATGCGGCGGGTTAGGCCGTTGATTTGGTGGGCTGTGGTTCGGAGGCGTTGGATGGCTTCCGAGTTCTGCGTGTAGTTCTGCACCAGCGTACCTAACGCGCGGATGGTCTGTACGGTGGGTATGGGGTGGGTGGCAATGTTGAGCATGATCGGCTCTTGAGGGTCGGGGACGGGTCGGCGAAGCTGCACTCCGTAGGCAACTAGGCGCCACAGGCTAATCGACGCGTAAGACAAACCATGTGCGCAAAGTGCCAATACCAGGCTGTACCGCGTTGGAGCCTCCGCTGCTGGATGGATGGATGGATGGATGGATGGATGGATGGATGGATGGATGGATGGATGGATGGATGGATGGATGGATGGATGGATGGATGGATGGATGGATGGATGGATGGATGGGTGGGTGGGTGGGTGGGTGGGTGGGTGGATGGATGGATGGATGGATGGATGGATGGATGGATGGGTGGGTGGGTGGGTGGATGGATGGATGGATGGATGGTTGGATGGATGGATGGATGGATGGATGGATGGATGGATGGATGGATGGATGGATGTTATGAGCATCCCCTTTGGAACGGGGCGGTGGGTTGCGCCACCAAGCTCTTGCTATTATACTGCCTAATGTCCAACCTAGGTTAAATAAGAAAAAAAACACTATGAACTCCCCCAACCAAATTTCCTGATCCCCTATTGCGAACTTTGCTTTTGTACGTCTCCGTATTTTGTCGTTTCCCTACTTTTCTTCCACTAATCCTACAAGTGTGTGTGTGTAAGCCATCCCGCAGAGAGGCGGCTTGTTTACGATGAATGGACTAACGTTTCCCTCACCTTGGAATCGAGGGAAGACCGAGTGTTTATAAACCGCTGTTGTGCGACTGCTCAGTGGACTTTCTCTCGCAGTCATGTTAGACTGGTGGACTCTCTCTCGCAGTCATGCTACACTGATGAACTGCAACATCCTTATGTAGATACTGTAAATAAACTCATATTCCTCGTTCTCAATGAGAAGCAGTCCTTCCCTTCAACAACGTTCTCAGCGTGGATAAGTTGGACGACGGAATGGGCCAGCTACCATCTAATTCATGCCCGACTCCAATCTTGACAACTGATTACGAGCGATGGGATTGAGCCCCCAATCCTAACACCATGGAGCATGTAACAGGACGGCAAGCAGACGACGCGGCGCGGATGAGCGCATCTTGAGGGGCATACGGCCTTTCTATTGGCTAGGAATTCGTGTAACTTCCACAATGCTGCAACCAGCCAGCTATTTTACTCCTTGGCCCTAAGGGCATGCCCGTTACATCCGTTACAGGAAGTCAAGCGTGGGCGCCGGCATAAAACACTTTCGTTTTAAAATAGCGAAAAAAGAACAGAACAGAGGGATTGCTGTCCGTTGTTCCTTCTGTCCTGCCTCCATTCTCTTTTTCATAAACACACGGGAAATATGCTGTGATGTCTGTAAACCCGACAGTACTAAAGCGAAGCTTTCTTAGCATATCAGCTCCCACCACTTTGGGGTCCGTCTCTTTTTCTAATCTCTGTCGAATGCGCAGGGGCACCCTGAACTCTCGCAAGTATCGAAACATCCCGGATCGACTGTGGCGTTTGCCTAAGGGTTGTCCACTAGATGCGATCAAAGTTCACTCTCCTAACTTATGGTGCATAAGCGTATTAGCAAGAGATTTAAACGCACGGAAATCGTAAGCACGGGGTCTTTTGACAGTATACCAAGAACGGTATGCGTGAAGGTGGCTAGTTGGGTTTCGCCAATAAATGCAAGAAGGTACACTGAACTACTAACCAATCAGAAAGAGACAAGTGATGGCATCAGACGTATTTAAAACAGACTTCAGGAGACCCTTTCTCTCATTTGTGAATGACACCCGTCTCGGTATATTCAGAAATTAAGCTGCGGAACAATAAGGAAAGAAACGACCCGATACCGTGGAAACGTCGTAATCGTAGAGAGACCTGCACATTGTGCATATCATCTGTTGTGTTCCAATGCGCCGTCCTTCTAAGCTATAAGACAGCTTCGCTTACATGGACTAGGCGTCGGGGAAGTGTTCCGCTCAATTATTGTAGCCCATACCTGCTGCCGCAAGTGCTGCGGGCTACTCGGTTTTACACCCAAGCTGCCTTGATTCGTTATGATTTACGCTCTTCTCGGACGTGATTCTAATATAAGAGATTCCTCCCTTCGCTGGAACGTTGGCAGCAAGGACGGAAAGCAGAATTTGAGCAATGTTGTGCACTCTTGCGCTCTCTCAAGCTACGCGTTTCTCAGGGTTCTTGTGTAGTGCAGGCCGCTGTGTGATGGGGAAGCCCTTGTCTTCGGAGCCTCGTCAGGCATCCCTTCGGTACAAACTATTTTACTAGCAAGGTCATCAGGTCGGGGCTCGGGACTTTGCGATGCAATTCGAACAATCTCTCAAATATTTGGGCAGTTTGTAGCGTACCCAGTGCATGCGGTGTTGTCCTTCTTGCAGGGGTTGCGAAAAGACGCGAGTTGGTTCATCAGCTTCCGCGTGCGTGCGTGCGGTGCACTTGTACTGTTTTAGTCTGGCGATGGAAAAATTCGCAATTTTAATGGGTTCTACGAGGAGAAGTGGTATACCGAGTACGAATTGGGCGAGTCACTGAAACGAGAATAGCGAAATTTATGCGTGGTAAGACAACGAACGGATTCGTAAGGACAATATACATCCAAGTGATGGACACTTTGGCATTGGTTCAATGTGAAATGCTAGGATTGTATAGCAACATTATGCGGAAGGGTTGGAGCCTGACGTCAGTTGTAAGAGCAAACAAGCATGCCCATAGGAGCTGGAGGACGGCAGTATAGTGAGGGAGACTTAATATGCCTATAACCTGACTAATGGGTGAGTTGTTGATGACGGAAGCTTGAGAAAGCCCCCGAAAAATATATGACCCCGTGTATGAATACGGAGCGCTGCCGGCAGGAGAATGATCCTCAAGGGTCACTAATTTCTTTGAGAGACATTACCGGCGGGATATCTCGGAAACCCGAAAGTTAGCAAGAGTTAGTGACGGTTGCCTTGGAGAAATTGCTTTATATATAATATGACGCTGCACTGTTAACGCTTTCCCGACCACCCATGTCTCTATTTCTTTCTTTTTTTTTTTCAAAAACACATAAATCAAACGATCTTGCTTGTATCAGGGCTGTTCATTCGCTGCTCTGACCAACTCAAACATGGCGAATTTTGTTACGTTTGAAAAATGCTCATGCATTCAGAAATGTTGAGCAGACCTCACTTAAAGCTTTTCCAGTTTAAACAAAACTCCCGGGCGTGCCAATAAAAGAAAAAATGAGGGGTCTTACAATCGCAAAAGAAAGGAACAACACATGAACAAAAGTAACATTGTAAAACAGTTTGTAAGGCGAAACTGTTTTCTGCACTCATGCATATTCCTTTTCTCGCGTTCCCTTAATTATGATGAAAAGTGCCAACAGAGGCCTGGAAAGAAACACTGCGAAAGCGAGAGTTCAACGTATAAAGAACGGGACTGCTTCTGAAGGCTGTTGAGAGACGCCTGAGCTAATTACTCTTAACTAATTAGTCGGCTACGCGCCCGAGCTCAGTTTGGTTGATTTCATGTGCGTCGGTGTTTTTTCTTTTCTATATATTTTTCCCTTTTCAGTGCACACAGCTTAGATTACGCAAATTACTGTGGTTCCGGCGCTTCACATGAACTTGCAGCGTGTGAACGGGGCCGGTGATTGATCGGCGCCTCAACGGTCATAGATTCCGTTTTCTTTTCTTTCTTTTTTTTACACACTAACAAAGGTAATATCAACTCCGGCATATGTGCTCCTTAAGGCTGTATCCCTGCCACCTTCTAAATCTTCAATGTGCACATGGTTGTAGAGCGAAGAAAGGGAAAGATATCAGTGCAACTAAATGCTATTCGCACAATAGTGCAGCTTGAAGAAATCAGGGGCGATTTAGTGGTAAATTCGAAGGAAATGTGTTATCATTACGTCGCACCGCTGTGAGGTTTCATGATTTAAACCACGTTCATCACATTGCAAAGGGCTGTGGTGCAGTAGCTCACTCGACACACGCCCTGCTTCTTCCATGAGCGAGGTGGAACTTGATATATTTATATATATAAGTAAAAGGGATTAATGTGACGAGTCGCGTAGGTTCAGAATCCATTACTAAAACTCAATTTCACGCTAACATTGCGATTCCTGACCAGACTTTATATGGGAGCCTGAATTTTATTTCTTCCTTCATTTTTCTCTGCACAGACGAGAAAGAAATGATCAAGGCAAACTCTCTGTAGTCCATTACTTTCTTTTCCTGTGTCTCTTCTGGGCTGCAGAATAAGATCAGTGAAATACAACAAATCCACTAAAAAAAAAAGTGGCACACTATTCCTCTTCCGTCTGAGGCTAGGTGCGCCATGTAATGGTGTCGGCACGAACAGCCACGTTAAAAACTACCGAACCAATCTTTGTACGAAAAGCGCGAAGAGACAACGAGAGCGAGAGAAAGAGAAAGATCGGCGTCAACCATCGCGGTACGGCTTCTATGATTCCCCGCTTATTGCCCTCCGCCCAATCAATCACGCGCCTGCGTTCTTGCTCCGCCGCAAACGAACCTTGTAGCCCAAAGAATGACCGCCGACGAATGAAGCCAAAAAGAAAAGTAAAATGCAACGCTGCAAGGAAGCTCCCTCGGTCTGCCGACTATACTCGGGCCATCCGCACAATCAGCGCTGTTTGCACAGGAAGTCCGGCGAGGCGGCAGCGGTGGTATAGCGAGTACATAGCGCAGCAGCGTCGCATTGCGACGGAACGGGGAGGGAAGCGAGACGACGACCCGCCGTCGTTGTCGCCGTCGTAGTAGATGGCAGCCAGCGCGAAGTCGACGCGCACAACAACGACGCTTCCTCCTCGTCGTCGGAAGAAGGCGGCGGCGGCGGCGTCACACAGCAACAGTGCGCGGAGTGTTTGTGCGATCGTCAAGAGGAAGGGACGCAAGGGTCCGAGGGTAGTTGCGCGAAGGGCTTTAGGGGAAAAGGAAACAAGGACTCGCGACACGGCGACGTTGGAGGAGCGCGCAGACGTGTCGTTTTCGCTCGCGCGGATCCGCCGCGCGTGTCCAATCGTCGTCTCTCCCTGCGTGACTCCTCGAGTTTCCTTCTCCCTCTCTCCGCACCCCACCCCTCTCTCCTAGCGCAGCGAAAGTCCACCGCGCCGTCGTCGTTGAGCGGTTCTGCTTCTCCGAGTCCACGCTCTGACGAGGATGAATAGGAAACACCGTAAAAAAGAATAAACAGAAAAAGACGGTAAAGCAAGACGAAAAATCGTGTCGGCATTGCCTGCGCCGTACGTCGATCTTCACCGCTGTAATTCGCCCGCTTTTCACTCCCCCCCCCCTCCCCCGCCTCCACCCTTTCTTCGACAAGCATTGTTTGCTCCGCGTGGCCGTCTTCGCCAGCAGGCAAGCGAGGCCACCGGCAAAAGCGAGAGAGAAAATGAGGTTTCCGGGGAAGGGGAGGCGAAGTCGCACAGCGCGCCCCGAAACCGCCGTCGCTGCGCCGGCGTGCCGCGCTATGCAGATGACAGCTCCCTCAGTTCCTCACTCGCGGAGCGCGCGCCCGCCGGGTTACCATGCAAAGCAGTTAGCTAGCTTATCCGGCGGCGCAGACAGAAACGCGATACCTGACCCGTGCCCGCTCGCACACAAGAGCGCGTGCTTTGTTCCCGGCTTGCGCGCAGCGGAGGGATTACCTCCGCGGCGTTCCCGCCGCTGTTTTCCTCGAGCAACTCGCTCTGTTGTGGCACGCTGTTGTCTTCCTCTTCTTCCCTGTCCGAAAAAACTAACTCTGTGGCGCATTTTGAAAAGACCTGGCGAGCAGGCGAGCCCAGCGCTTCTCTCAGTGTGGCAGAAGCCTTCTTTAGACGCCGGTGCACGAAAAAATAACGTGTGCGTAGAATAGAAGAGAAACTGCGTTGTTACCCGTGCGCGCTGAGGGTCATTCGAGAGAGCCTGCCCAGCCAGTCAGCCCCCCGACCCACCTCCCTTCGGGACCATTCTCTTCTCCTGCCGCCTCTCGAGTGCTCTTGGTTATTCACTCTGCGGCGCCGCTGATAAAGTGGCCAGGGGCTTGCGGGCGCTGCCGAATAGTCGGGAAAACGATTAAACGTGACGCGTCAATAGAGGCGTTCTATTGAGCTCCTTTTAAACTCGTGTATAATCGCGCCTGCCATGTTTATTCGCCGCTCTCTCTTTCCTTCTTTTCGTTTCGCACGGCGCGATTTGCATTCGTTGTAGAAGAATGCCCTGTCGTTCAACGGAGGCCTATGAGATCGCGAAATAATCGATGCCATTATACTTTACCCTTTCCAAGGTATTCCATTGGAAGCGCTATGGAGTTGCACCGATATATACAGTGTGTACCAGCTAACGTTAGCCAAGTGGTTAAAAACACACACACACACACATTATTAACAAACACAGTGCAAGATACGATATTAGCACCTACGGTGTTCTGTTGCCAGAGGCCTGGCGACCCCACACCATAGGTTAGCTGGGACACGTTAGCTGGGACGCCCTATATATAGTTTTCAACAGCCGAAACTATTTTCTGAATGCGGGCTTCATTCGCTGTATACTACGGTGACTCGAGAATCATTTCGCTGTCCGACAGCTTGCCGCCACAGGTGCGGTTGTCACTGTGCCATATTGTTTCAGCGAACACTGAACCCTTTAGTGCACATACACAAATGTTCAAAGTAGGTGGACGCGAGGACGGGCGCCGCGGTAAAGGGGGTACATCATGCAATCTCGCCAGCTACAGTTCGCAAGTTGCAATATGTGCCGCAAAGTAATTAAGAAGCTAGTAATGTCCAGCTCCTAGAATAACACAGCTCAAGGACAAGGATTATGCCATCTGCCATTGCTGATTATTTTTAATTATGTAAAACTTAAAAATGATCCCCCCGTATATAGGCCATCGCATAGCGTACGCAGCTACACTGCTACCAGACCAAGAATTTGCAACACGACACCCCAATCCGTGTCAAACTTATTGCCAAAAGTGCCGTGACTTTAGCTCAAAATAAGTAAGAAAAACAATGCTTGTATGCCACCAAATAAATTTGAAGCTACATTGCAAGAGGTAATCAACCCAACAACACCGACTTTGGGCGAGTTGGTTACGCATAATAGATCACAGTCAATCGCGCACAAGCAAGGACAGAGTGAGGTGCAGACAAAAGAAATGCATGCGTTGTCTACATCTCACTCTGTCCGTGCTTGTGCGCGCTTGACTGTGATCTGCTACGTAATGAACCAGACTGGAAACCAGAGCACAAAGCAAGAAAGGAGGAAGCGCCTACTTTCTGCCCGCTATTCGCAATTACAAGCTCAGCTGCGTTGTATAAAAGAGAAACTCATGCTATAAAGTGCGAAGTTTGTGCACTGGGATTCCAGCAATTCCCTCCCGCTGCGAGTTGTACTCTGCTTTCCCTGAGGTTCCAGAGCCGCTTTGCAAACAACAAAAAACATTTTACGCAACCATTCTGGGAGTAACGGTACGTAGTTGACGAGTTTCGCTACACGTATGTTCAGAAATATGAGAAGAACGAAATGGACGGACGCACAGTAATATGTTTTAGAGTAATGAAGCAGTGCTGTGGGAGCTAAAGCTGACGCGTGTTGTAATCGCACCGCTGGCACGAGTTGATGGGGTCTCGGTGCTGACGCCCGTTATTGCCAATGGGTCGCAAGCCCCAAGGGTAGCGTTGGCCTGGCGGCCTGGGGCACTGGAAGCATCCGAAGGTCCCGGCAAAGCAAGAGAAGACTGGTAACAGAACAACTTGTTTATTCTAACATAGCAAAAGAGCGGCCGGTCAGGTCGACCGAAGTGGAGAGACGGGAGAGCACGTAACTCAACAGTACAAATCGGAGCCTCCCTCCTGGCGTCCGGGGGCAGCTGCTCTTATACTCTCGGCGTCGCGGTCCAAAAGGGAAGGTTACGGGATGAAGGTCACGGGACGGCGGAGCATGAGCCCACGACGGCGCGCACGGTCGAGCCGAGAGACCTGCTGAACCGAGTGCAGTGACGCATCGCCAACCCGCCCACACGACGGCGCGAACGGTTGAGCCGAGAGACCTCCAGGCTCCTCATTCGGGGAACTCCGCTCCCCGGCTGCCGCGCTTTGACAAGCGAGGGCACACACACACACACGCACACACGAAGACACGTGGCACTGAAACACGCCTGGACACGCTTGGCGGGGAAGCGTTGCGGCGGCGTCGCACGGGCCAAAATGTCCGCCGCTTTGAACGAAGCCCCGGCGTCCGTTGCATCCGCGCCGGCATTACCGCGCGTTGTAGGCGAAACGTAACAGACCGCCCCGCCGGGGGAAGGAGATCCCGATGGTCAGGGGACTGCATCCGCTGTCCGGAGGGATGTCGCTCGATGATGCTCATAACCGAAGTCGGGCGTCCTTTGGCGTTTCTTGAGCGCAGCGCACAGAGAAGGCCTCGTTCTCACGTTCAGGTGCACACAGGACACTGCAAAGTGACTTCGGGAGAGTTGACATTTTTGTTCTCGTTTCCGGCAAGCGTTAGAACCACGCCTGAAAGTCAACCGCTCAGTCAGCAAGCACGGCACAAACCTCACTAAGCCCTGCCAGGCTCTTTCCCCTTTTATACTGCTGCCTAGTTCCTTACAGTAGTTTAGCAGCACTCAGAACGCGTCCACAAATCGGAAAAATTGCACTAAAAAGCACATCATCACTTTGAAACACTACACAAAAGCAATAAGTTAAAAATCCTGCCTCAGGAAGAAAAACATCAGTAACAAGCAATTTTGAGGCTGATTCCCACGTTAGGGGCTTCGACTTAAGCCATCGGCGTTACCGTTGAGACTCCCCTTTTTGTAACGCACCTCAAAGGAATATTGTTGCAAAGCGAGGCTCCAGCGCAGGAGGCGGCCATTTTTGGGAGAGATGGTCTGCAGCCATTGGAGAGGGCAGTGATCCGTTTCAATGATAAACCGCGAGCCGGCTAGGTAACATGACAATTTCTGAACGGCCCACACGATACACGCACACTCTTTCTCGGTGGCGCTATACGCCTGCTCACGACTGGTCAGCTTACGACTAGCATACAGGACGGGGTGTTCTACTTCTCCATTTTCCCGTTGGCACAGTACAACGCCCATGCCTCGCTCACTAGCATCACACTGAACAACGAACCCTTTTGTGTAGTCGGGCGATCGTAGCACAGGCTGGCTTGTTAGGGCGCTCTTTAGGGCGCTAAAAGCTCTTTCCTTCGTCTCATCCCAGACGACTGTTTGCGGCTCTGTCTTTCTTAGAGCATCCGTCAAGGGAGCCGCGATATCAGAGTACCTGGGGATGTACCTCTGATAGTAGCCGGCGACACCTAAGAACGACCGAATATCGGTCTTCGTGCTCGGTTGCGGGAAGTCTCGCACAGCGGCCACCTTTATTTCAGAGGGGCGGCGTTGACCCCGACCAATCACGTGTCCGAGGTAGACAACCTCGGCCTGTGCTAACTGGCACTTGGGAGCCTTGACTGTCAAGCCCGCATCGCGCAGGCGGGTTAGCACTGCCCGCAAGTGCGCCATATGTTCAGGCCAGGATGCGGAGAATATCGCTACGTCGTCTAGATACGGTAAAGCGAATTCTTGCTGTCCCCGCAACACTTTATCCATGAGGCTTGAAAAGCAGTATGGCGCGTTCTTCAAACCAAAACTCAAAACTTTAGGACGGAATGTCCCCATTGGTGAAATGAACGCCGCATACCTACTAGCCTCTTCTGTAAGTGGAACCTGCCAATAACCCCTGACAAGATCTAGGGTGGAAATAAACTGAGCGCTACTCACTCTCTCAAGGCGCTCCTCGATGTTAGGGATCGGATAAATTTGATCCTTAGTGATGGAATTAAGCCTGCGGTAGTCGACGCAAGGACGAGGTTCCTTGCCCGGTACCTCAACTAAAATCAAAGGGGAGGTATAATCACTCTCACCCGCTTCAATAACACCGAGCTGTAGCATTTTCTTTACCTCAGCCTCCATAATATCGCTCTGGCGGGGTGACACCCGGTACGCCTTGGATCGTACTGGCTCTGGGGAGGTAAGTTCTATGTCATGAGTAAGGACAGAAGTCCTACCAGGCCTCTCAGAGAACAGACCTTGAAACTCTTGTAAGAGCTGGTGTAGTTCGGTTTTCTGCTCAGGCGACAGCGATGCTTTACTTATTAAGTCACTAATGACTTGATCGGTGTCTTTCCTGTTCGTCACTGAGCCTAGTCCCGGAAGCTCGACCGGAAGCTCTTCGGGCACGTTTACCATCATGCACACCACTGCTTCCCGTTGCTTATAGGGTTTGAGCAGATTACAGTGGTAAACTTGCTGTGCTTTCCGCTTTCCTGGCAGACTCACCACGTAGTTAACGTCCGACAGTTTTTGAACAATCCGTGCTGGGCCCTCCCACTGCACGTCGAGTTTGTTCTTTAGCGATGTGCGCAATATCATGACCTCATCGCCCACCTCAAAACGACGGGCCCTGGCTGTCCGATCATAATAAACCTTGGCCCTCTGCTGGGCCTCTGCCATTGCTTCACCTGACAACTCCTGTGCCCTTCTTAAGCGTTCGAGGAGCTTAAGCACGTACTCTACCACGACTGGGTCGTCGCCCCTGCCTTCCCATGATTCTCGAAGCATGCGAAGCGGAGATCGCAGCGAGCGACCGTACACCAGCTCAGCTGGCGAGAACCCCGTAGCCGCATGCGGCGCGGTTCTTAAAGCAAACATCACTCCAGGCAGACACAGCTCCCAGTCAGTTTGATGTTCAAAACACAATGCTCTCAACACGCGCTTCATGACGGAGTGGAGCTTCTCAACGGAATTCGACTGGGGGTGGTGCACTGAGCTGTGTAACAGCCTTACCCCGCACCTTTCGAGAAAGGCTGTCGTCAAAGCGCTAGTAAACACTGTACCCTGATCTGACTGGATTTCTGCAGGAAAACCAACTCGCGCAAATATGGACAGTAGTGCATTGACTATCTCAACTGAGCTGAGTTCTTTAAGCGGCACTGCTTCAGGGAACTTTGTCGCTGGGCAGATCACAGTCAAAATGTGTCGGTACCCCGTGGCTGTTACCGGCAGAGGTCCCACTGTATCAATAACGAGCCGTCTAAAAGGCTCCGTAATGATAGGTACCAACTTCAACGGCGCCCTCGATTTGTCCCCTGGCTTGCCCACCCGCTGACAGGTGTCGCATGTCTTCACAAAGTGGTCTGCGTCCCGAAAACACCCTGGCCAATAGTACTCCTGCAAGAGACGGTCCTTAGTTTTCTTAACTCCTAGGTGTCCGGACCACGAACCCCCATGCGACAAGCGCAACAGATCCTGACGATAGCATTGAGGCACGATCAGCTGATCGAACTCCACTCCCCTGCGGTCTAGATACTTCCGGTACAGGACCCCACCTCTTTCCACAAAGCGAGCATTTTTCTTGGCGATACCTTCCTTGATAATGCAGCGTATGTTTTCTAGGCTGCCATCCTTCTTTTGCTCGGCTATCAAAGCCGACCGGCTGACTTTTAGCAACCTGTTAAGTCCGTCTGACGTAGGCGCGATGAGCAAATCTGGAGACAGCTCTTCTAACTTTCCCGTGTCGGGATTTTCCTCTCCAGTATCTGGTGCCTTTAACGCTACAGGCTCAATTTTATTCAGTTCGGGCGTGCTCTGAATACCAGCTTGCTGCGCCTCTGACCCTTTCTCATCGTTCAACAACGTCGGTCCCGCAACTACCGCCTTTGCAGCGAGCTCCCGAACCTTCGATCTGGTTAAGGCCTGAACGCTAGCCTCACCAAACAAAAGCCCCTTCTCGCGCAGGAGGTGATCGGACCTGTTCGAAAATAGGTACGGGTACTGGGGGGGCAGCATAGATGACACTGCGGCCTCCGTCTCAAGTGCTCCGAAAGGTCCTTCAATAAGCACTTTTGCTACTGGCAGACACACGCTATGAGCTTCCACTGCTTGCTTGATCCATGCGCACTCGCCCGTGAACATATCGGGTTCTACGTAAGAGGGGTGAACTACATCCATTGTAGCTGCGGAATCGCGAAGCACTCGGCACTCTTTCCCGTTCACGAGGAGGTCTCGCATGTAAGGCTCGAGAAGCTTCATGTTCTCGTCAGTGCTGCATAAAGACAAAAACACGACTTTTGTTTTTGTTTCTGGACACTGCGCCGAAAAGTGACCCGGCTTCTGGCACGTATAACAAACGCGCGCTTGCCTCGTCTCGAACCGCTTTCTGCGTTCGGCTTCGGTTGCCGCCGTCTCCTTACGTTCGGTCGGACTGCTTTCACTCGCATCCGAACTACGTGTGTCCCCCTTTGCTCTCATGGGCGTGAACTTTGGCCTCTCAAACTTGGAGCCAAATTCACCCTTTTGACCGTCCTTAGCTCCACGAGCCCGACGCGTCACAAACTCCTCGGCTAACTCAGCGGCTCTAGCCACCGTACTAACGTCTGGCCTATCCAAGACCGAGTACCGCACGTTCTCAGGTAACCGACTATAAAACTGTTCTAGCCCGAAACACTGCAGAACTTTCTCGTGGTCACCAAACGCTTTCTCTTCTTTGAGCCACTCCTGCATGTTTGACATAAGCCTGTACGCAAACTCTGTATATGACTCACTTCTGCCTTTCTCGTTTTCCCGAAACTTCCGACGGAACGCCTCCGCTGACAGCCTGTACTTTTTTAGCAGACTCGATTTCACTTTGTCGAAATCCTCTGCCTCCTCTCTCTCCAAGCGAGCGACTACGTCGGCCGCCTCGCCGGGTAGCAAAGTGAGCAAGCGCTGTGGCCACGTTTCCCGAGAGATCCCCTGCTTCTCGCACGTTCGCTCAAAGTTAACCAGGAACAAACCAATGTCCTCTCCAAGCTTAAACGGCCGCATCAGGTCAGTCATTTTGAGCAATACTCGTTCTCCTGCACCGTGTGCCTGACTTCCATTACGAGCGCGTTCCATCTCTAACTCGAGACGCTTCATTTCCAAAGCGTGTTGACGGTCGCGCTCTTCTTTTTCTTTCTCTTTTTGTTCTTTTCGTTCACGCTCATCTTTCTCTTTCTGTTCTTTAAGTTCACGCTCCTGTCTTTTTGCCGTCTCCCTCTCCTCAATGGTCTCAAGGCATTCCGACAGCTCGTCATCCTCAGCTTCTAACTCAAGAATAGCCCTTAGCAGTTCTGGTTTTCTGAGTTTGTCTGAGACATCCAGACCCAACTCTCTCGCAAGCTCCAGCAATTTCGGTTTGCGCAACGACTTCAAATCCATGGCTGCTCTGAATGCTGCTTTCTCTACTGCCTACTATTGTCTTGCCGCAAACTAACCCGGTAGCAACGACAACCACAATTACCAGCTCTGTTTCTAACACTAACAAAAGCCTGGCAAAACTCAGAAGAAGAAAGTCCCGCACTCACCAAACCTCGCAGCCAAGACTTCAGCGCAGTCGTTCCGCTGCAGGCAACCAGTCATCACACAGGGCTCGTTGCGCTGCTCCCGGATGGTCGTTGTGCTGCTCAGCATACAGTCAACCGCATCTCTTCGCTGCTGGCCTCCGTTGTCGCGATCTCACCGCTGGCACCCAGATGTAGTAATCGCACCGCTGGCACGAGTTGATGGGGTCTCGGTGCTGACGCCCGTTATTGCCAATGGGTCGCAAGCCCCAAGGGTAGCGTTGGCCTGGCGGCCTGGGGCACTGGAAGCATCCGAAGGTCCCGGCAAAGCAAGAGAAGACTGGTAACAGAACAACTTGTTTATTCTAACATAGCAAAAGAGCGGCCGGTCAGGTCGACCGAAGTGGAGAGACGGGAGAGCACGTAACTCAACAGTACAAATCGGAGCCTCCCTCCTGGCGTCCGGGGGCAGCTGCTCTTATACTCTCGGCGTCGCGGTCCAAAAGGGAAGGTCACGGGATGAAGGTCACGGGACGGCGGAGCATGAGCCCACGACGGCGCGCACGGTCGAGCCGAGAGACCTGCTGAACCGAGTGCAGTGACGCATCGCCAACCCGCCCACACGACGGCGTGAACGGTTGAGCCGAGAGACCTCCAGGCTCCTCATTCGGGGAACTCCGCTCCCCGGCTGCCGCGCTTTGACAAGCGAGGGCACACACACACACACACGCACACACGAAGACACGTGGCACTGAAACACGCCTGGACACGCTTGGCGGGGAAGCGTTGCGGCGTCGTCGCACGGGCCAAAATGTCCGCCGCTTTGAACGAAGCCCCGGCGTCCGTTGCATCCGCGCCGGCATTACCGGGCGTTGTAGGCGAAACGTAACACGCGTCAGACAAGCAGCATGATATGTATGTATGTATGTATGTATGTATGTATGTATGTATGTATGTATGTATGTATGTATGTATGTATGTATGCATGTATGTATGTATGTATGTATGTATGTATGTATGTATGTATGTATGTATGTATGTATGTATGGATCATGAGACTCAAATAATCAGAAGAATAAGAATGGGCTGGGGTGCGTTTGGCAGGCATTCTCAGATCATGAACAGCAGGTTGCCATTATCCCTCAAGAGAAAAGTTTATAACAGCTGTGTCTTACCAGTACTCACGTACGGGGCAGAAACCTGGAGGCTTACGAAAAGGGTTCTACTTAAATTGAGGACGACGCAACGAGCTATGGAAAGAAGAATGAATGATAGGTGTAACGTTAAGGGATAAAAAAAGAGCAGATTGGGTGAGGGATCAAACGCGAGTTAATCATATCTCAGTTGAAATCAAGAAAAAGAAATGGGCATGGGCAGGACACGTAATGAGGAGGGAAGACAACCGATGGTCATTAAGAGTTACGGAAGGGATTCCAAGGGAAGGAAGGCGTAGCAGAGGGCGGCACTAAGTTAGGTGGGCGGATGAGATTAAGAAGTTTGCAGGGACATGGCCACAATTAGTACATGACCGGGGTAGTTGGAGAAGTATGGGAGAGGCCTTTGCCCTGCAGTGGGCATAACAAGGATGATGATGATGATGATGATGATGTATGTATGTATGTATGTATGTATGTATGTATGTATGTATGTATGTATGTATGTATGTATGTATGTATGTATGTATGTATGTATAGATGCATGCATGCAGGCATGCACTTTCAGAGGCATGCCATGATAACAAAAGTGGCACACGTCACCTCGCTGACGCTTGAACGACGAGAAAGAGCACAGTGCGAGGAGCCTAATAATTATCTCGATCTTCGGTGCCGGCGTCGTTGTCTGTATAAAACCGTCTGGGTGTCGTCGCCATAAAGGCACATCATCATCGTAACGTCGTCATCATATGGGCACATCGTGCCCAATCCGGCAGTTTGCGCGCCATCGAGATGAAACATCAATTTGATTTTGCTCTAGCTCGTCTCGCGCGACTATACTAAGGGTGGCTAATTCATTAGTGATCAATTCTTTCTGCGCTATTGTGCACGGAATCGTCCAGCCGCCGAAAAAAAGAATCTGGGCGCCAGAAAAAGGCTATACGGCTCGCGTATTACACATACCTCCCAGGCAGATTCTCCTTTTAAGCGCTCGCTCCGTCATGGCCCGTACTTGCGACAGAGCTTTCTCGCAGGAGCTATTAGCATAGCCGCAGACACTAATGGAGCTGTGATAGAAAAAAGGTGAAGTAAAAGGAGGCAATTTATGCTAACCGTCTACAGACCTCCTCCTCCTCCTCCTCCTCCTCCTCCTCCTCCTCCTCCTCCTCCTCCTCCTCCTCCCCAACCCGGTTCCTTCCCCAGCGCATGAAGAGCTATTATAATGTAACAGAAACAAAGAAAGAAACGAGTAATAAAATAAATGCGGCGGCGTAAAGAAATATCACAGGAGAAAAAGAAAGTATGGCTTGACGTCTTCTGGCTGTCGAACTAGGAAAATTAATTGCCTTGTATTTAGTTGGCCCGTTTTCTTTCTTTGCAGCTCCGATGACTTTTTGAGGCTGCAGCTTACTTTATGGTTCCCTCTTTTGTCGTAGCCATAGGAAACAAGAAACGAGGCACGCACTATTTACGTAGTGACGCTGACGCTCGCACAAAAGCGATCTCGCTTGCTCTTCTGTGTAACGCACATTCATCCGTCCATTTTATGCTTGGTTTCGTTTCACGCACCACGCATCTGCAACGTTGACTAAACGAAGCTTGTTCGCTTAACAGCCGGCTATCAACGCTTCCCGATAAAGAGGCTCGCGCCGAGCAACCACTCCGTTCGGGGCAACGTTTTTATCGGGGCACGCTCGCAGGAACAAGCCGTACAGATAAATAAATAAGGCAAGCACGCGACAGAGACCTGGGACCGCGGGCAGAATGAAATAAGCGAGAAGCGGGTACGTAGTTTAATTAGGGCTAAGTGAAGCGTTGAGTGGCAGACTGGCGTCGTTCCGGTATCTTTCTTTCCTTTTTTTTCTCTCTCCTTTTCTTTCTTCGTCTCCGCCATCCTTTCTTCTTCGTCGTTTCTTATGGCCTGTCGTTCTTTCTATTCCCGCTGATTTTCACTTTGGGACGTCTGTATCTGCCATCCTTTGCGTCCCGGATCGGAGCCGTCCATCCTAATCTCCGGAGAGAGTCTCCCAACAGGCCGGTACAGAGAGGTGTGAGACCGTGTCCCTCCAGTTTTTTTTTTTTTTTTTTTTTGCCGTGCCTGTTTAAGTCGAAGGGGACGTACACGACACGATTCTCCTCCCGTTGTTGTTTTATTACGAGATGAAAAAGGTGAAAGCACTTGTCTTGCTCTCCGATAGGAATCGGGTTGCGGGGAGATGGGATTAGGAAGAGATGGTCAAGAAGGGGAGCACGTCCCTATACACTTGTGGCAAAAATGTGGCACCACCGTATATATGAGGGTTGGTTTAGTGCGAACGTGGTCGGCAGTAAAACGAGAGAAAATAAATAAATAAAAAAGAGAGAGATAGCCGTCGCCTGTTCTTGTCTCGTGACCTCACGATTGGCGTGGACGTGTCCTTTTTCTTATTTGGCATGTACGTTTCCTGGCCCTGTTCTTGCGGGCTGTCAGCGCGCCCAGCGTTGTCTTAGGGCGGCGAGCCACGTCTGGCGACGCTGGCGTTTGACAATGGATAGCCGAACGAGAGGCGACGTTTCTTGAAATGGTTAAACGTTGTTTTCATGGACCGTAGAATCCCAAGGACAAATCCTTTCTCCCCCCATCGCTGCTTCAATAACTTTCGAAATTGACAGTGACTTGAAGGCAACGGCCCGTCTCTCCATCTGGCGGTTTATCGACAATGGTGTACCAGACAGGCAAGACTGGTATTGTCCGTGCCCGAACGCAAAATATAATGAGAGAATGAGAGAGAGAAAACGTAAGGTAACAAAAGACTTGAAGCCAAATTCAGCGGCCTTCGCTGATAATGGGGTCACTGTCACTATTGTTTGGTGCACGCGTTCGCAAGCCACTCTATACAGCCCCAATTCTTATTTGACATTACGGGCTTTTGAACTGAGTTAATGCATATGCAGTTATACGTTGCTGCTCTTTTAATTTCCTCTTTCTTTTTTTAATATATTACATTAGGAAATGTTGAAACCTTTAGGTGGCGCCAGCTAAGCCCTTTATCATCTAAATACATGTAATGAAGGCCCCTGGAATGGAAATTCACATAAAACCCCCTCAAAGTTCAAGTCAACTGATATTAATCGGTCAAACGCACTTTATTGTAAGGTAAAATCGCACACATAGGTGAAATACATTCATTCCTAAAGTGACTAAAGTGCCCGACTATAGACATCCTACACCTAAGTTCTCTCTCTCTCTCATTCACTCCCCATTCCCCTCCCCACGTGTAGGGTAGCAAACTGGACTCAGTCTGGTTAACCTCCCTGCATTTCCTTCTTCCCTTCTCTCTCTCTCTCTCCTCAAGTCGTCGCATAATTGCTGTTATAGACAGCTCGCAAGAAGCGTCACGTAAAAAAAAAAAAGTCGCATCACACATGTACTTGCTCTCCCTTCCTTTAACCATGAAAATCTGGACTGAATAGCAGCTTCAGTGAAGAAGTTATTCTTGTTCTTCACTGGACATACTATTCCATCGAGGGACGGAATTCAGAAAGCTCTTCATTCGTAAGTGCTCTTTTCCAGTGGCTGGCTACCTTCGTTAATGATGTGTCCATCCTCAGGATCGGATGGAATTCGTTCTTACAAATAATTCTCTCTTAAGATCTTTTTGTGAATACGGGTCCAGATTTTTTTCGGGCTAAAGCAAGAAAAAGACATGTCGCCGAGTAAGTTACAACATGCCTTGTTGTTGGATAATTTTACCTGGTGTACAATACTGTAGACCAATGAATGATTCAACGTGCAAAAATATGCAAAAGAAAGGAAGGAAAAAGAAAAAGTGAAGTGTAACGAATTCTCATACATCCGTGTGTCAAGGCTCAGGGGTCAAACGTCTGAAAAAAACACGCTGAATTGAACGCGGGAGCGCAAACAATCGACGTTGAAAGACTCACAAAAATATAAATAAATAAATAGGCGCAACCGTTTCTTATTTTTGGCGTGCTCGCGTGCAGATTATGGCGTAGAGTTCGGGACGGGAAAGAGGTTCAACGTGCGGTGCATTGAACTTTATTTGACTTTCGTCAAATATCTATACCTAGCTTGCACCTCCGGCGGCTCGAAGAAACTACCCGGAGGATGGTAAAAGGATTGAAAAAGAACAAAGAAACGAAAAGAAAGGAAAGAAGGAGGTCCGTCAAAAAATTGCCGTGGCTATGTAACAAACAAACGCAAATAGGCAACGAAGTCAGTCTAGAGCGAAACGCGCTAGCCAAGGCAAGCCAGCACCTCGTAGGAGCAAGGCGCGGGTGGGCGGCAAGGCGGAGGGAGAGGGGGAAGGGGGCGAGGGGAGTTTGCGAAATTACTGGAGGAAGAGAAGGGAGATTGAAAAAGAGTACGGGCGAGGAGGGGGCGGGGGGTCGCTTCAGAAGCGCGCCCCAATGGGTGCCGCATTTGACTGCTGTATATAGTGCGACTTCGGCAGCGCAGCTTGGCTATTTCCACGTTTCCGCGCGCAGCAGCCACCCACTCATCCAACGTGGAGATGGGCAGAAAGAGTGTGACCTCCGCTCCCCCCCTCCCCCCCCTTTTTTCCACACCTCCAACCCCACCCTCGCTTTACTGGCAGCTACTGTATTGGTCACCATTGCTGGTCCATTCGCCTCGAAAAACGGCTGATGATCTCTGCAGCCGCCGGGAGCAGTCAACTCTCTCTCTACGAGGCCCGACGACTGATGCGGATGAATGGAAGCCTGAGACGGCAGCTGCATGATAGCGTACGTCATTTCATTTTGTTTTGCTGCCGACAGCGAGACTGCGTCTGGTGTCAGGTTCCTATGGCAGGTTCGAAGACGGAAAGCGCCTTCGAGAGCGGAACGCCTATCCGCGAATGAAACATAAACCCCGCCAGCTGAGCAAGGAGGCGACAGAGCGCACGCGCTAACGTGGTTGGAAGAAATACTAAGCATCCTGGAGTTCTATATTCGTAAGCTAGAATTATTCCCAAGAGCAAACACCGGACAGTCGGGATGTTAGACATAATACTAGAGAGAGGGGCTGACCAATGGCAAGTAGCACTTACGAAATAGACGCCTCGTGAATTCGGCCCCTGTTTCACTCCAGAGCATAGCGATCACTGCGGTGGTGAACGCTTACAGTCGCAACGTGTAAAACAAACCTTTCGCGGTGCCACTTCACGAAGCATTCGCATATTCGCGGCCACGCGAAACGGGCTTAATAAACCGACGGAACTCGTATTTTGTTCCCGAAATGCTGGCCCTTCTATGTCCTGTTGGCAGACTGGGAAGTTTTCCCCCCTATGGACCGAGATGCACCGGTAAACACCTAGGTATCATTAATGAGTTCTGAGACCTGATCGCATGAGAACCTCCTCTTTTTCTTCTTTTTTTCTTTCTTTTCAGCGTTTAACACAAACGGGAAACGCGGTCACCCTGCAAACTCTCCTGGAATGGACCGATATCACCGGGTTCAGAATGTATGCGTGCACCTGGCCCACGGGTACTATGATGCTGGCATTTTTCACGACATTTCCGGTTTGCTTCGGATTTAGGCAAAAAAATAAAAAATTCAACACGATGCCGAGGCGACCTGCATTATGCGCTTTGACAGCGGCCAGGGGATCCTTTGTGCGAGCGATCTCGCTAACACGGCGTTTTGCTGGGACAATTGGTGCATATCGGCTGTGTTACGTTATGATGGCCGAACAGTGGATGCAGCTCCTCACTTTACCCTGCTCCTATTTAAGCATATTCGTCTTTATCTATCTGACCATTAATTTCGAGCGTTAACCTGGCTTGGTCATAGCGGGTGAGGGGTGGGTGCGGGGAAATGGAGTGAACGCGTAAAGTAAAATACCGGCGTTCCTTGCGGCATAGCGTATAGTGAAACTCGTGAAATCGGTCGACACGAACCCTCACGCTCGTCCCAAGCCACATTCGTCACCTCGGATGTGCCGACGTCATGCTCTTGTCGGTGTACGCTTTGCGTGTTATTCAAGTCCAGTCTTCGGATTATTCGTAATTCAGCTTAAACCTGCTGTATTCCTCTTGATGACGCGGGCGCGAGCTCCGTCACGCTTACTTTCGCTGTTAATTTTACTAAAAGTAGGAGGGCGCGAGAACTGAGCCTCCCAAGCAGAGAGTTTGCTCCCGAAGAAATGGGCGCTGTCACGGTCCAGGAAAAGAGCGTGTTTCGAAGAGGGCAGGTAACGAGAAGAAAGAAAGAAAGAAAGAAAGAAGAAAAGAAAGAAAGAAAGAAAGAAAGAAAGAAAGAAAGAAAGAAAGAAAGAGGCCTAAGGGGAGATAAAAGAGAACGACAGAGTAGGCGCCGTAGGTATACTGAACTCGAGTGCCGTCGTCAGGAGGCGGCCGATATTGTGCGGCGGAAGCCGGGGCGGTCGGAAACGTCGTCGTCGTCCCGGGTCCACTCTAAATTTGGAA
Source organism: Dermacentor andersoni (assembly GCF_023375885.2). Taxonomy (NCBI): domain Eukaryota; kingdom Metazoa; phylum Arthropoda; class Arachnida; order Ixodida; family Ixodidae; genus Dermacentor; species Dermacentor andersoni. The sequence continues at coordinate 94,389,615 of NC_092815.1, forward strand.
CAGGAGCGGTGGCGCCGCAACAGCGGCTGTGTGGTGCTTGCGCCCCGGCCCGCGTGCGCGTGACGCTCTCTCCGGGTCTCTGTCCCTGCGACGCGCGCAAGCCGATGCACCTTGGGCTGGCTAACCCCGAAAGCGGCGCAACCAGTGCGCCATCTCTTGCCCTCGGCTTCCCTTCGCCAACCGACTTTCTGTGCGCATTGTGGGCACTCTCGTGTGTTCTGTACCCGGTTGCAGAGCGTCAGCCAACGCCTATTCCCTCCCTTAACGAGCTCGCGAGAACTCACAGTGTTGTGGCTTCTCCGGAAGGGAGAAGATCGTTTTAGAGTTTTCTTTCTTTTTCTTTTTTCACCCGTGTGTGTGGTGGCCGAGGCCGGCGTCGCGCGCCTGCCTTTGCAGAACCTTGTTCTTTTTTTTCTCTGTCTCTTTTGGCGCAACACATGTCGTTCGCTTTTGTTTCTTCTTTGTTTGTCCTATGCAACAACAAATTTATTACAACAGCAAAGTTACAAGCAAATGGCTGAGCACCTTAACAGAGAGAGTGTAAGAGTCGGGCTGAAGGTTAATATGCAGAAGAACAAAGATAATGACGAATAGCAGGGCAAGGGAACAACAGTTCAGGATCGCTAGTCAGCGTCTAGAGTCTCTGAAGGAGTACGTTTACCTAGGTCAATTACTCGCAGGGGACCCTGATTATGACAAGGAAATTCACATAAAAATGGGTTGGAGCACATACGGCAGACACTATCGGCTCCTGACCGGAAGCTTACCATTATTACTGAAAAGGAAGGTGTACAATCAGTGCATTTTACCGGTGCTGACATATGGGACAGAAAGTTGGAGACTGACGAAGAAGATTGAGAACAAGTTAAGGACCGCGCAAGATACCATGGAATGAAGAATGTTAGGCGTAACGTTTAAAGACAGAAAGATAGCGGTTTGGATCAGAGAGCAAACGGGGTTAGCCGATATTCTAATTGACATCAAGGGAAAAAAATGGAGCTGGGCCCGTCATGTTGTGCGCAGGTTAGATAACCGTTAGAGCATTAGGGTTACAGAATGGGTACCAAAAGAAGGGAAGAGCAGCAGAGGACGGCAAAAGGCTAGGTGGGGCGATGAAATTAGGAAATTCGTGGGCGCTAGTTTGAAACCGCTTGGCGCAGGACAGGGTAATTGGAGATCTCAGAGAGAGACCCTCGTCCTGCAGCGAACATAAAATAGGACGATGACGACGACGATGATGATGATGGTGACGATGATGATGATGTCGTATGCAATGTTCGTGTATGACAAAAGGTTAGACTCGTTTTGTGACCGTGCTGAAACGGGGCAGCATGCTCCATGGGGCCCGTGGTGGTCGCTTATCCGCGAGCAGTTCTCGCAAATTGTGCTCTCTCGCTCTCTCTCTCTCTCACACACACACACACACACACACACACACACACACACACACACACGCACGCACACACGCACGCACACACGCGCACACGCACACACACACACACACGCACGCACGCACACACACACACAAAAGAGACAGAAAAAAAGAAACAAAGCTCAAACGACAATGTTGAGGTGCTGTTGGAACCTCAATGCTGACGCCCGTTATTGCAAATGGGTCGCAAGCCCCGAGGGTAGCGTTGGCCTGGCGGCCTGGGGCACAACTGGAAGCATCCGAAGGTCCCGGCAAAGCATGAGTCGACTGGTAACAGAACAACTTGTTTATTCTAACATCGCAAAAGAGCGGCCGGTCAGGTCGACCGAAGTGGAGAGACGGGAGTGCACGTTACTCAACAGAAGAAATCGGAGCCTCCCTCGGCGTCCGGGAGCAGCTGCTCTTATACTCTCGGCGTCGCGGGCAAGAAGGAAGGTCACGGGATGAGACCACGTGACGGCAGGGCACGGACGAGCTGAGATACATGTTGAGACGAGTGTAGTGACTCAACCGCCAAGCAGGCGCCGTCAGACCTCCTCGCTTCACACTTGGGGAGCTCCTCTCCCCGGCTGCCGCGCTTTGACAAGCGTGGGCACACACACACACACGCACACACGAAGACACGTGGCACTGAAACACGCCTGGACGCGCTTGGCGGGGAGGCTTTGCGGCAGCTCCGAACGGGCCAAAATGTCCGCCGCTTTGAACGAAGCCCCGGCGTCCGTTGCATCCGCGCCGGCTATACCGCGCGTTGTAGGCGAAACGTAACAGACCGCCCCGCCGGGGGAAGGAGATCCCGATGGTCAGGGGACTGCATCCGCTGTCCGGAGGGATGTCGCTTGATGATGCTCATAACCGAAGTCGGTCGTCCTTCGGCGTTTCTTGAGCGCAGCGCACAGAGAAGGCCTCGTTCTCTCGTTCAGGTTCACACAGGACACTGCAAAGTGACTTCGGGAGAGTTGACATTTTTGTTCTCGTTCCCAGCAAGCGTTAGAACTACGCCGGAAGTCAACCGCTCAGTCAGCAAGCAAGGCACAACCCTCACTAAGCCCTGCCAGGCTCTTTCCCCTTTTATACTACTGCCTAGTTCCTTACAGTAGTTTAGCAGCACTCAGAACGCGTCCACAAATCGGAAAATTGCACTAGAAAGCACATCATCACTTTGAAACACTACACAAAAGCAATAGGTTAAAAATCCTGCCTCAGGAAGAAAAACATCAGTAACAAACAATTTTGAGGCTGATTCCCACGTTAGGGGCTTCGACTTAAGCCATCGGCGTTACCATTGAGACTCCCCTTTTTGTAACGCACCTCAAAGGAATATTGTTGCAAAGCGAGGCTCCAGCGCAGGAGGCGGCCATTTGTGGAAGAGATGATCTGCAGCCATTGGAGAGGGCAGTGATCCGTCTCGAAGCATGCGAAGCGGAGATCGCAGCGAGCGACCGTACACTAGCTCAGCTGGCGAAAACCCCGTAGCCGCATGCGGCGCGGTCCTTAATGCAAACTTCACCCCAGGCAGACACAGCTCCCAGTCAGTTTGTTGTGCAAACCACAATGCTCTCAACACACGCTTCATGACGGAGTGGAGCTTCTCAACGGAATTCGACTGTGGGTGGTACACTGAGCTGTGTAACAGCTTTACCCCGCACCTTTCGAGAAAGGCTGTCGTCAAAGCGCTAGTAAACACTGTGCCCTGATCTGATTGGATTTCCGCAGGAAAACCAACTCGCGCAAATATAGACAGTAGTGCATTGACTATCTCAACTGAGCTGAGTTCTTTAAGCGGCACTGCTTCAGGGAACTTTGTCGCTGGGCAGATCACAGTCAAAATGTGTCTGTACCCCGTGGCTGTTACCGGCAGAGGTCCCACTGTATCAATAACGAGCCGTCTGAAAGGCTCCGTAATGATAGGTACCAACTTCAACGGCGCCCTCGATTTGTCCCCTGGTTTGCCCACCCGCTGACAGGTGTCACATGTCCTCACAAAGTGGTCTGCGTCCCGAAAACACCCTGGCCAATAGTACTCTTGCAAGAGACGGTCCTTAGTTTTCTTAACTCCTAGGTGTCCGGACCACGAACCCCCATGCGACAAGCGCAACAGATCCTGACGATAGCATTGAGGCACGATCAGCTGATCGAACTCCACTCCTCTGCGGTCTAGATACTTCCGGTACAGGACCCCACCTCTTTCCACAAAGCGAGCATTTTTCTTGGCGATACCTTCCTTGACAATGCAGCGTATGTTTTCTAGGCTGCCATCCTTCTTTTGCTCGGCTATCAAAGCCGACCGGCTGACTTTTAGCAACCTGTTAAGTCCATCTGACGTAGGCGCGATGAGCAAATCTGCAGATAGCTCTTCTAACTTTCCCGTGTCGGGCATTTCCTCTCCAGTATCTGGTGCCTTCAACGCTACAGGCTCAATTTTATTCAGTTCGGGCGTGCTCTGAATATCAGCTTGCTGCGCCTCTGACCCTTTCTCATCGTACGACAACGTCGGCCCCGCAACTACCGCCTTTGCAGCGAGCTCCCGAACCTTCGATCTGGTTAAGGCCTGAACGCTAGCCTCACCAAACAAAAGCTCCTTCTCGCGCAGGAGGTGATCGGACCTGTTCGAAAATAGGTACGGGTACTGGGGGGGCAGCATAGATGACACTGCGGCCTCCGTCTCAAGCGCTCCGAAAGGTCCTTCAATAAGCACTTTTGCTACGGGCAGACACACGCTATGAGCTTCCACGGCTTGCTTGATCCATGCGCACTCGCCCGTGAACATATCGGGTTCTACGTAAGAGGGGTGAACTACATCCATCGTAGCTGCGGAATCGCGAAGCACTCGGCACTCTTTCCCGTTTACGAGGAGGTCTCGCATGTAAGGCTCGAGAAGCTTCATGTTCTCGTCAGTGCTGCATAATGACAAAAACACGACTTTTGTTTTTGTTTCTGGACACTGCGCCGAAAAGTGACCCGGCTTCTGGCACGTATAACAAACGCGCGCTTGCCTCGTCTCGAACCGTTTTCTGCGTTCGGCTTCGGCTGCCGCCGTCTCCTTAGGTTCGGTCGGACACTGCGCCGAAAAGTGACCCGGCTTCTGGCACGTATAACACACGCGCGCTTGCCTCGTCTCGAACCGCTTTCTCGTGGGCGTGAACTTCGGCCTCTCAAACTTCGAGCCAAATTCACCCTTTTGACTGTCCTTAGCTCCGCGAGCCCGACGCGTCACAAACTCTTCGGCTAGCTCAGCGTCTCTAGCCACCGTACTAACGTCTGGCCTATCCAAGACCCAGTACCGCACGTTCTCAGGTAACCGACTATAAAACTGTTCCAGCCCGAAACACTGCAGAACTTTCTCGTGATCACCCAACGCTTTCTCTTCTTTGAGCCACTCCTGCATGTTTGACATAAGCCTGTAGGCAAACTCTGTATATGACTCACTTTTACCTTTCTCATTTTCCCGAAACTTCCGACGGAACGCCTCCGCTGACAGCCTGTACTTTTTTAGCAGACTCGATTTCACTTTGTCGAAATCCTCTGCCTCTTCTCTATTCAAGCGAGCGACTACGTCGGCCGCCTCGCCGGGTAGCAAAGTGAGCAAGCGCTGTGGCCACGTTTCCCGAGAGAACCCCTGCTTCTCGCACGTTCGCTCAAAGTTAACCAGGAACAAACCAATGTCCTCTCCAAGCTTAAACGGCCGCATCAGGTCAGTCATTTTGAACAATACTCGTTCTCCTGCACCGTGTGCCTGACTTCCATTACGAGCGCGTTCCATCTCTACCTCGAGACGCTTCATTTCCAAAGCGTGTTGACGGTCGCGCTCTTTTTCTTGTTGCTCTCGCTCTATCTGTTCTTTACGTTCACGCTCTTCTTTTTCTTTCTGTTCTTTTCGTTCGCGCTCATCTTTCTGTTTCTGTTCTTTAAGTTCGCGCTCCTGTCTTTTTGCCGTCTCCCTCTCCTCAATGGTCTCAAAGCATTCCGACAGCTCGTCATCCTCAGCTTCTAACTCAAGAATAGCCCTTAGCAGTTCTGGTTTTCTGAGTTTGTCTGAGACATCCAGACCCAACTCTCTTGCAAGCTCCAGCAATTTCGGTTTGCGCAACGACTTCAAATCCATGGCTGCTCTGAATGCTGCTTTCTCTACTGCCTACTATTGTCTTGCCGCAAACTAACCCGGCAGCAACGACAACCACAATTACCAGCTCTGTTTCTGACACTAACAAAAGCCTGGCAAAACTCAGAAGAAGAAAGTCCCGCACTCACCAAACCTCGCAGCCAAGAATTCAGCGCAGTCGTTCCGCTGCAGGCAACCAGTCATCACACAGGGCTCGTTGCACTGCTCCCGGATGGTCGTTGTGCTGCTCAGCATACAGTCAACCGCATATCTTCGCTGCTGGCCTCCGTTGTCGCGATCTCACCGCTGGCAACCAGCTGTTGTAATCGCACCGCTGGCACGAGCTGTTGGAACCTCAGTGCTGACGCCCGTTGTTGCAAATGGGTCGCAAGCCCCAAGGGTAGCGTTGGCCTGGCGGCCTGGGGCACTGGAAGCATCCGAAGGTCCCGGCAAAGCATGAGTCGACTGGTAACAGAACAACTTGTTTATTCTAACATCGCAAAAGAGCGGCCGGTCAGGTCGACCGAAGTGGAGAGACGGGAGTGCACGTTACTCAACAGAAGAAATCGGAGCCTCCCTCGGCGTCCGGGAGCAGCTGCTCTTATACTCTCGGCGTCGCGGGCAAGAAGGAAGGTCACGGGATGAGACCACGTGACGGCGGGGCACGGACGAGCTGAGATACATGTTGAGACGAGTGTAGTGACTCAACCGCCAAGCAGGCGCCGTCAGACCTCCTCGCTTCACACTTGGGGAGCTCCTCTCCCCGGCTGCCGCGCTTTGACAAGCGTGGGCACACACACACACACGCACACACGAAGACACGTGGCACTGAAACACGCCTGGACGCGCTTGGCGGGGAGGCTTTGCGGCAGCTCCGAACGGGCCAAAATGTCCGCCGCTTTGAACGAAGCCCCGGCGTCCGTTGCATCCGCGCCGGCTATACCGCGCGTTGTAGGCGAAACGTAACAGTGCTGAACGTGCTTACAGGCTCCCCAACAAAGGAAGAATTAGAAGAAAGACAAGTGCAATGAACAAAATTGGTAAAGCATTGCTGCATAGACTGTTAGTTCCTTTTGTACGTTTTTGGAAAAGTTAAGCAAAGTATATTTTACATCCGAATGGCGTTCTTCAAAGGAACTGCTCTGCTCACATATAGCTTCAGCTGAAAGACGGTTTTTCTCATTGAAGTGCAGATGAAATTGCGCTTAAGTAGAAAACCTCTAGGCCACTTCGGGTTATTTATCCAATGTACAGAACGCATATCATAATTCTTACCGCCCTTGTTCCAGGCATGGCGAGTACTTCCCTATAACTTCACGTGTGGCGCTTTGCTTTCAGGAATGAGTTTCTGGCTTCTCCTAATTGCTAAGTTGGCACCGCTAAAAAACGACTTCATTCAGTGTTGAAATGAGGTTTAAAAAAAGCTGCAAACGCAACGAATACGCCAAAAGATACGTTCCAGCCATCTTATCGCTGCTTTCGATTACTCTAAGGCAACTGTTGGTCGAAATGTCTCAGTAATTCTATTTGTTCGTTGCTATCATTTTTTTTATTTTTTTTTACAAAATTAAGTAAGAGGCTTTTTAGCACCAGAACAATCTACTGGCTAACCTTTTTACTTGAGAAAGGTACAAATATTTCTCAATTCACATATCATTCCAAACGCAATTAACTCACCATAGAAAAGCACAAACGTAAGCAGTCCTCAGGGCACATGACAGAATAGAAGAAGCGCATCTTAAAATGTCTCAAACACTGCCTGTACTTAAAACAAAAAATGTCTAGATGCAGAGAAACTTACCCATTTATCGTTTCTTCAATACGAAAATGAAATACTGGTGACAATGTCCTTTTCACTAGACAAAAGCGACGCATTCACTTCTCTTCAGTGATATGAATGGCCTCCAAAAAAAGTATGTTGATGAGTGCACATTTTTTTTTTAAAGATTAGCTGGTGGCCGCGGGTACAACAGCCTCACACCGCAGCCTTTCTTGTTTGATTATTTCTGCATTTTTATGCTAATACTCGCTGCACGTGTACTCGGATCGAAATGCTAACAGCATCGACGCTGCAGGGCGTGCGAAAGCCCGTTTCATCGTCAATCAAGTTGTCCGCGAAGTGTTCCATCGCGCAAACGCGCGCAATGGAAATTCCTATGGTGTTAGAACCCGTTTCGCTTCTCCTGCCGGCGTCGTAAAAGACCAAAATAACAGCTATTCGAGCCGCTGCGTCTCGTGCGCTGCTAAATTATTTATGCCTCGGGGCACAGATTCTAGGCGATGTTGCCTTTGCGCCCGTTTCGTTGTGCAAACCCGACGGCGCAACGTTGCCGTTTTACTCTTGCGCTGAGAAAGAAGTGCCCGAAGCAATTTATATTTGACCCGAGGTGATTTCCTCGCTAAATTTTTAAAACGCATTTTTAGTTTACTTTTCCTTTGATGTTATCAATTTTTTATTGATGTATTTTTTAGACTTGGGTATAGTTATCTTTTTAACCCCATCCGACACTTAGTTGTCTATTGCTCCGTTGGGGGTATTACCCATCTATAGAGGCAAACCAACCAATTTGGCCTCACAATTGCTCTGATTATGGAATACTCTAGCTTTGAACGGGAGTAGCGTAGTGAAACGCGTCGTTAAGTGGAATGTTACGCAGCGTGATTGTTTCGACGAAATGTCTAGCGTGGTTTTCTCCCTTCCGCGGAAGGCTAGCGTAAAACACGCTGGCGCTGTCCTTGCTTTCGCAAGCGACAATCACGCAACGCGCTTAAGGATACTTGCCTTGCACGGCAACAGCAGTCTGGGAGAACACCAAACAGGGTTTGTTCTGTCGGTGCATTCCATTAAGCGGTGGCACGGTTGTACCTCGACCTGTTCCTCGTTTATGTAAAACCAAAATAAATAAATAAATAAATAAATAAATAAATAAATAAATAAATAAATAGATAAATAAATAAATCAGCTAATTAATTATTTAAATCAGTTAGTTCGGAAGATGAAGAAAAGATTAAAAGGATGTGCTGGATTTCGTTTCTATCCACGCCGGCAAGCTTTCATTTGAGAGGCACCATTTTAAACTTTCACATGCTAGTATAGGACATATGGTAACGATTAGTCTGTGTTCATGCCGATGAGAAAGTGGGCCTTTTATTTTTTCCACGGCACCCGGCGGCTCGCTAACTTTTCTCCGCGACTGCATACGCGAGGGTTAACAAACTGATCGTATAAGCGCACCTTCTCCGCGCGACGATAAGAAAAGGTACGCCGCCGCAATTCGCCATCGTGCAGCACGATATGGGAACCCCTTCCCCCGGCGGTCGCCCCCGTACCACTGCGCCCCCTCTCTCCAATACCGCAGGCAAGCAACCGGCGCCGACCGATACGCGCAGCCCCCCGCCACCCCTCCGTTGGAACGCCTCCTGCAGCATGCACATCACGTTGGGCGCTTTATAAATTGCCCCGGCAAGACGCGCTCGCCGGTCCACTCAATCATGGCGGCCGCGAAAACCGCGGACGTCTTCGCGGCGCGAACATCGAATACGCGCCACACACGGCAAGCACGTTTTCGCACAAGCGCACGCACGCACTCGCGCGCACGCATGCAAGTAAACACTTACGAGTGGGCAGCTACACGGGCGCAGACTCGAGCACGATGTATAGTACGCGTAAGCGCGCGTACGGAGCGTGCGCTAACGAAAGCGACGTTTATCGCGGCTCGGCTCGGCTTGGCTCAACATTTTTCTTCGCTTCGATCGCGTGGGCTTGTCCGAGCAACCTTGCTGACGCTGTAGTCGCCGTTATGCCTCGTCCTTTGGTGCCTCGTGGTTCTCTCATGGTGGTAGTTCGTTTCGATCGTCTCTTCCTTGTATAGCGTAGTCTTGCGCTGTTCACCGGCTGCGCTGGAGCGGTTGGGCCCTGCGCTCGCATATTTTCTTACACACTTACTCCTTCTTTTTCATTCCTCGCCTCTGCCTCTCATGTTTCACTTTTCTTTACCAAAGCACGATAATTTTTTTTTTCTATTTGCCCCCGGTATGCTTGGCTGCTTCCGGAGATTGTGAATTTCCCGTCTGTCTCGAATTAGCAGGGTTTCTCTTCTCGTCTGTCATCTTCTTATGTTTTCTTTTTTCATTTCATTTGTACATATGGAGCGCATTGCGTTTCACGTGCATGGCAGAAAAGCATCGACCCTTTTGACACTCCATCCCTAGGTCGACCGAGCCCAAGGCTCTTCTTAATGCTGTGTTTCCTCGCGCATGTAGGGGAAAAAAAGGCAAAGAAAGCTTTAAAAGTGAAGGCGTCAACCATGGATTTTAACTATTATTTAAAAAAGAAAGAAAAGAAATTTAATCAGATAGAGAATGCGCCTTTCTTCGCTCCAGGCGCCGCAACCTTAATAAACTGCAATACCTACAGCCTTTCTTGCGACCTATCACAGGGTTACAGGTTTGAATCCCGGTTGTGGCATTTTCGTTATGACGGTCGCGAACGTGACCACACACACACACACACACACACACACACACACACACACACACACACACACACGCACACGCACACGCACACACACACGCACACACACACACACACACACACACGCACGCACGCACGCACGCACGCACACGCACGCACGCACGCACGCACACGCACGCACGTACACGCACGCATACACACGCGCACACGCACACGCACGCACACACACACGCACGCACGCACTATGCGCGCATGCACATGTGTGCATGCGCGCGTGCACACATACAGGAAACCTTGTTCGTGTTTTGGCTCCTCCATCGTGTTCTTTTTTGTTTTGTTTTTTATCCTCCAGCTTTCTACCCTTCCCGCACACATTTATTTCTGCGCGTATCTTCATCTCCCGGTGAGCGATTCAAACCAGATGCGCCCTTTGGAGCGCAGAGGACAGCTGCCGCATGGCGTCGTTCCTCTTTGAGCACCGGCTCTGTTACCGCCTCACAGAGCTCGTGATTGTGAACCTATGTGTGTGCGTCACTGCCCTCATGCGCTGCAATAAAACGGTATGATTATAACCTTATTAACAATGAGAATAATTTCGCGGTTAAAAAGCGCGTGCTTTGTGTCAGGACGCGTGTCAGCAGGACATGAGGTACATCTATCAACATGGATTAATTGTTCATCCTGAACAATAAACGCATATTCACTCTCGAAACCCATTTGTGGGCCGTAAACTGGTAGCTAGTGGTGTTTGAGGGAGGCCTAGTACCTAGCGGTATTTCTGCACTTCGCACTTCTTCGTTTTCTTTTTTTTTTCAAGACAGAGGTACTCATGATGTGTGGATGAGCCTGCTACAGGCGCATTTTGATTAATAACTGCCGCTCGGGACACTGTAGACTGTACACGTTGACTGCCTCAACTGCCTCTAGTACTCAGTCACGTGAGTACTAGGACTCACGTGAGGCTACGACGGTCTTCATTATGTGCCAGCTCCACCACGCCCTGTGCCCTCCTCCTCCACACTGTCGAACTGGTGTTGCCTGAGCGGCTGACGGAGCACATCGTTGAGCGTCCAAGCACGGGGAGAGACATAGAAAGCGTTTTCAACGCGAGAGCGTTACGCAGCTCGTGTAGCAGAAAATCTGGGGTTGGCCTCGGACGTTGTTACAACAAAAAGTTTGCGAACAACACGTACCTAGTCCCTCCATGTGACCCAAGGAAGTTACTGAACTAATGGAATTTCTCAAGCTAAAATACGTGGGAAAATCGTAAATTACGACTTACGCACCACCTGCAGACATGATAGCTCTCGGAATGTAATTTGACTACACGAGAAAACATAATTCTGTTAGACGAAAATTCCAAGAAACCTCCTTTTCCAGCGTTTCTACAAATCACAGACCGGCCATGGTGTCCGCCATTTGCGCACGCCGGCGCGCGGGCGGGTGTCTCGGGTGCCACCGAGCGGTGCGCCCGTTTCCTTGCAATACCTCCAGCTGGCGCTCGCCTGCGCTACATCGCGGCTCACGCAAGAGGCCGCGTTTCTACCACAAAGCCCGCCATCGTCCATAGCGTTCACGGCCAGCGTGTGCCGGTAAGGATTACGGTTGCAGACGCTCTAGTTGCCGGGAATCATGAAAAGCAGTTAGGGATCTTTGAATCCAATCGCGTTCCACTCTTAAAGGCGACGATTAAGCGTCCTCCAAATTTACTGTTTCGTTCATACGCACAAAAATTGCAAGTTACACTTCTGACCATTTCTGTGTGGAATGAATAAGCATTGGTGAAAATGAATGCCCAATGACACTGGCCACAATGTCCTGGAATTTTCAATGCGCCTATAATCGACCCTTATGACTGTTTCTTTCATTCTTCATGTCGCCAGGATTGCTTTCCTGAAAACATCGCAATCTTCTACGTTCTTGTACGCCACGGTGCTGCATTTCTTTCAGCCGTCACCGGTCTACGACGTGTTCAGCTCAACCATACCTGCCTCGAGAAAGCAAGTGGAGGAGTTTCGTTAGCCAGACTCCTTCACGGCCCATTTAGCTCACTCTATCCTTTTCATCATTCTGACACAACGCGCTCTCTTACCGATAGGACCTCTTTCTTTTTCTCTTTTTTTTCTGAAACTCACGAGTCTTGTTTTTTTTTTTTCGTTTTCGACATGGCCACGTTGTCGCTCTACGTTAACTAAAAAAGAAACAAGAACCATTCAACAAGAGAGAGAGAGAGAGAGAGAGGAGAGAAATAAATAAATAAATCAAAGCTGAACACACAACTCGTTTTCTGACTCCATTCTATTTCGCTTTTCCATCGCGTGCGCCAAAGCTCATTCGACGGGGAGGCGTTAAAAGAATACGGCCTTTACTTCTCTCCCGCTCTCCCTTTCCCCCCTCTCTCTTCCACGTACTTTCTTCTTATGTTTTTTCGTCCCACTGAAGCTTCGTGGTCGTTCCTTCCCCCCTCCCCCTTTTTACTTCCTTTCCGCAATGCCGGTGCTTGCACCAAGCATTTCCTTCCTTAATTTTTTTTTCTTATCGGGATTTTTCACTCCGTTGGCAGGAAGCTCTCACACGTGGCTTCTCTTTCGCAGCTAACCCCGTGCCCTTCGGCTGCAGCACTTCTAGCCTACACCTGTCCGGGAATTAAGTTTTCTTCCTCCATCTTTCCGCCAGCAACTCTTCACAATATACCTCGCGACCTCCCCTCAACCTCCCCACACTCTTCCTTCCAATTCCCAACGCCCTTTCTATTGCTCCCTTTTTAATACTCTCGCGTACCAACTCCTCAACGACGTCCTCTGCTCCTTTTGCGTTCATAGCGACACGTGTGTGTATGTGTGTGACTGTTGTGCGTGGGGAAGGTTTTTTTTTTCCTCCACTAATCTCGCACTGACCGGCTTTCCTTGTTTCTTCTTTTTTCATTTTTTGTCTCTGTCTATATCATCTGTCACATTTTCTTCCCCCTGTGGTACTGGACAGGCCTCCCTTGCAAGCTGCTCGGTTTTTACACCGTGGCGTTTATACGACGCAATTTATTCCCCTCGCGGTTGTTCTCCGCTGTCATTTCTGAGACCGGCATTAAACGAGGAGCGTACACGGGCGTCCACCCCACTTCTTATCGTATCTCGGCCGTTCACTTTTCTTTTATCGAAGGCTATTTTGTCCGGGGCTGTAGGCCGTGGCTATCGTCGTAAGTCTTCCGCTCTTCTCCTTTAACTAGGTTCGCCTTTCTTTCCAGCGCGGAACTTTCACTCGCCTTTATCGGCAGCCTCACGTACTCGCACTTCTCCACTTTCCTTTCCAGTTAGCTTGTATCGCTTCTGCGACAGATTCCGGCGGTTTTATTGATATTGTCGCCTTCTTGGAGGATTGCGTGATGAACTTCCCGTTCACCTGGAGAGCGAGCAAAGGTGCAACGAAGCAGCATAGACGTTGCTGCTTTGCTGTCATTACGTTCAAATTCTTGGAGTGTACGTTAGGCGCGAGTGCTATTGTGACTGGTAGCTAGTACTTGAAGTAGGAAATAAAGGGTAGTTACGGTGAATTTTTCTGACTCCTCAGCTACTTACGTAATCAATGAGCATGAATAAACTCTGCATGCAGAGTTTATTGCCTCACTTGTGTAATCTTACACCGCTGTTTGGTAACGGAGAAAAGTTTACATTGAGAGACATTTTGAAAACAAATTACTGATGCCTACGGAGATTGTGATTGCAGACATGAAAAAAAAGAAAAGAAAACAGTGCCGTTTTGCGGAATCGTCACCACAGAACGCAGCAGAACCGAACAGAGCGAGTTCCGCGCTGTCTCCGAGCAGAAGTACGACTTTCAAGTCCACGAATTCAAACCCTATTGTCTCTTGCTCCACTTTCTCGCTGTATTTACCTCGCCTTTCTTTCACCTCTGTCAACGTGACGTCATAGTTCTGCGGAAACCCGCAAGGTGGAGAGAAGTAATTAATAAAGGGAAAGTCAGACGTCCACCCAATCGTAGCAATTGCTACAATGGAAACCCAAACGGGTTCCTTGAAAGAAAAGCCTTGTAGTTGAAGAAAAATTCGTCCAGGTCCGGGACTCGAACCCGGGACCACCGCCTTTCAGGGACAGCCACTGTACGACCTGAGTTAACCAGGTGGTTAGCAGATGGCAGGGCGAAGTCGAATTTGTCAACAACACGAAGCAAAGGCAAGAGTTTGACGTAATAGGTCTGCAGAAACCCGCAAGATGGAGAGAAGTAATTAATAAAGGGAAAATAAGACATCCAACCAATCGTAGCAATTACTACAATGGAAACCGAAACGGGTTCCTTAAAAAAATATCCTCGCAGTTGAAGAAACATTCGTCCTGGCACGGCACTCGAACCCAGGACCACCGCCTTTCCGGGGCAGCCGCACTACCATCTGAGCTAACCGGGTGGCTAGCAGATTGTAGTGGGCATCCACCCGTTGTAGTAATTTGCCACGATTGGGTGGATGTCTGATTTTCCCTTTATTAACTCTGTCATCATGTTCCGTCAGCACCCACCCACCACCGATCCCTTCTCATGCCATGGTTTCATCACCTTTAAAGGGTACTTTGCCGCAGTAAGCATGTGTCTGCTAGAAAGCCCCCCCCCCACCCCCCAGAAAGGAAAGGAAGAAACGATAATGCTGACGCTTGTTTATTTTTTACCCGCGAAGCTTACCTGACAAGCGTACTAAGCTCCTAAAAAAGAACAGAAAAATAAAAGCGAAAGAAATACACTGCTTGTACAACCTGCTAACGAAGTGTCGTGTGTTCGATGTCACACGGTAACGTGCTTAATTCAGCTCCTTCCTCTTGTCACCGTCATCGTGGCCTGAGAACTACATCTGAACGTCTCCCTCCTCCTGCAGCCGAGAGTGCGAGCACTGTGTTTAATCATTAATGATTTCCGCCAGACACTTACGTACGCGCGCTCGCAATACCCTCCGGTACGAAATCTCCGACCAATATGAATTAAAAACAAATTTTCCCGTATTCAACAGTGTGGGTATCGTCCCGCCTGAGGAATCGACATATTAAGCCTACAGAATTATTCCCGCCTGGGCTTCCTGGCTTAATTTTGCTTTTCTTTCTGACTTTGGCGATTGCATCAGCCTTCTGTGCTTACACTTTTATGTGTTTTATTGATACAAATTTAAAGCAGAGGTTGGCGCCTTGTACACTTCGTCGCAGTACAAGAAAAAAAAAAGAAAAATACCGAATACATTCAAATATCATGAACGTTTGCGAAGTTCCACATGCGAATAAGAGAAATGACAAACGACAGTAAAGTGACACTCAGAGACTTACGCCGTTCTGTAAACAATTGAAAGAGCACGAAAGGGTCCGAAAATACGCACAGAAGTTGACAGTATTGCAGACGAGGCGGCGGACGCATTTACACGTTGCTACATAACGGAACACGCAACTACATAGCTGTATAAAACAAATTTAAATGTTCACAACATGTATACGACTTGTGGTGACGACTCAATTGCTATAGTGGGCTCAGAAGTTAAAATTTATTCTCAGCCTAAAATTTATGTATTTTCAAGAGATAAATATTCTCAAAGCCACAAGTTATCTTTTCCGTAACCCCCCTGTTGGCCATGGGCTAATTTCTTTTTTCTGGGGTTAATGGTTCATGGCGTAGCAACATTAAGACGTCATTTAGCACTCACCTCGCAGTATAATGTCGTGGGCACTCAAGAAGGAGGTGTTGCACATCT
This sequence comes from Dermacentor andersoni, assembly GCF_023375885.2. Lineage (NCBI taxonomy): Eukaryota > Metazoa > Arthropoda > Arachnida > Ixodida > Ixodidae > Dermacentor > Dermacentor andersoni. The sequence goes on from NC_092815.1 coordinate 94,405,357, forward strand.
TCACCAGCGTGGCCACGATGACACTTTGGATTACCACAGTAGCGCGTTGAATTATGGGCAAAAAGGGACGTGTATATGCGGTGTCCAGCCGCAGACGGTGCGAATAAGTTACAAAATAAAGTGCAACAATACAGATTAGTCGGAGAGAAGAAAGTGACGACGTATTAAAGATGCGTCATCAAAATGTCTGGCTTTTATGGACGTGACCCATTTGGCAATCAATTTCAGTATAGCCATCAATTCCAAAGAAGAAAGAACGTATGTCATTGGAGATAAAGAAAAGGAAAAATCACCACTCTTAGCAGTACCCGTTGCGGTTGAACGCTGGAAGTACAAAGAGGTGGTTAGAAGCCAGTATTTTCTTTCTTTACAAAAAAGGATAATAGTTTTAATGAAAAATAAAGTGTCTTGACGACACCATGTTTAAGGCAGCATGTTGATTTTCTGTCCCGCAGTTGTTATCTTTTGAGCCTTAAAAAAGCAACCCATTTGAATTACTAGCTCGGATTGTGCAGAGAGAAGCCCAAAAGGTTATATGACGATTACTTATCATTTGAACAAGTCGCTTCCCAACCGCTAAAATATCTTCTTATCTTTTTAGACGAATTTTTATGGAGTATATACAATTTATACAAAAAGTTCTAATGGACTCTCTGTAGGCATGAATTGCCACAAACAGTCGGTCCGCTTATCACCTTGCACATTTACTTGCGGCACAGCAAGTTTATAGCGTCTGTCTAACTGAAATGAACAAAAAAGAAAAAAAGCGGATACCACGCACTGTGGGAATCGGCGTAAGAGAAGCTTTCTGTGCTGTTTTCTTTGTTTGACGATAATTAGCGGTAATGGAAACCAATACGAGAGTGGTGAATTAATGATAAGTGCTACCCTGCGTACACCAGTACTGTTTGTCTGCGCAGTACACAGAACACACATCGAGAGGTGTTTGCTTGAAGCGTTGTTGTGCGCCAAGTTTATAACCTCCGAGAAGGTTAACATTGCCATTACCTCATACGGCACACTGCATCATAGCAGAAGCGTTAAAGATTGTTTGCATTATGGAGCTGTAAATGTCAAAACCACAATCGTATGGCACGTCGGAGGCACGGAGGCACGTCGGAGGCACGATGGCAATCGGAGGCACGTCGTAGCGGTAGACCATGCATTCGTTTTGATCCCTGGTGTTCTTTGAGTACCTAAATGTAAGTACGCGAGCGTTTTTATATTTTTCCCCATCGAAACGTGGCTGATGCGGTGGGAATCGAATCCGCGACCTCGAGCACTGCCATCGCCGCAATGCTACCACGGCGGGCACATAAGTGTTGATTTGACCTGCGACCGCTTCCTAAGTGTCGCCGAGATGCTGCGGTGCTTTAATGTGGCTTTGCGTCTGCACGCCGTACGTCAATTATCCGCTTGACAAATTTTGAATGGCGGCAGTGGAAATGGCGGCGGCGGAGAAGTCGAAGGAAGATGCAAAGAAAGCTCCGCTTTAAAAACTTCGATTTAAAATATTGCGACGACAATGTTGTCCGAAATATTTATACAGGTAGTAACCTATTTATATGTGGTATAAGACTTAGAAAACTGAACGAACTTTTGTTCGCATAGCACAGAGATCGACTGGCTCCACCAAAATTATACAAGGTTTACAAAACCGCTATAGTAGTCGTTTCTCAGCCCACACCGAATCGACAACACAAAATTAAAACGAACAAATCCAAACAGTCGGTACATATGTGTACACCTGCGCAATATTTTATGGGACATGGCCAATGTTCTCGCCAATAAATGAAAATGCAATGTCATGGACTCAGATGAACAGCTGAGGACCAAGTCTTCAGTAATGAGTAAGGTTACGGTGTACCGTACGTTACACATCACCTCGAGTTGTTGTTGGCCTATAAGGAAGACGATCAAGTGAACCAACGAAGATCCCGTTTGGAGATCTTTCATAGACAAGCTGCAAGCCTGACGTCACGAAGATGGCGCGGCACTACTATCGCATTCCGTGTGCGGGAAAAATATTTGGATGAACTGTACTTGCGTAAGATTTCTCTGACGATAAGATTAATAGACATGGCCAACTTTCCAAAAGTTACTTTTCGAAGACAGTAACGTTAGAATCGGAATATAGTAGCGGAAGAAAGAAGTGCTAGCATAGGCACCTGATTTATTTATTTATTTATTTATTTATTTATTTATTTATTTATTTATTTATTTATTTATTTATTTACTATGTCTATTTCGTTAAAGTACGCGGCTTGCAACTATGACGTTACAATAGTCCAGCTCCCATGAAAACTATCGATAGCACACGAACTTTTAAAAAAATAATTGGCGCCTGCGGCTTCAGATGTTGTTGTGGTCGTATTTATTACGCGTTATCTTTCTTAATTTCCGAGCAATCATAGTTTTACAAATGCAGCAAAGCAACTTGTCTCTTCGCGCATGCATAATAATTGCATTCTATTGCATTTGCAAGGCAACGTTCTGTCCAAAGTGATCAGTTTGAGAAGCCTCCATGCCGTTTTAACCCAGAAAGACAAAAAGTTCACTTATTCTTATTCACTTATCACTCCCACGCTGGCTGAGCTGCCATACCTGCAGCTCCCACAGGCACTGTAGCGCCACAATACCCACCGAGTGATTTTCCTACGGAACTGTGCGGCTCTATCCACCTGTTCGCCACATGTGGACGCTGACGAGTCGTGGACAACAAGATTGAAGCCAGATCACCGGCCAAGCGTCGGAGAGACCGTTCAGAGACGAGGCGCAGCTGCTGGACCAGTTCCCTTCGTTATTAGAAGGGAGCCGAGCGCAGCCAGCGTTCCTAAATGAGCCCTCCTACCACCCCTCTCCCCTCCAAATTCTCCTCTGCTATTGAATCACTTCTCGTCTCCTGGGGCGAAGTGAACCGATCACGGTGGCGAAGAGATAGAGGTACTGCTCTTCTTTTCCTTCTTCAGTCAAAGGTTGCCCGAGACAGGCCTTCGCCCACAGCAATAGACTAAACATTCACGTACGCTTCTTTCTTCGTGAGGGCCTCATTTTTAGAGCTACCGGGATGGGCAGTGGCTATCCTATTCACGTAATTTTACTCAAGAAATATTTTCACACGTAACTTTCAAACGAAACACCTAGCAACACCTTACGCAAACGAGCGTTAACGAAAAAAAAAACAAAAAACAAGACAACCAAATACGCGCAGCAATATCGGTATCCCCGACCTACCTTATATATAGGCTAAACGCAGCGCGAGTCGATTAGCGATTCGATTTGCCAGTGTTACCGATTCGATTATCGACTCGAATACGGAATCGATTATGGCTCCATTAAGGCGGCCGTCGTTCGGCGCGGGAAAATTATTCGCGGGTGCCCTGTACGTACGCGACCGAGTCCGGCCACCGCCGGTGGTTTGCCCCCTGCGAAAGGTGCTCGCGGTGGCCGTGCTCGCGGGCCCAGCTACAGCTCTCGGCGTTCTCTACTTGTGTGGCGAGAAAGCGAGATCGATACGGTGGTTCATTGCAACGGTGCCTACTCGTCCTTGTGAGCCTTGCGACTCCCTCCTTTCTTTTTTCTTCCAGTACCTGCTCTTTCTCCAGCTCTCCTTGCCGTTTCCACCCGCCATTTTCATTTCACAATCCAATTTTCCAAGCCAGGACTACGATGACAACTTTTGTACATCTCGGTAACATTTCAGATTCTCGTTCCGGAACTTTCTTTTAAAAAAAAGCTGAGTTCATTCTTGCCATTCAGTTCGCGAGTCCGATGGCATTAGCCCATTTCGTTTTCTTTGTTTATTTTGCTTAAGCCCATTATACCTTGCGGCATACGTGGGAGGCTCTCTGTAGCCTTATTTTTAGAAGTCCCACATTTTATAAAAGAGCATGGTTTTCTTAACAAATATGCGCTTCCTTTCCTTCTCCCTGTTCTTTCCTTTGCGTTCTCATGGCGCGCCTCGTTGAAACTCTGACCAGGCCGGCGACAGTTGAAGAATTGGAGACAGATGGACTGTGGTCGCGCTTTTTCATTTCAGAGGAAGGTACAGCTTCCTTCTGAAAGTAGAGGCTTTCAAAAAGGCCCGCGGTGTCTTGGTCACGTTTATTTTTTTTTTTACTTTTTTTTCCTCCGTTGTACTGTTTATCATCGCACATTTCACCACATGAATACGTACGCCGCCTAAAGCCTACGGAAGCTGCAACAGTGCCCTTCTGTCGCCCCGCTGACGCCTCTCTTACGGTCGGAAGGATTCAATCTCTCGTTTTTCGTGAGGTCTGTTTTCGTGATTCTTTTTTTCTACAGGAAATGGTCTCAGGCGGATATCCTCCTGAGATCTGAAGACAGCTCAGACACATAACTTTTCGAGTCTCGGCCCTCATTAGTGTTCAGTATTTTTCCAACCCGAAAAAACATAATTTTTGTTTCAATGCCACTGCTAGATGCCCGAGATGCAGGACCTCCATGTGTGTGGATAAAGTGACCATCTCCTCACGTTTGATATTGTAGAAACTGATTTTCTTTGCATAAACACAGATACGAAGACGAAACATCGTGCTTAGGGTGGGAATGTTGGCTGTGAATCCTATTTCCGTGTTATTTCACCGAATTCGAAGCACGCTTTGTGATGGCTTTTTGTTGTTTTTCACGACCCAGTGGCCTATTGTAAAATTAGTGTCATATTTAAAAAAAAATAAGACTGGCGACACGAACACGGTTGAAGCACTTTCATACAGTTTCGCGTGCATCCCACATTACATCCTGAGTGATTATATAACGCGTTCGCTTCCTATCTAATCAAGAGAAAGATAAAAGACAATATGCATTATAATATACAGGGGGTCTCCATCTCTCACGAAGATATATCGTGCCTCTGCAGTACGACGAACGTCGTGCTGTAAAGAAAATGATTCATTTGCCATGTAGCAACATGGCATCGGCGATGCGTGCATGATAGCTGCTTCCCACATGTTCCGCATCGGATAAGCCCCAACGTGAGTGAGGAAGGATCATCGAGGATATTGAGGAAAATTTATTGACGGTAAGGTGCGCTCGCCCTACAGGCACACGACGGGTCGCTACGAACCGAGCTTCACGCGATAAAGCGCGGACGGCATTCACAAAATCGTTCGTGAGAATTAATTAGGCGTAAGAATGAACGCCATTTAATCTCGGGATAGGTAACGAGCTTACAGGGAACACCGGTGCACCGTCAATAGTGTTCGCACCGACGCACTGTCAGTACCGGTGCAATCCATTGAGGACCGTAATCACGGAGATTGCTTGTACGCAAGAACCATTCGTATTAGCGGAAAGCAATTAATCTCGTGATGAGCAATGATCTGCTGTAAGGGAATGCATCGGCTCCTCGAGGGTCCATATTCACGAAATTCGTATGCAAAAGCAGCCCGTATGAACAGGCACCATTGGATAGGGTGCCTGTTCACCCTAAATTTACACCCTAAATTTGTAAACAGAGTAAAGAACAATCATTAACTTTCAATAATTTGACGCACAGTGCTTGAAAATAAATTATCTGTGAAACATGAATGAACTACACAATTTTTTTTGTTCGTTTGTTAAGTCTTCCAAAGCAGACAGAATTCACGTATCACATGCGGCCGGCTCTATACAAAGAGCTATTACTGCGTGAAATAGAGCTCTTGAAGAGCTCGCATTAACGAGGTAACAGTTCAGTGTAAATTGTAATCCTAGGTAGTTGTAATGTGCCTTAATTATCAAAAAAATAATTCAGAGCCACAACTCCAATTGAGTGCTATGCGTAATGCGAAGCACTCTTGTTCGCTAGTAGAAGGGCACTCTATAAGGGCGGTAATTTTTTTGAAGCGAGACATACACCGCAGGTTGACAAGATGAAATGCTTATGACATTTCATTGATAGAGATGATAATTATGTACAATTTCACAAGTTTACATAATTAGAGTGCCCCCCCCCCCCCCCCCGGTAGATACGCCTATGACTGGACATCTGCAACTGTTCCATTCGCATGTCACTCGCGACCTTTCATAGTCGAGGCACTTAATCCCATCGTGTTCTAGCCGTGCTTAGTACCCGTGCTTCAAGGGTTGCAGTTGTGAAATACGCGTGTTTTGTGTGTTCTACTAATTCCGCCCCATGAATTCCCATCAGCATCTCGTGTGGCGCCCTAATCACAAAATCGGTATCTTCGTTTTAACGAACTTCTCCGTTCGTCCGAGATCCTACGCCCGAACACATTTTCTTTATTGATGTCTTTTTTTTTACTTTTCCATTCAAATCATGGCGCCAAAGCCACACTCCTATATACGTCACTGCTTTCAGGGTAGTGTATGAAGAGTACGTGAAACGTTACAGCAGTAGTCCTTGCTTTCTTTCGAGTGTATTGCAATCCTTCTGTCTCACAAGCAAACCACCTTGCATAACGCCGTGTAGGCGCTGCTGAAATATGGCTTCGCGGTGAGATAATGCGGAAATCGTAACCGGAGTCGCCATCTGTCTTTTGTACACCCACTGGCTTACTAAGGCTCCATTAACGGTAGCACTTGCCTTTTCATTGCTCCAAAATTGTGTGTAGCAGTTTAACGCGACTCTAGATTCTTAGTTGCCTTTTTGAGCTGCTTCATAATTGATAACTCTCTCGCCAGCCAATGCTTAAGTATGTCACAAAGAAACCCTTACAGCGCATTCGCGACACGGGGTTTCTTTCTCCCAAATGCCATCGTCGTAGCCATCGAAATATCTTTAGGGTTTCTGGCACTGCCTTCACTAAACTAACTTATCTAATGGAGCAAGAAAGGGGGCGGGGAAAGTCGACAGCGCATTTAAAAAGCAACAATAAGGAAATTCCCTGGAATAAGGAGAAGTTCTACGAGTAACGACATCGGCAAGAAAACGCAGGCCACATAAATCACACTGGCAGAATAGGAAAAATGACGACGTGAAACTAAGGCAAACCGGCATAATCAGCCCTATACGAGAGTACGCTTCGAGACGTTAGCCTGGAAGCAAAGGCGAAACTTGGAAAGGGTTCCTCCTCTTTTGATCCCAGTACACCAGTGCAGAGAACGTGCATTACCAGTGCAGTGCAGGTACTCCAGTTGCGTGCACGAAGACAGCAAGAAAAAAGAAAAAGAAAGAAAGAGAAGAAACATCAGATCCGTGCTTTCCCATCCGAGGCAATATCGCCATTAGGCGCACAAAACATGGCGCCGTGCGCAGGTAATTTCTCCCCACGCGAGCACGCCATTAGACAGGTAGTCAACGCAAGAGGCACGCCAGGCCTCTCGAGTTTATGTACTACCATATGCACCGGTGCTCGCATTCCGCTTCTCAGCGCGCTTCCTTTATATAACCCCCCCACCCCCTTCTTTTTTTTCTGTTTTTTAACAGCGGCTTCCGATATACCCTCTTCTCGTCTCTGGCGTAAGAGTCTCGAAGCTCCTGGGAGACGTACGCGACGGCGGTGCGGTAGCCTCCTCCCGAGAACTGCCTCCCGCTTTCACCTTCACTTCTCCCCACAAATACCACGTCCCAAACTACGCAGGACTGCCGCCGAACACCGGCGAAATGTGTCCCACGCGGTGTGCCGAGCCCAGATTGCTGCTTCCGAGAAGCCGGCCCAGCCAAGCAGCGAGCGATGACGCCCAAGGCGCTGCTGCGGAGGAGGTTCACGCTCCGCCGACTCTCCTAATCTGGCCGCCGTCCTTTACGAAAAATTGGCTATATCGTTGGGCGTCGATGCTCGCCCCTCCTCTGCTCGCTCGCTTCCTTCCCGGCAGCTCCCCTACATACTAGCTGCGTCTCCTTGGTTGAGCATGGAGCACCTTGGTTTCTTCCGCCTCTATATAGCATACGAGACTCGAAGTACACGCGCGAATAAGGGCGTCTCGTCGGAATATTTACGCGCAGTGCCACGAAAACAAGGGTTGTTGGGTTTGAGCCTTTCCGACGACTGCTCCTGTACGCCTTCGTCGTTTCGTTCGAGATTTGGCAGCGAATGAGCTACGTTCTTTCTTTTGCCTCTGCAAGATGCGCTGTGCGGGGGGGAATTCGAATATTTCGAACATATTTCTGCGAAGTGCTCTACAAATGCGGGCTACGCATAGAACGGTGCTACATAAAGAAAAAAATAACACAGGGGAGGGAGGGGGGAGGAGGGGGTTGCTATCGCGTCAGCTGTGATTCGTACGGTCTCGATGTACTGTGATTCGTACGGTCTGTGATGTACGGTCTCGACTTGTGGTTTGAACGGTTGATGTATATAAAGAAATATCTATGAGGCATCAGAATCAGATAACTCGCCCTAGCATAGTTATCTGTGGAAAACTCAATGGCAAGATTGGGGGTCGAGAAACTGTTTAGCTATCTGCTAGTTAGTTTCGTAGTCCGTATCCATGCGCGTCTATCGGACTCGTTCTTTTATTGTTTCTGCTTCGCTACGCTCGATTTATGAACAAAAAATTAAATTATGGGGCTTTACGGGCCAAAACCACTTTCTGATTATGAGGCACGCCGTAGTGCGGGACTCGGGAAATTTAGACCACCTGGGCTTTTTTTAACGTGCACCTAAATCTAAGTACACGGGTGTCTCCGCATTTCGCCCCCATCGAAATGCGGCCGCCGTGGCCGGGATTCGATCCCGCGACCTCGTGCTCGGCAGATTTATGAAAGCGTTGACTACATAAAATTTTCTGCGTTGGCATAAGTTATTACGACGTGTCAGAGTGTTTCCGAGTACCGAAGTGCTTATTCACTTATTAGTGTATTTCGCTTTCTAACTGTTTGGAAACAAAATAAGAAAGGAAGCTTACATCTCAGAAAATAACGTTTGGCGTATCCAGATGGGCTGAAAAATTGGCCAATTGCTACGAGACAGAGACATAGAGAGAAACAAAAGTAAACTAAGGGAGGTTAACCAGGTTGTACCTGATTTTCTGGCCTACACTGCGGGAGGCGAAGCGAAGAGAAAAGAAAAGGGAAAGGAGAATCTTCACCAAGCGACGCGCGCACACGCGCAACAGCATTAGACGTGGAATTAAAGGCGGTTGCAAATCTCAGTCGTATTGAAATGTTTGTGCAGAAACCATCGGCGATGATTGTGAACGCAAGCGAATAGTCGAACGCTTCAAGAGCGCTGTTCGCTTCAAAAAAGGAATGGTGCGCATGACGATTCTTGACGCAGCGATTCTTGATTCATTGAGTCATTCCGCAAAGAACAGATCCTTCAACCAGCACATCTCTAGCGGTAGTCTAGGTACGCCTCAAAGAACTATTACAGGTGGAGCAACAACCTACGACCGTCAGCCACTGACCACGAGAACGGGAGAAATAACCCCCTGCCCCCCCCCCCCCCCCCCCCCCGATACAGAGAGAAAAAACAATATTTTCTTTAAAAGTTCGGCAGTGCTCCGGTGAATTTCTCTGCTGGTAGTGGTCGAGTTCATGGTCCTAGTACCATTTTTTTCCGTGAACGCTCTGTCGTACAGTATAGGCTGAAAAGGGCATGAAATGTCTGTCTTTCATGATTCCGCCTGCTTCGAAAGTTCAACGATGTGTCCGATCCCAACACAGGTGTTATGGATCGTGCGCATGGCGCTTGTAGCTCAAGTAAGATACAGAGGCGAGGGCGTTTAACAAATTTGGCGCATTAAGATAAAACATATGTCAGTGGGAGCGCTCATAGAATTTAGGAGACAAAAACGAGGAGAAAAACCTACGAGTCTATATTCTTGTATGTTCGTCGCAATGCTGCATCGAATGGCACCTAGAGGGAATTTCCACGATAGCGAACATGCTCAATCAGGCGAGTCTTAAACGACATGAAAAGGCTATTGTCCGAACTTGGAGACATGTTGCAATAAAACTTTTGTTTGGGCCAGTTGGTTCATAACTGAAAAATTTGACGAGTAGAGCAAAAAAAAAGAAAACATGGACCAAGAAAGACACAAGCGCGCGCCCGTCCTGTGTACTTGTGTCTTTTCTGGTCCATATTTTTTGCGCTTCTCGTCAAGGTTTGGAGACACGTCTTGGGAAGCCTGACATAGCCGATGGATGCAAGCCAACGTGGCCAATGGCCACACTTTCAAAGCAGCAAAAATAATCCATTGTATCGGCAGCGTTCAGTAGCAAAATAGACTCAAGGGAAATGAAGTAGTACGTTTTCTAATGAGGAGGAGGAGGAGGAGGAGGAGGAGGAGGAGGAGGAGGAATAAAATTTATCTGTAAAAATGAGCTGACGGTGGAGTCGTCCGACTGGGCGGCGTCCCTAGTCCAGGATGCCGTGGGCCTGAGCCGATAGCTTGGCCCTGCTCACCAGACAGTGCTGGTCTTCGGGGCCCGGGCTTGTCAGCTGGGCCTCCCAATGCTCGACTTGTGCTTACACGACTTCTACTGGCAATGTACCTGAACCTCATTATCGTTCGGCCGAGGAAAAACTGCCAACAAGTCTCGTCCTTTCTTTTTTGCGATCTCTTTATATCTTATCTCTTACCTAATTCGAAAAGTCTGCCTCTTTTCGCCTCATTTTGCGGTATTGATCATGTGAAGTACACGCACTGTGCTTTCTATCCGAATTTATGTGGACGCTCACTCAGCTGGTAACGATATGTTTTATTCCGATGGCAGCCTTTCGATAACAGCGAAAGCAATTACAGTAAATATTTTGTTTTTGCCCCGGATGATCACGGCCGCCTCTTTCTCGTATCCCTTGCGCCACTAAACAACATTCATTCATTCATTCATTCATTCATTCTCGTATCCTGAAGCAGGCGCAATGTGGAACGCCTCTTATTGCGTCAGCGATCCGCCTTCAACACAACCATCTCCATACTCCTCACTGTTGCAAAATGTTTAGCGTTCATCATTGATATTTTTGCCTGCGCCTAGCGGCCTGTGCTTTCAGTGACCGAACAATCGCCGTCCCATGCTTTCTGCGTGAGAGATTCCACCTTTTGGATGCGCCGCGGATTTCTTAAGCAGCAGTGATTTGTCCTAAGACTTTGTAATGCACTCGTACGGCATGTATGCTGCTTGTGGGATAGACTAAAATGAAAAAAAAAGAGATAACCCCTCACAACCTATTATTGTGCGAGTTTGTGCCTTTTGAAGAAAAGCAGTACTTGTATTATGCGGTAGCGACAACACGGTCGGCAGGACGAAGGACGCGACTTATTGTTGGCCCTCTAGATCAACGAACAATCATGGCGCCGCAACAAGTATTTAAATTAAATTAGAGAGTTTAAGTTGCAAAATCCCAATCATGATGCAGGTAACTTTAAACACCTGAGGTTCTCTTACGGGCACCTGAAGCTCAGCAAACGGGCACTTCAAGGACTTCTCGTTTCACAATCTTCCGGCATGCTTGAGTGTGTAAAAACCTGTCGTCTAAAAAAAGAAGATAGACAAAAAAAAAAAAATCAAGACCAACGAGGGCATCATGGCTGCGATCATGTGAAAGAAAGATTCAATTGTAGTGCATGGCAAACAACACATAGCCAATGACTTTAAGGTTGTCATCATCATCAGCAGCAATATATACACAGGTGCTAACATCTCGGCGCCGGTAACCTCAAATCTAAAAAGAAAAGCTAGTATGGCGCCCCACTCCCGGAATCCAGAGGTTCTCGACTCGATTTCCGGCTCAACCAGCCATGCAGAATTCTCTTCACTTTGCCTCAGTTTTCCACCGATACTTGACTTTCACCGACGAGGTATTTTTGGCAAGGATTCGCGCGAAAACGGGTGAAATCAGTCACAACCAGTGGAAACTCGACGAGACTGACGAGACTGCACGATGGCTAGGTTCGAACCTGCAGTCTAAAAATGCCACCCTTAAACGCTAAAAAAATCGTTCAGAAACTATTGACCGGGAATAGTTCCGAGCAGCCAACACGTCTTCCTGTCCTTCCGACGTACGGGGATTACGTCCTCTCGGCTGCGATGCACGCAACTAGCGCACGTGCAGCGTCGAGCGCATTTAAGGAATCGCGGCAGCGTCGGAAGAGGCCGGCGGGGGGGCCAGTCTTCCTGGCAAGTGCGGCGCCGGCACTTCATCTCACTTTTCGGCCGGCTCGTCGAGCGCGCCGCAGAGATCTCGGCGAGAAGCTTTTATCGATGGCGGGAGTGGAGGGTGTAAGGCCGGGCGTCGTTCCTCGGCCGGCGTGTGGCAGCGGTGGTGGCCCAGCCGATCTCCCGAGATACGGAGGCGAGAAGAGGGCCCCACGCTGGTTCGAAAATGAAGGCGGCCAACGAAAGGAGCTCGCGACGAACGAATGCAGGCGGGCCTCCAGCGGCCTCCACTGCGACCATCGGGAAAGCGTCGAGCATTTCGTACAGAAGGCGGCGATGTGATCAGTATTACCTTGAAGAGCTAAGGGCAAGGTATACAGCAAGAGAACCGAAAGCGAAGGCACCGCTTGTCTGTTCCATTTCGTTCCTTGAATGTTGGCGCTTTGTTCTCAAGATAGGAGCTTATAGCAAGGCTAGTGGTCGAGGTGGCTGTACTTGGCGTGAAAGGGCACGTGCTTCGGGTTTTGTTCGTGCCGCTCTCTTTCTTTTTTTTCTAGTTGCAGAACGTCTTCGATAGTGCTTCAGTGCTGGGCTGCTGTACGTAGACACTACACACAAGTACATACCAGAAAGAGGAAACAGAAGTTACGTGTATACAACGAGAAGGCACACACCAGCCATGTCTTCTTGTGGGCAGTGGGTTTTCACGATCTGGAATTTAAAAAAGAAGGACGTTCTGACACTGCGGGGTTTCTCGAGAAGGACTCCCTAATGCGACGTGTTCTTAATAAATAAAATTTGTTTACTTAGTAAATTTTGTTGACATTGCTTAATCAATCAAACAATTTCATTCATGTATTTGAAATGATATACTTGTTTTTGCATTCATTTTTTTCGTTAATGAGCGTGTCTGCAATTTCTTACTTCCGGTTTTGCTTTTGTATTCTGTTGTTATCCCTCTTTCTTTCTTGTTTTTGTCTTTTACACTGGAGCAGAATGTCACGAATCTCGCTAAGCTAACATCTAAATTAATAATACGATGGGAGTCACGAGGACAACTTAATTATCGCATTTAATTAAGAGAGGTAGAAATGTTCCCAGTCATAAAACACCCAAAATAGCAATGTTGGCTGTTTCTTTCAAAAATGATTTTTTTTTTGTCTTGGTGCGCCTCCAGCGGTGGAACGATTTCAAAATTTAGCTCTCCACAAAGTCGCAGTAACGCAACACGTTATGAAACACGTTATGAAAATCCACAAACAACGTTATCCTTAGCTTTCCACACAACGGCATGTTGGTGTGCGCCACGGGTAGTGTCTCCATGTGTAGTAGCTTTCTTTGTCGAGTGGCAATAATAAAAACATTTTCTTCAGCTCTTGTGCCAGAATACTGGCAGAAAAAAAAAAGAAATTAAAAGAAAAGGTTGGACTAGCAGAAAAATAAACTTCGGATTTGCTGTACGGAGGCCGCGGTAGTCTAAGAAGCGAAAGAGTGAACCGGTAAAGATACAGAAGGCGTGCTGCTGTGACATGGATGGACCTATATGTGCTTAGTAGCACAGGGTGCAGCAGCTTGCGTCCCACGGCAGTCCGTAACATATTATGCCGGTGGCGCACGCTGACTTTTGCTGCCCGCTCAATACCCAGGTGGCGGCCGTACGCCCACTGGCAGTCGTCAAAACTGCCCATCTACGGCGGGGCTCGTGTTTGCTCGTGCGCAGAAAGCGCTGCTCCTCGTGCCATAACGACTGCCGCATGCGACTGTCGTTTAGCGACCAAGGGCGCGCGCATGGCGTGTGCATGCATTAGCCCCGCAGCGACACCGCCACAGCGGCCGTTCGCGACTGGACGTTCTCCCGGTGTTGTTTGTATGTGGCCAGAGTAAACGCGGATGCGATATACTGCCTTCTGGGCCGAAGGTTTAGATTTACGGCTTCCGTGACCGCGCCATCGCGAAGCCCATTTCTCTCTTGTCCGAGCGGTTGGTTCAGCAGTCTTTTTCGATCCCATAGCGGCCACGGTGCGTCTAATCTGAGCGAGGCACCCGGTTTTGTAACTATATATCTATTGCCGATGTTGCTATGTGTCTCCGACGGAACGAATGTCAGTCGCGCAGAACGATATGAAAATAGGAAGCGATGCTTCTGGGCACCCAGTCCTCTGATCCAAACCCAAGCTCAAGTGTACGCGGTGAATGGTTCAGAGTCGACCAAAATCTTCGATGTTTTCTTTTTCTCGTCGCATTGTCGTGCGTCTAACCCGCAGATGACAGCCCGAGCGACTCGCCATTTTCTTTCACGAATGCGAAAAGCGCTTGAACGAGATGCGTGCTGGCCTCGCGGGGAGAACGAACCCGACAGCAGACGGTGCGGTTCAGCGGACTGCAGAAAAAAAAAATTCTGTAGAAACCAACTGTGAGGATACGCTGTCGACGCTTAGCATTGAAGCATTGTAACGGCACAGCGTGTTGCCACCGCTGAAACTCGTCATGTATGAGGCGTGTACACCGCAGCCGTGCTGCTCATCTCGCGCTTCCCGTCATCGCAGAGTGGCGCTACAGCTACAGTGGCACACGTCCCAGGGATCCAAGTTGATGTGAAAAAGAAAACGGTTAGACCGTAGACTGACAGATTGATACCGGAAAGTGCGTGAAATATCTTAAGAATGCTAATCGCATTAAAAAATGCACAGGGTGTGGCATAATCGGCCTGGCACGTTGTCCTGTTATGATCTGGCATTCGCGAGCAACCACGCTTTAAGTACTTGGCGGAGATGACCGCACCTCCTCTGATCGCCGCAAGCATTCGTGCAGGATATGTTTTAGCGACAGTGGAGCGCGTACTCTTTGAAGAAAGACTGATCGCGCTGCGTTTCTACTGCGTGCCTTCGATTTCATAAAGCCGTGTCCCCAACGCCCCTTCATCGCGGCCCTTGTCCGCTCTCGCTTTCTCCTCTTCCTTTTTTTTTTTTTTGCTTTCCTTTGTTCGCGATGCGCAAGGCGCCCCAGCAGCCGCTCATCCTCCTCTATACCCGCCGCAGAAAAAAAAAAAATCGACAGTTGCGCCAAAGTTGTCAATGCCCTCTGACATGCGAGAGACGAGCCAGTCGTTGTGTGCGGGTCGGCCTTTTCCGAAATCGATGGCCCAATCAATAACGAGGCCGCCTTTTTTAAGCAATCGGCCGCTCAGCACCGTGAACCTCCTCGTCATTCTCCCTTTGCGCAGAGCGCGACGCTGGCTCAGTTTGTGTGACCGTATATAAGCGCGGCTGCCTCTCCCCGCATGAGGGGCGCTTTTTACTCGAGCCTCGTCAGTACTGATTTGGTCGTTTTCTCTCTCTCTCTCTCTCTCTCTCTCTCTCTCTCTCTCTCTCTCTCTTATTTATTTGTCGCATGCACCTGAACGAATGGCTTTCGGCATTGCTCGCCTAGTAGATAACCCCGATGCCAACACACGTATTCTCTTCGACTTGGTGTCGTTATAAGCCGTACACTCTAGAAAAGAAGTCGTAGTAGCTGCTATATATAGGTTAGGTTATGTTTCTTTTTTTTTTTTTTGCCTTTACCTCCGTCTTAGTCTACGGCTCCATTGAGCGTCGACAACCTAATAGGCAAGCTTGTACAGATTTGTGTAGATTTGCGTATGAGGCGTGGTCTTGAGCGCTTCTTTCAGTATGCAATCATTTGGGGGCGCTGGGTTGACATCGTTATCAATAGCGATTGAGACCGTTTGCTTTGATATCTTTACGCCGGAGATGTTTCTGCAGTGTTACGACGCTACAAACGCCAGTACACGTGTTCAGGACAAACCGAAGCGCTGAATTTACCTGATAATTAAATCACGAACATTTCTTGTAGCCGTCAAAATCTAATGTTGCCGTGGCAATCGCGACCGCTTGTTGAACTAAAGGTGATGTTTCGCAACTATTTGGCGGTATTACCTATAGATATTGTTGAAGTTCCAAAGTAGATGTGCACTCGCAGCGTTTGTATTTGTTACCGCCAGGTCTTCGGCGTATTCGTTGTGGTTTGCCTATTGCTCTTTCTACAACTACGGTTTCCACGCCCTCGTGGATCGTGCGGCCCACATTCTTCGATTCCGTTGCGCGTTCCATCGACAAACGCAACGCCCCCATTTTGTTGTCCCGTTATTCGGAACGCGCGCTGTTCATAAAAATCGTTGTCGGCGGAGAAACTTCGATCCGCTGGAAACGAAAATGTATAGATAACTTTGACAACTGTAACTTTGGTTCTCGTTTACTTCAAGTTCGAAAAAATCCTTCCCATTTCACTTCACTTTCCATAACCCGCGACATCGAGGGAACGCATCCAAAGCGAACCGCACGTCCGACTTTAACTCGCTCACCGATGACCAGCGTGTCTGTTTCAATAACAAAGAAAAGAAAAACCTAGCACACAACCATGCGTGACTGTTGTTTATCCAGCTGCGCTTCGCCGCAGCGAGCCTTATTTTCTTGTTCCAGTTCCGTGCAGCGTTCGATTCCGAGAGGCCAGGGACAAAGCAACAGTGAGAGGAAACAAGGCAGGAATGAAGCGTTACTTGTTTACGACACCGACCCAGTACGAAGATAAACGCGAAGTCAAATGCACGCAAGAGATGCTGATATGTTAGTTGGTGAGCCACGATATTGAAGCAGTGGACTTAAAGCTGACGCGTTCACGCACACATAAAAAAAGACATACACAGGCGCTGTGTACGACATACCTAGCGCCGGTGTATATACTTTTTCATGTTTTGCGTGAACTTGTCAGTTTGAACTGCGCTGCTTCAATATCACCCAAGAGATCTTGTAACCAAGGGTAAATACCAAAAGGAACGCCTAACTGACAAAAACAATACTGATTCACCGAAGGAGGAATATAAGAAAAAGCAGGGGGGTTGGGGTTCAACAGAATGGGCGCGAAGGAAAAGGGGAAATCAGGAAATTGTAAGTGCCTGTTATAAGGGAAGTACAAAACGAATGGATGAATGATCACGGAAAGGGTGACACCCGGCTCCCAATTCTTTGTGGGGGTCCCGGGGTGGCAGGAGTGCAGGATTTTCTTCTGAGAGCAAGTCCTCGCAGACCCATCGCGGAGGATACACTAAAAGCCTTCTTACACGCGCGGTGTACTCCTCCAGCTCCAAACGGTTGGGGTAGGAAGGGAGTCCGGGAGGAGAGGGAAGAGTAATGTTTGCCGTGCTTCTGGCGCGCTCATCCTGATAGACGGTCTCGGCGGTTCTGTTGCGGATGAGACGACAAAAAGATTCGCCCGCCGGTACGATACACTAGCACTCCCCTGTGCACAACTCTTCCGCGCAGAAAAGAACATTGAAGAATGGGAAGTTCAGGAAACAAGGATGCCAAGCAGAGCGAGAGAACAGGAACATTAAACATTAAAAAAAAATACATGAGGAGAGAGGAAGAAACAAACCTTCATGGGAAAAGACTGTGTGGAATGTACACGAGGGAAAAAAAAACTATAAATGAAAGGTAGTGCCCACCGCCGGAGGGAGTTGGAAGCGACTTGGAAACAGTCCATTCCTATTGTGGTTTGTATTGTGAGCTATATATATATATATTTGTCTTCGCAAAATTGTTATATTTTTTGCGGTATCTAAAATAATAATAATGTCGGCGAACTGCTCGTCGAACGTATATAGAGCGAGTGGCACAGAACAGAGACGCCCGCGGGGCACTTGTTTGGCTCAACTCTCGTCTCTCCTGGTTCGACGTCTCCGGCTAATCTCGAGGCATGCGTCACCGTAAACCCACGCTCTCGCTCGTGCTATACAGTGTGGCCGACTCCTTGTATCTCTACGACGGGAGTACACGCGGCCGGCGGCGCCCTCTTGTGGCCTGGTCATTTCTTACGACGCAGAAGCTCATTTTGGGTGACTTTAGGAAAGGGAGTGTCGGCGCGAACTGAGGGTGCCCTCCGAACGATTAATACCGTGACGAGTGCCTTCAGGACGAGAATGCCTCTATGGGAGCTGCTTACACGAGCTTGGAAGCTCTCTCCCGAGAAGCGAGAGGGAAGAAAATGTGTGAAGTGACAGTGCACGGAGTGAACAGAAGAAAGAGAAAGAGAGATTAAAGAAGGAATTAAAGACAGGACACTCGGCAAGAACGAAAAATCCGTATGCTACCCTACACTTTGTGAGAAGGAAGGAGACCTATAAAGAAACATTGGGTCGTTGAAAAGAGACGCACAGGATGTATATAAACGCGTAGGTGTCGTATGTCGCCTAAAGTCGCTAAGGGAAACAGTATAGTGCAACAGTTTTACCTTCGCTTCTTGACTCGAACTGCGTTCATGGTGTTTATTGGCTGAAAAAATAAAGCGCAGTTTCGCTTCTTGCACAATTCGCACACGAACCGGAATACCGGTACTTTTGTATGACGCTGAAATCACTGCTCAAAGTAGTGTTTGAATAATTTTTGCGCACCACGGTGTGAGTATTGTGCATTCAAAGCACCTATAGGGGGAGGAACCTCTGGTGGCAGTGGTTCTGGGTTTCCGCACTTGGATTGTAGCCGTCTTTGTTCACAGGTTGTTGCTGATAATCTCCAGCATTGAAGGGCATATAGCACGTTAAGAATCACGATTAGTTGAATTGAGTTTAATTGCTATCATAAAAGCAGCGGGAAAGGCAAATACGCGCAAGAAGCAAACGAACAGGAAAATACGCTGTCTAGGGCACATTATGATCGCATATCTGGGACATTGCGCAGAACGGTAGCGCATTACAGATCGAAAACATATCTTTCGTGGCATTCCCATTTCAGTGAGCTGCGTACCCGGGTTGATTAGCCCCGGCACATTTCTTAGCGAACTAACTCAGCCTAACTTTCGACTATTCTGACCCGGAGTGGTAAGGTCTGTGCAGGAACTCGTGTCGCGCAGCGTAAGAAAAATAAAGGAAAGAGAAAAAAAATGTAGAGCGCTTTGCCAGCTCTTACGATGTAGGACAGAAGACAACGGGAAGTGTGCTTTCTTTCTATTCGCTTTCCTACTGATTCTTCACGTAATACGTTTCTAATTCTACCGTCTCATTTGTATTCGCAAGAAACTGCACTTTATTTTGTTTTGCTCCTCGCCTTAATCACCATTATTTTGATTGCTCGTCCTTTCATCAGCCACGCTGATGATCGCCTGGCGTGCTACAAGACATGTGTCGAAACAGGAAGAGTGGTAGAGAGAGACCGTCAAAGACATGTAGTTTGTGTGGTGTGGTGACTTTCTTTCTTTCTTTCTTTCTTTCTTTCTTTCTTTCTTTCTTTCTTTCTTTCTTTCTTTCTTTCTCTATTGTTCGTTTCTTCAACTTGCTATTTATGATGGCTCGCGTGCTTATCAAGCAAGCAGTGCGACCTCGTCTTCTAACAAATATTCCTATGACCTGAAGTGGTATGAGCGCGATCAGTTTAACCGCAAACAAACACGATAACTGAGTACTCTTGGGGTATGGGAGGCGCTGATTTTGCATTTTCTTGAGAGTGATGGTGCAGCTAGGAAGAGTAGAAAAAGGGATAAAATCACTCATAAAGAAAACGACCAGTATTTCTTATGTGTATTGTGTGCATTTTTCTTGTCTTTTTTTCTCTCTCTTCCTTCTCCTTTAATTCCCTTTACCCCTTTCCCCAGCACAGGGTAGCCAGCCGGTATTTACACTGGCCGACCTCCCTGTCTTTCCTTCCCTTTTGTCTCTCTCTCTCTTCGGTCTCTGTAGCTGGATCCATGAGTTTGCCTGTGGCGCAGATAAAATGTGAGCCGTCTGATTATTTCCACCGTCGAAGTGACTGTCAGTTCTGAGTAGCATTGGAAGACCCAGAAAACAAAACGCCGGCCGCTTGTAGGCGTCCTCGAGGGAACAGAAACAATGGAGGAAGAAAGGCTCGGCTCTCGCTTTCGCCTACAATCTCTCTGTCAGCCTTGTTCGTCCCGTGCTCAAACGTAAAAAATAAATGCACACAGAACCTCGCTTCGCTAGCTTCCCTTCTTGTGAGCGACGGATGTATCAAAGTAGGGGGAAAATACAAGGGGAAAGAAGGGAAGTGGAGGGGGAGGGCGAGGGAGGGGTGTATAACACCAAGTCGGACGTGTCTCCGGCACTTGTTTGCTCGCGCATCGCATGTGACACCCGTCGACAGCTCGCCACGCGCACTTTTTCTCCCTTGGTGTTCTCTCACTTATATTGCGTTTTTTTTTTTTTTTTTTGCTTCGTCCTCGCTTCCTTGAGTTCGCGTTCTTTGCGCATCTGCACCGAGTTCGATCCGCGGTATCGATGCGGAGAAGGATAGTCTTGGCTGAACGGGGTTCCGTTCACTCACGCCATTGGCACTTGGGCTCAAACACGTCGCCCCATTGTGTATGGCCCATTTCCCACCCTTTCTTTCACGCAGTCTTCATGCCAGCCTGGGCTGGGTTGTTCGCTTGTCTTACGGTGCTCGCAGTTAAAGGCACTTTCTTGGTGCGTTCGTGAGTCGTAGCTGCAGCGGCGTTCCCAAAACCCGATGAGGCCACCGTGAAAAAGCAAACTTCTACAGATACTTTTTTCTGCTCGCGCGCCGTGGCTTCTAGGCCATTTGTGAGTACATTTGACGGTGACATACCTCGTGGCTTTCGTTGGAAGCCGTGTATCGAGTCACCCCCAACTCCGTGTATAAATTGTTTTGGTTGGCATCGTAAGCCACAATATACGATTAAATTGGAAGTATCCACAGACAGGTCCAACCTATTGTCCCGCTGACTGGAAACTGCGCAGCGGCGTGAAAACTACGGTAGTGTTCGCAACAGAAAATTGGTTTTTGACAGTACACACACACACACACACACACACACACACACACACACACACACACACACACACACACACACACGCACGCACACACACACACACACACACACACACACACGCACACGCACACACACGCGCACACACACACACACACACACACACACACACACACACACACACACACACACACACATATATATATATATATATATATATATATATATATATATATATATATATATATATATATATATATATATATATATATATATATATATATATATATATGTATATATATATTACTCTATGTGGGTATCACACAGGCTACATTAGCCCCCTAGAAATTTCTCCTTCTGCCTACACGTCGCAGATACGCAGCTTATAATTGTATTTGCTGACTCAAAGCATGATGCCAGTAAGATATTCACTGCATAGAGATGACAATCTATTGGTTCTCGTTACTACATGGACATGCAATCAACTGGCGGCATACGAACGGCCTGTGGGATATAGACAGTCAATTTAAATAGTCTATACTTGTTATATACAAACTGCACAAAAATATGTACCGTTGCTTCTAACAGGTTTAAAGGACTTGAGCTTTTAGCTTCATTGCTTTGTTTAAGCTTTTTCGAAACAATATCATTTTTGGCTGGCGTCGTTCGTTCGATAAAGCACTTGGACAAAAACATTTGCTTTACCTGATTAATTCAGGAACCATGAAAGAATCACCGTCCACTGACGACCTCGTCGTCGGAGATACGACATTCTGCAGAGATATAAGGCGGGTTTGTTTGCAGCCTTGCTCTCTCTCTCTCTGTGTGTGTGTGTGCGCGCGTGTGTGTGTGTGTGTATGTGTTGTCCTTTTCCAGCTTCATTTCCGACTTTCTCTTTCTACTTACCCTTCCCCTCTGCAGGGTAGCAAACCGGATGTTTGTCTTCCGGTTAGCCTCCCTGTCATTCTCACCTCCTTGCTGTCTTCCGCTAAGCTCGGAAGGTAGAAAATACGAAGGCCAACTCTTTTATTGAACAATGTGGCCCCCACAATATATGCAGCCTTGCTCAGAAACTTGCAGCAACAAAGCCAGTGGCCCGCAACAATTCCTTTTGAGCTTCTTATGATTGCAGTGCAAATGCTGTGTTTTCTAAGACTTCTGTCCATTCAATTCTATTCATTTGTTGTCATCCACGCCGCCGAGTGGCTGATTTCAGAGATGACGGGGCTCGGCGCAATTCCCGCGCTATTTGGCCGTGTATGGATTGAACTGCGCCGTCTGTTACACTCGTGAGGACGGCCAATGGAGTTCACCGTGCAATGCAGGGGGCAGCACGATCCGACGGCGTGGAAGTATAAGCACCGAATTCACAAAGTATTTCGTTCCCAAGACCTGCTTTTTTTCACAGACTAGACATCGTGTCTAATAATGCATTTTTGATTATTAACCTTGGTGGCCCCTGTTTTTTCCCGCACCGGCGTATGCGAAGTGCTTCATTGATACGGGCCTGGAAGCCTTTTGTCGCTGCTGGCCACGCATCCATAATCTATTAGCGCCCATAGCAAAAATGTAGGCAAGCCGTACGGTGTACGGGCAGGCAAATGCATTCGTTGTACTATCGTATTTCGGTACTTGCAGTCAGAGTCGTCGTATACGTATTTACGAAGCATGTTTCACCACGATACAGAAAGTTCACAAAGATATAGCGGTAACGTCAGCGATCGGCCTGCACATAACTTCTGTGAAGAATGTCAGTCCCTTATGCAAAGCTTAAACTGTTTAATCAACCATTGTCTACTAGATATTTCTAAAATATGTATGATCCAATTAATTTAGAGTAATTGAACACAAATTTTCTGATGACTCTCCGTTACATACTGCAGGCCAAAAGTGGGTCGCTGTATGGTAACGATTCCTTTCGCTCCATTCCATTCCTTTCTTACCAACCACCTTTCATGGCCGGGTGATCTCTATAGTAACATGAGCTCGAACAGTTGAGGAAGCGCAAAAATAATTGAAATGGAATCGTTACATCATCCCGACCTTGTTTCAATAACTGCGGGGTGCCAAAATGGATTATTCCTGAAAAAAAATAAAATAAAACAGTTTTCTTAATTTACCGTCCATATCAGCTCGATAATGCCTATAGACCTAGTTTGGCGAAGCAACTGGAGCGCACGGAGATAAGAGACGGGTCCACAGGCAAGTGTACATAAAGCCAGAAGGTGGCCGCTGCTCTGTGAGCCACGAGTGTGTGCGTTCGCGAGTAGTGCCTATAGTTCGCGTGCCCCTCGAGGGCAGCCGTCGGTATTCGAGAAAACATCGGCGCGGTAGAGTAGGACCGTACAGCGGAGTCGCAGAAGAATCTCGCTGATGAGGCCGCGCTGCTGGTGGCGCCTCCAGCGCATCGCGGTCCCACAGTCCGTGAGCGCGCAGAGAGCCTGCGAAGCGTCTCCAGCACGAAACTCTGGCTACGCGCGCGGGAGCAGCGAGTGCGAGGCTGCGATTTGAGGCCGCTCGTGTGTATGTGCGGGAGAAAGGGCTCCCCTCCCTCCCTCTCGGCCTCTCCTTTACCGAGAGTTCCTCGTCGGCACTCGCCATCAATCGATCCGTCCCTCTGAAAGAGATGGAAAACGGCGAGGGAGCTCTAGAGGGTTGAGGCGGAGCATGAGAGTAAGAATGAGGAAGGAGGGAAAGATACGGAGGAGAACACGAGGAGCAGCAGCGGGAAAGGAGGATGAGAGGAAGAGAATCACCATTGGAGGAGAGAGAAGGAGAGGGTCGGCTCAACTTTCTCGCTTCCGCTGCTGCCTTCGTCAGGTGCCTCGCACCAACACGGCGAGAAGACTAGGAACATAGACAAGGGAAAAAAGAAAACACTCCTGTGCGCTAGTTCAAAGTCCGAGATACCTACAACACCCACACCCGGCTCCCCTTCACCCCTTCCCCCCACCCCCCTCAAGCTCTCCTCTTTCCGCGCTACTCCGGGCTGCTTCGTCACTCGTGTGGCTTCCTCAAGTGCTCACTGCGCTGTTCGCGCCTGACCAGCCAGACAGCAATCCTGTGCCTTCCAAGCACCGAGTGCGGCTAAAAGCGTGCTTTATAACATTGCGAAACTGCACGCGCATTTCGAGAGGGGTTCTTCGGAGAGTGTTCCGACGAAGGATGTTGTTTTAGGAGGGGCAGCCGCAGGGTTGCGTAGAAGTAGGGAGACTTGACGTATAGCGACGGCGTACCACCAGTCACGAGGGATTTCAGCATGGTCAGCTCTGGTGGCGTGTTTCCATGCCCAACCGACGACACTTGTCCGAAGCTCCTCACCGCTGCTGTATTTTCGGAACATTTGTGTGTGTGTGTGTGTGTGTGGTGTGTGTGTGTGTGTGTGTGTGTGTGTGTGTGTGTGTGTGTGTGTGTGTGTGTGTGTGTGTGTGTGTGTGTGGTGTGTGCGTGTGTGTGTGTGTGTGTGTGTGTGTGTGTGTGTGTGTGTGTGTGTGCGTGTGCGTGTGCGTGTGTGTGTGTGTGTGTGTGTGTGTGTGTGTGTGTGCGTGTGTGTGTGTGTGTGTGTGTGTGATGTTGGTCAGCCAATATTTCGTGCTGCTTGCCGTTATTTTCGTCATTAAGCCCCACCGCTTCAGTGAGTCATATACGATGAGTCTACTGAACTCCGAAATAATATTTCGTTCAAAACGTAAGCAAGCGTGCACAAGTGGCACATACCACTCGAAGTTTCCATGCCGCGCGTACTGCGAATGCGTCCAGCCTTCATCAATCCCGTGCACAGTTACTGAATATCGGTCCCATCATTACCTGAAGGCCGGAACGAAAGCTGCTAAATGCATCAAAAGAAAAAAAGTAGGGAGAAAGACAGGGAGGATTGAAATAATCGTCAACGGTTCACCGAGCTTAAGACTCGTACTCCGGCTCAGTGCAATTGCGCATGCTGGAGCACGCACCGTATACGGTGCCGTAGGTTGTGACGCAGCGACCAATAAACACTTGCGTGCCGTCACGGCTGCATCGCAAAGAGGCATTAGTTAAGCGCAAGCGCGCAATGCCTCGCCTAAGTGCGAGCGCTGTGAAAGCGAGCCGCCGCCATGTCGTCGACGCTTGAAAGGAACCAGCCAACCGAGGGGCGAAACACTCGACGACGCGGTGCTGTAGAGCAGAGCTCATCAAGCACATGCGGACGCCGTAAACAGCGCGTGTTCGCTCACCCGGCGTGTCCCACTTTCACTTGTGCGCTTCCGCGCGATAAAGAACTCTGCTTGAGAGAAATGTTTGAAATGTTTGCCATCATGTCTCCCGCTAAGAGAGAGAGTGCCACTCGCGTCAGAGACGCCTCCCGTGCCATGCGCTCATTACGCGTCTCCGCACGCGGAGTTCCGCGCGGAGTGTTGTCAGAACTTCCCGCTACGTTCTTGGTTCCGGTGGCGCAAACCATGGCGCGATGTTTTCCAAAAACCTGAATGATGCACTCCGTCGATAAATGTGTCCCCTTGTTATTGATCTAAACTGGCTGTGGACGGCGCTGTCCTGCGAGTGGCCCTTCCCCGTGTAACCTGAGCGCTTGTAAAAGCTTTACTTCGTGTTCCAATCTCTTACGGGAACATGTAAGTTGAGAAAAAAGGTAAGGCAGTGTAGTTGCACCTGGACATCGCTGGCCGGAAGTTCGAGGTCGGGCCTTGCTCACAAATTTCGTGGCAGTTTCTCTTCGGAGTACGCCTTTCGGTCTGCTTTTGCTAACACGGACAGCGGGAAACTACCATTCAGGGACCGAATTCACAAAGGTTTTCGTTCGCAAGTGCTTTTTTTGCCATTGGTCAGTAATGTTAGCTAATAATAAGTCCATCATTGCTGCAATTTTTTCTTACGAACAATGGTAGTGTAAGAGGCTTTTGTGTGAACTCAGGCCCTTGTCCCCATGACACTGCCACTATCCTGACTACATGGCATACCTTCTATCATCGCATCGCTTTTCGCTCTGTGATGAAGTCTTTGGTTTATCCGACGAACTTCCGCCTGCGGCACTGCGCCTCAACAGCTGTACATCTCGCTCGCTGGTAAACTCGGTGAACTCTATCGGATTGCGATGTAGCCAAGTCCATGCCAGACCAAAAGAGAGATACAGAGAGAGATAAAGATGCTGAGATGGTAGATGTTTGCCCACTGACGATCTTAACTGCTACTGAGGTCGTGTGGAGTGAGAAATATCATACACGCGGTTATCACGCAAAGCCAGAACGGCGTGAACATTCACGAATATGTAAGCACACAGTAAATCTATGCACAAAGTCTTGTTAAATCCTGTAGCTCTCAAGAACAGCAAAAGCGCCTGCGCAGCGCGCAAAGCACAGGGGCTGTATTCCCACCGGCCGACTTTGTAGCGCAGTTCCAAGCGGAAATCGTGGCGCAAATGTTGTCTCTATGACAACCAATGACTACTGTCTCATAAGAGAGAGAGAGAGAGAGAGACGAAGAAACGGTAGAGAGGTTAACTCGAAAGAGTCCGGTTGGCTACCCTGCACGGGGGAGCCCTTGGGAACAGTGCATATCAAACAAGTCTGTCCAGTGAATGTCGCACTTAATGCTGTTCATGTAGTTCACGCCGAGTCTGATGCTGCACAGGTGTGGATACTCTGTCCAAGTGAGGACTCATGGCATGTGGAACTCACATGATGGATAAATTTTATAAATGGATGCGTACTGAAGGTTGATGTCACAGCAAAGAGATCGCTACAAACTCCAGGCGACACTTACATGGGGCCCAGATTTGCCTTGAGATGGCGTAAAAGAACGGAGTGCGTCACCATGACTAAGCGTGTACTAGGCTGGGAACCACTACCCTTGCGATGAAGAAAATTGAGGTTGAGGCTTGTTTCTTAAGTATTTAAAAATAGAAGTGCAATCTTTAGGCAAATGTAACTGAAGGAACCATCTACATTTCTATGCGTAATGATCATATACCCAAAATATTGTTGGCGATTTAGGGGGAAATGCGAGAGAAATGCGTCAGAATTACGTCCCACCTCATTTAGGTCCCACACCCATAATTTATACCGCGTTCACCACACAACAACGTGTTGTTCAGGAGCTCACTCGACGCACGTCAGGGCACTATATACACAGGGTGATCATTTTTTACTTTCACTGAATTTTAAGAACTAGCCTGCAGCAGAGAGCACAATTCTTGTCCTTGAACTGGATTATTCAGATAGGCGGACATTACTTGAACGAGAATTCGAAAGAGCTATTGAAATAATTTTGAAAAATTCGCTCATTCTCTTCTGAAAAGATTAGTTTAAGGCACATATTGCAATTTGCGAATTGGGGCCGGTAAGATTGCAAGGCGTATCCACTTGGAATGAATTTGCAGAATGACACCAGTTGGTAAATATACGCCATCAAACTCGCCGTAAAAATGCATTGTAAGTACACTTAATTTTTGTAACAAAACGCTCCCTTTTATGTTTCGATTTCTCGTGCTAGGAAAGTCCGCCCCTTTGAATAATCCAGCTCAAGGACAAGAATTATGCTATCTACCGCAGGCGTGTCCTAAAAATTCCATAAAACTTAAACATTATCACTCCATATATAGACCACCGTCAGTTGCACTTTATATATACAGGTGTCCCAACTATCATGTACCAAGATTTAAAAATATGCAACTGCCACGTAGCTGGATAGAACCAAGGTAATGTTGTTTGCCGTCGCTTGGAGATACTCGGATTATTTTTTTCGTTTCGCCTAATTAGATAATTACTCTAGCTTATTAATCAACTTCTCAAATATTATAGTTAGATTAAAAGTGTCAATGAGAAAATTGTAGAGCAACATGAAAAACTCCTCGATACAGCTTGCTGTTGGCTCAATACGGGCTACATAAAGGTGTTTTTTCGAGCGCGAAAGAATCCCGCGAATACACGCAAAGTGCCTCGAGCGGCCAGTCGCGCGGCAATTTTACGTGTATTTGCGGGCTTCTTTCAAGCTCGAAAAAACACTTTTATGTAGCACGTATTGAGCTACGTAGGTTCACAGTTCACCGTGAATCGCAATACATGAGCTTCTACGGGAGGGAAACGCACAGCCGTATGTCTGTCCGAGAGAATAAAAATCGAGTCCTTCCAACTTTCATTCAGCTAATTAACTAGGAAGTCGCAAATTACAAAGAAACGGGTCTTGGTTCGTGCACTCCTTTGACTGCGCCCCGCTCAACGCATATCGTCGCTCGCGTCGAGGCTCGGCCACCTGCGTCCTATGCGCACTGTTACCACCAGTGGGCGTTGTGTATTCTACTACTACTACTACTACTACTACTACTACTACTACTACTACTACTACCACTACTACTACTACTACTACTACTAATAATAATAATAATAATAATAACAATAGATAGATAGATAGATAGATAGATAGATAGATAGATAGATAGATAGATAGATAGATAGATAGATAGATAGATAGATAGATAGATAGATAGATAGATAGATAGATAGATAGATAGATAGATAGATAGATAGATAGATAGATAGATAGATAGATAGATAGATAGATAGATAGATAGATAGATAGATAGATAGATAGATAGATAGATAGATAGATAGATAGATAGATAGATAGATAGATAGATAGATGCATGCGTCAATTGGGGAACTCGTTCAGTGAACTGCTCCACTGCGCATTGGATATCTCCACAAGAATAGCGTGGCAGAAGGAGAAAGAAAGTTAGGCATATATCCAACGCACATGTAACTAACAGCGATGCGCACAATTAATCCTGCGCAACGCGTTTGTCGCAATGCAATGTTTATCTTCATCCACCAATAATGTCACAACATTATTGCGATGCAATTCTTTTCCTGTTTGTACACTACACCGCTGACAAGCTATGCGGAAAGCCAAACGCCTAGTGTGAGACGACGTTATGACGATGCCGCAACGACAGTGACCGCATGACAACGGCTGCATGACCGCGACGGCATGACTACGACCGTATGAATACGACGGCATGATGACGATGGAATCACGACGACCACGTACGTGATTACGACGGAGTGAATACGAGGCGCCTCACGACGGTGACATGACGACCACGGTATGATGGTGATGTACGCCGGTCTGCTGGTGCTGGTGCCTTCGGACCGGCGCGTATAAGCTTCGTATACACATCCAGAAACGTACCGGCAAGAGAACGACGATGGGCGCCAGACACCGGAGGCAAAGCAAGCGTCGCTTTAATGCGGTTGCGAAGAATCGATTGGAACGCAATTTAAAGCGATGACCGCTGCGAACGTGGCACGGGAGCCCGGGAGTGCGGCCCGCTATACCTCGCTTTCTACACCGCGAGAGTTTCCACTCCTAATTCACCAGAAGTCCGCGAGCGCGGAGAGCGGCATTCATTACCGGGCTGGGTCAGTCGCTATAGCAGTTGTCTGAACCTGCAGGCACGGAACTTTGCAAGCACTAAAGGGCCCACCTCGGTGCGGCCCGTGTTGTCTCACACGTTCAAGGCGCGCTCCTGATTCGGCGTTAATTTTCCTAACGTGGGCAGTTGTTTCGGCCGCTTAGCATCCTGCAAAGCTCCCGTATACGCCAGCACGCAAGGATGTTTTTTTAATGCAACGTGCACTTTCAGAGATTCATGTGGGAGCTAGAAATCAGTTAATGCGCCACCAATTCAGTTATTAGGAAGGCAGTGTTTTATTTATTTATTTATTTATTTATTTATTTCTCTATTTATTTATTTATTTATTTATTTATTTATTTATTTATTTATTTATTCCACCCACAGTGAGCCATTCCATTGTAATTCGACTTGGGTAGTGCAGTTCTTGGTAGGTAGTGCGCTTGGACAGGTGTAGTTGCGGGTGTCGTATAGATATAGATCATTGCTCTATATTTAGAAACCACTCGAAATTTTATCCCGGAACATGAAATGTTCGAATACACGCGTTTAGGCGTTCGTGTCATATTGTAAATTTAAAGCGAAGCTTTCATTGCGAACGCTGCCGGGACATTGCTCATCGTGACTGCTGCTGTCCTGCTGAATGGAACAAGTGCTCGCGTGCCGGTTTTTCATTAGGCCACAGGCGCACGAATGAAACGGGCGAGTGACAGTCAACCTTACCTCTGTCTTTCGCTTCTGTACTTAAGAGGAAGCTTTAGCTCGGGCCCAACTCCGACGCGGCCTATTCAAATACATGTAAAAACGCAAAAACGTTTTTCTGAGATAACCCCTGGACCGATTTTAATGAAATTTGTTGCTTTTGAGAGAGAAAGTTAAATTCTAGTGACTGTTGGAAGCGAAATTTCGATTTAGGGCTTGAATATTGTTAAAACGATTTTCAAAAATTCAGAAGGTTGAAAAAAATAGAAGCACGAAGTTTACAAACTAATAGCTCTGCATCAAGAACAGATATCGTGGTTCTGTAAACGGCATCCATTAGATCATTCAAAGCGGACAAATTTCATGTGCCATTTTACACCTTACGTGAGTTTGTTACGTTGTTTACGAGGGTTCTGCAAAAGTTGTAGTTACATATTAATAATTTTTTTGAGATTCATGTACAAGATGTCAAATTTGTCCGCTTTAGATCTGCTATTAGGTACAATTCACAGAATTGCTATATCACCTATTATTGCTGAGTTACGGAGTTGTAAACTTGATAGTTTCGTTTTCTGAAAATTTGCGATTTTTGCCAACTTTTAATAAAATATTTACGACCGAAATCGAAAATTCGAAACGAACAGTCACTAGATATTAAGATTTTCTTTTAAATGCAACAAACCCCGCCAATATTAGTGCAGTGGTTGCCGAGAAAAACGAATTCTCCTTTTACATGTATTTAGATAGGAGCACCCGAGCTAAAGCTTCCTCTTAACTCTGCATACACCTCTCCTCACAATCCTTCCCTCGACCAACATCACCTTCGCCCTCGTGACGTCATTGCGTCGACGTCTCACAGGGTCCATTCGCGTGAACTGCTGTGTGTCCGCCTTTGTTAATAATACACCCAGTAACAAGAACTGCTCGAATTTGCTCTTACGAACAATTCTATTTTAAGACCGCTTCTTGTGAACAGTTGCTCAAATGCCACGTCACGTGGCGTCCGGTTCCGGTAATGTCTGGTTCCGGTAGCTCCGCTCTTTCAAACAATACTATAGGTATACATCAAACCCGCGAATGCCGCTAAATGGGATACGAATAACCCGCCGTTGTTGCTCAGTGGCTATGGTGTTCGGCTGCTGAGCACGAGGTCGCGGGATCGAATCCCGGCCACGGCGGCCGCATTTCGATGGGGGCGAAATGCGAAAACACCCGTGTACTTAGATTTAGGTGCACGTTAAAGAACCCCAGGTGGTCGAAATTTACGGAGTCCTCCACTACGGCGAGCCTCATATTCAGAAAGTGGTTTCGGAACGTAAAACCCCATAATTAATTTTTTTCTGTGTGATAAGAATGAGGGACGTACGGATTCCGCAAGCGCAGTGGATTTGCAATTGTTATAGCGATAGCAATTATATGTACACTCCAGGCGAATTTCTTCCGTCGTCAGCGTCGCCGTGAGGTTCCGTATAAAGTCAAAGGGCGTTAATATCGTCGCCCCGCGCCTTATGCTGTATGCGCGAGTGAAAACGTGCGAGGGTGACCCGCGTCTCGGTGCAGCGAACGCAATGGGGCGAACAGCAGCACGGAGGTCAGTTCGCTCGCTCCTGCTGTCGCGCTTTCACACTGCAGCGTTTCGACAGCGAGTTTCCGCTGTCATCGAGTGACATGCGTTCATGTTTGCTTGTGTGCGCGTGACACCACGCTTGTTAATTTAGTTACTAAGTGAATGTTTACAAGTCTATAAGGCCGATAAAGCTAGTATCTTTACTTCGTATAACTACATGTTCACGAATTTGCTACCGCAATCGATGCTTCGCCTTTCGGGCGAAACTGCGAGTTCTTTAACCTGAGCTCCAGACGCAGTGTGGTGGACTCCCCGTCCGTTACCGCTAATGACGGGGCAATAGAAGGCATTCCGCACTTTAAAGGATAGGGTTAACATTGCGTCGAACAAGTGGGCAGGCGCTCTCTTAAAGGACACTAACGAAGGCGTTGGAAACGGGACACCCATTCAGTCTCACTTACACCAGAGACACAGAGAATATCATAGGACATCATAGACAGTACAAAAGAAAAAAAATGAGGGAGGGTTATGAAAGATGAGAGAAAAAGAAACAAAGAGTGAACTTTACAATACAGGGCAGCCAATCGGAGATACCCTCAGGTTAACTCCCCTGTCATTGTTTTCCGTCTCTCTCTCTCTCTCTCTCTTTGGAAGAGACACCACACTTATCAGAAAAGAGAAGTACGAATGATGCAAACAAGCGTAGCTCTCTGTTTGCTTGTTCCTACCCTATATTGCATTGACGCCAAATAGACACAAAGCAATGGACAATCCCTTAGCAATACTATTTCCTCGATTTCCAGGTAACGCTCGGAACGATGCCTCAGGCTTACTCCTCGCTCTCAACTACTGCGTCAGTTTTTTTTCAAATCGTGGAGTCAATCGCCGTCTCAACAGGCAGGGGTTCACGGCGTGGTCATCAGCGCAAAGATGGCGCGCCGACCAACGCCTGGTCAAATGCAATGGCCAAACATGCACGTGACTCGATATGGCTGTCAAGTGATCAGTGCTTTAGGAGTACCCCGGTAGAATCAGTCTCGATTCAGCTTGACAGTCTAAAACAGCGCGTAACGATGAGCACCACCGTTTGCAATAACAGACTCGGTGGGGAGCGTCAGCGACTGAGACTATAAGGAAAGTGTGCGAGTCAACTGAGTTCTATTATTGGCGACGGTGTCGAGGAGGCTTGCCTAATCCTGACTGCGCGCAATGCAGCTGCCTAGTGGCTGCCCAAGCTACTAAAGCACTAATCAACATGCCTGATGAGTTTCCTTAATTTATTTCACGCCGCCGCGCGCGTCATTCTTGCGTTCATTTTTGAGCGCGTAATTGCGATCCAAAATAAAGTAATAATAACGAAGAAAAGAGGAATAAGTAGAACAAAAACGCTGGTTATTACACACTGCGTTCAAATATTGTAAGAAGCCCGCTGCCGCCAACGTGTTTTTCTCCTTATTTTAAATGGCTTTTTTTTTTAATTCTGTGATTCGTAAGCGAAAGAGATGCATATACATCTACAAAAAGCCTGTCGACGGTGCTTCATTAAACATGCCCAGCGGACAAAGCGGATAAATTGGAAGCACGAGTAGAAATGTTCTCGTTTGCTTACTTTTTCCGTAATGCCTAACCAATCATTCTTCAATTTGGTGAGGTCTTATAACGAGGACGCATGTATGGCCTTTGCCAAAGAGCCAACCACGAAAAAAAAAAGAAAATGTTTAATGTACCGGTGGGAAAGACGGGCTCCGGCACAGAAACGAGCCGCTGTTCTGTTACTTGTCGTTCGCTAGAGAATGCGATAAGGGTGGGACTACTCCGTGATTTCTATAGGGCCAGTAAAAAAAAAAGAAAAATAAGAATACTGCTATATTTCTCGTTGCTCGTTAGCAAAAAAATTCAGTTCTTAGGAAGGACACGTTTAAGATCTTCTATTCCTTAAATATTTATAGGTTTCTAACGTACAAAACGAGGGCCCGCGGTATTAAAAAAAACCTCTTACGCTAGTAATGTTCGTAACGAAACATTCCAGCCAATCGTGATGCTGGACTTATTATTAAAGAAGGGGGCCGACCAATGGCAAAGACGACTTACGAACGTAAAGCTTTGTGAATTTTTCATCAACAACGTGTGGATGGACTCCAACAGGTTCGCGTTTAGATAATTACAGAGCTTTATACACTGGTTAAACGAGAACGCTCAAACAGCGAGGGAGGTGATTTAATAATGAACAATGGGAAGTTTGTTAGTGCTGAGAGTCTGAATCTCCGCTAACCCCACAGAAGAGACAGTGAAAATCGTATTGAACTATGCACTCCGCTAAAGCTTCTCTGCCGCTCAATCCGTATTCGTAAACTATTCAATGCTCTTCGTAGAGATCTCGAAGTGACAAATGGCAGCCTGCTTTATATCTGCGAAAAATCAACTTTTTTTCTTTTATTTTCAGACTTCTTACCATTCTTCCTTCATCACATTTCTAAAGAGGGTCGCAATTTATGTTGTTGGTCCCTTCCAATTGCTCCTATAAGGACCCACTACTCCTAAAGCTTTTCTTTAGTATTTAATCCTGCCTTGACAATGTATGTACACCTCTTCTCATTCCAACTTTGTTTCTCTCGGCCAAAGTAGTTAGCGTTGCTCCCGTCTCGCCTTAATCGTGTCAACAGAGCCGTTGCTACAGTGACCGCAAATATGCAGATCCCTCGCATTCCTCGTACCTGGTCGCTTTGAACGCGACCTTCTTTTGCCACCTCCGCGCGCCCATCTCAGCGTCATTGTTTCAGCCACTTACATAGCCAGTAATGTATGAACAAAATAGAAACGTGTAGTGACGCAAAGGTAACTATAACTATATAACTATAACTATATATATATAAGGTAACTATAACTATATGTTGGTCATGGTATGGTATGGTATGAAGAACTTTATTTAAGTCCTGAGGGATCAGTCGTGGAGTGTATCACAGTTCATTCTTTCAATCGAAGGCGCACGGCTGTGGTCGAAGCGTGCTTTTCTGTAGACGACGCCTCTGAACAGCGATAATCGTCACGTACTCCTTTAACGAACGCGCGTAGTCCTGCATCCTGTCCGACACGACACTCTGGCAACGAGCAGACCTCCTCAAGCAGTCTATATTGTCACGAGCCTTCGGAAGCACTCTTGCGGTTTTAATAAACCACAGAGCAGCTGGCTCTTGGAAAGCGCGTCCGTCCGGCTTGGCTCGCGAGCAGGGAAGGTGCGCGATCTTCTTTGTTCTTTTGGGCTCGACCCACTCTTACCCTCGAACCCCTACCTACCCGTGGCATTATGTACGCTTGTTTGTCTGTCTGTTTGTTTGTTTCTTTTCCAGATGTGCCATGTCACGCAGCATAGCGTGCCTGTAATTCGGTGAGAACCTGATACATCATGCGCTGCGACTACTTTCTCAAAAGCTGCTGCCTTTTTCACGCGAATGATTCTCGTAATTGTGAAGCTTATTGAGCCAACATGAATATTTTTGCGAGTTTTGATAATAGTTTGCGTGCACTGTTATAAAATAACAAATACAAGGATTAAAGCAATGATAATAATAATAATAACAGACGATTGCGCGAGTGGTGCCCGCTGTTCTTTTTATTCTAGTCATGACTTCTGTTCTCTTCTCGTACGGCACAAATAAATATTTATTAAAATTGAATTAGCTAACTTTCAATTAACTTGCGTAATCGATTAGGAGCCAAGGCAACAGTTGCGCAGGATGTCAAGAAACGGCGGATAACAGCATTTAAAGCAATCTACGTGTCTTGTGTGGTGCTTTCCTTCCTATAAAAAAAGCAAAATAACAGAAATGAAGAAGAAAAAAAACGTAGCTGAAGTTACAAAAAAAAAAAAGAGCACGTAAACGAGAAAACGCGTCACAACGCATACGCGCGACAGAGATTGCAGTGGTCTCACACGTAAAGCCATAGATTCCCGAAAGCTAGAGATTTTCTGTAGACTTAGTTCACACTTTCCAAAGCGAAGCTTTCTTTGCGAACTCTCCCACCCTTTCGTGACCGCAGCTGCTAGCTAGGTGCTTCTGCTGTCCTGCCGACTAGCTCACACTTAATGTTGTTTTATTTATTTATTTATTATTATTATTATTATTATTATTATTATTATTATTATTATTATTATTATTATTATTATTATTATTATTATTATTATTATTATTACTACTACTACTACTACTACTACTACTTGCCCGATGCTGATATCGAACCTCCCCCCTCCCCCCCCCCCCCCCCCCCCGCCCAGCACAGCAGCCGGATGCTCGACACATTATAGGCCACCATTGCTCTTTCTTCTTTTTTTGTGCCTGGAAATAACATCTGATATGTCGAGCGAACATTATTTACTTCGCATTTAGACACGCGAAAGAACAAATACGCTACGCTACACGGTTCAATGTAAGTTCTAAAATGGGGCAAACGTACTCACGAGCGTCCAGAAGCGAAAGCCACACGAGGAGCGGAATCGAAGGTCTCGACCTCTTCCCGAAAGACCAATCTTGTGTCGAGCGAGGTGGCTCTGCGTGTCTGTCGATCATGCCGATCCTCCATAGTGAACAAAGTCCCAGTAACAACATAAGCAAATCTCATGGTTTATTATTGTCTTTCTTTTCTTTTCTTTTTTTTTTGAGCGGGAGAACAGGATACCGTAAGACGTGATAGGAAGTTCTTTTTTTCGTGGTTGGCCGCAAAATGTCTTGCTTCACACCTTCCTTTCGTTTTTGTCACGAAAGCCGTTGCAAGAGAATTGCCATTATGAGACTATTGAGAAAGACATTTTCGACACTGTTTTACTTTCTGTAGCCAGATTCACTCTAGAATATCTGTATAACGTGGATCGAACGTCCCTGAATGTTTCACTTGTTCATAACCTTCTCCCTGTAATGATTTACAATTAGCCGAATTTATATCTATTTGGTCAAGATGTACGTAGAATTTGCATACCGCCAGCAGCAAGAAAGAAAGATAAAATTTCAGCTGCACTCTTCTACATTGCCAGTAAAAAACGCGTCTTCGTGAAAGAGGGACTGTATGTGCCCTGGAACACAAATCGCAGACTTCACAGCCAACCTCAGGCTGCAGAACACCCTTTTATTCTTTGTTTCTTTGTCGTGACGCATTTTATTTTTCGGACATTAGGCCGCAATCGCGCGTATAATTTTATCGTGCCAAGGCAAACTACCTCTTTGAAGATGATCACCGCGTGTGGATGATGATGATGATTCCCATACTGTGGCGCCTACAAGCAACGTGAGATTGGCTTAGAAGCGGGTGGCACGTATAAAACAATTTCGACGAAATAAAGAAGTGTGGCAATACAAGAGTTGTCACGTGACCTGGCATGGTCGCGAGAGCGCACATACTCGCGCGCCAGTTTTTTTTTAAGCCAGAGACGCAGGAATACGAAAAGGGCAAATGTATAAAGCATTTCATTAGCCGCTTCACGAAAGTTTCGCTACACATAGATTCCAAAATGCGAGTTGGATCTTGCATAATTTTTTTTCTTCTTCTTATGGAGTTGTCCTTTTGCGGAGAAAGTATTCACACTGTCCATTTAGACAGCGGTCCTCAGGAGCTCCACTTTCTTTTGCGCACGGTGGTCCAGAGTTTTTTCACAGACATTCCATTGGCTCGATTGTAAAGCGCCTCCGGGCATTCTTTAGACTGCCTAAATGAATTTGTACGAGGCGCTGCTGTTTCGGCCTCTTTCAACAGAGACGTGGCGGCGGCGGCCCGGAGGTAACGACGCCTCTATGCACTCTATCCATTTTGTGCCTTTTCTGGAGACATGCGAAGCCAGTGACACCGGGTGCCGTGTATCCTCCTCGCGCTCTTATTCGACCGCCGCCGCGCTTCCTTATAAATAGAAGCGATCGCAGTTCTTTCGACGACGATATAAAGCGTAGCGCGCCGCGAATAATGAAATTAAAAGGATACAAAAAAAAAAGGCCAGCATAACGGGACAGAGCGAAGGGGGTTGAGTCGCGCGGGCACAGGGGCAGAGATAAAAGGGCGCGCGCGGGGGCCGACGCTGCGCGGCGGAAAGTGTCAACGGTGGAGGAAGAGGACGAGGCCGGGTCTGAGGACTAAATCGAGAAGGGTCGCCCCTGAAAGAAGCCGTCTTGTGTTCTTCCAAGCGATGGACGTGGCCTGTCCCCCTCCCTCTCCAACCTCC
The DNA here is from genome assembly GCF_023375885.2 of Dermacentor andersoni. NCBI lineage: Eukaryota > Metazoa > Arthropoda > Arachnida > Ixodida > Ixodidae > Dermacentor > Dermacentor andersoni. The sequence goes on from NC_092815.1 coordinate 94,443,032, forward strand.
TCATTTGGTGTCATTCTCTTCTTCCGTTTCTCTTTTTTTTTGCTTCATTTTTTCTGTTCTGATTATTCGTGGCCGGTTGCGTACGCTCAGCGTGTGCGAGGGGAAGGTCGCTACGCGGTGATTACCCACGCCTCTCAGTTTTGTTTCGTTTTCTTTTCTTTGGACTGTCACTAAAGCTTTGTTAGAATCTCACCCTTCTCTTTTTTTTTTATTGCTGCTTCTGTCGTTATTCGTTTCTCGCCTTTTCTTATTGCTGCGGCGGGCTATTCGTGATCCTCAGCAGGGCTCTTGACTCGTAGTTAGTGCGACTAGTTGCTCACTTGTCGAGCCTTGCATCGTTCGGTGGTTAAAAAGAAACTGTTGGTTCGAGTTACGGTGAGTGTGCTATGCATATCTCATGTTGCCGGAATTTTTCAAAAAAGAGTGGACTCCACAAGTCAACTGCCACAACTGTACTTTCTTGAACGTCTGCGTGACGTTTACGCATAAATATTAATGCAAACAAGCTTTCCTTTTATTTTAACCTTTGCCTGAAATAACCGCGACTTGCTCCACACGCAGAGAAAGCAGCATAACGTTCGCCTGTGCTGCCACGGCGGCGCTCATGCGTACGCAAGTAACAAGTGTTTCCTGGTTGCAAACAGGCACCCTCCGCGTGCGTTATTTTTTCTCGTACCTCGCAGTGTGCTGCGTGCCTCTCGTACACTCAATCGTCGAGCGTCTCAGCTGCATTTCGCCGTCACATTTCCCAGCCAGAGCATTCAAGTCCTTCGCCCACTGATTTATTCGCCTGTAGAAGTAAACAAACATGTTAGTGCTCGTAGCCACAGCGTCACTTTAGTGCCTGCAAACAGAGAGCATACGCTGTGCAGTTTGCTCGATGAGGTGGTTTTCAACAATGTCTTGTTTGAATGGTAACAACCGGGTAAAGCTATTTCCTGCAACGAGTGCGTTCGTGGCGGGCAACAAAACCACCGAGACCAGCCTACCCACTCGTCCCTGTGACCGGCCTCCGGTACATCAATGCACCTAACGGACGCTGCAGGTATAGACTACCTCTGGCGCGTCTCTTATGGGAACACCACGACCAGAGCTGTTGCTCGTAAGAGCGAACGATCAAGGAAGGACAAGCCTACAGATCCGCAGCAGAGAAACGGGAGAGTAACACTGGCGCGAAATGCCCGTAACGCAGATGATTAGGGTCGAAGAGAACGGTCGCGCAGGTACACCATGGTGGAGTGGAGATGTGGCGGCGACTCTCGGCGCTTTCCGAAACGATCGTTAGGCGCGAACGAGGTACACCGTGTAACTCATGCCATTACGGGGGCTAAAAGTACAGAGACACTTGGTAGAAGCAACGTGAGTCCTTTTTTTTTTCCACCAAGGCATCAAAACACAGAGCAGCCTGGAAAGAGAGCACTGCACGAAGTGCTGCTGGATTGCACGCAGTCACCGCACGTTGCGAGTGACGCACATTGCACATTGCGAGTGACACAAAGAGTCCCAACATGCTTTGGTAAGCAGGCGCGGAATCGAAACAGCACTGGCTCTAACAAATCACGCGAGAAGTTTTGCAAATGTTTGATGACCGAGATCCTAACAGGTGGCGTTATGACCAGAATCGTCTCAGTGAAGCTTCACTCTCGCAAAGTCTCTCCAGCCACCGTTCGCCGCCATTCAGAAGATAGCATGCTCTATAGGCACTGGTTGTGCGCCGGGGCAGAACCCACGACCTCGTCGTTGGATCGAGTCAGTTGGCTCACTCGATCCGTCTAGCTGACTCGAGATGTCGAAGAAGAAAGAAGTCATGCCAAATATGTTATGGACGATGGCAAAGTGGACACGCTAGACACAGGAAATGAAATCGGTGATGCTGGTTTAGCGCATGCGTGTAGACAGAGAGGTAAGAAGACTTTAATACATGTTGAATAGGCGAGCCCCAAAGCAGGGCTGGCTACTTCTGACGGGAATTATCGAAATAGGAACAACGATACAAAAAATTGTATTTCTTGCTTATCAGTAAAACACATTTATGGCAAGCACTTAACTCCATAGATTGTTCAGCTTCGTCAATACTTCAGCTACACTATTTCCGAAGCTCGAACCGTGTTTCAAACAAGGCAAAAGTCGCCACCGGAAGCAATTTTGCCACTACTTCCCGTATTGTTGGATCACAAAGAAAAGAATTGACGAACGTTGAGAAAATTTCTCGGCTTCGGACGTACGACACGCACGCAGTGACAGTAAAACGGAAGTCGGTCGGCCATGTAGCCGCCGCCAACCAGGTGAGCGAAAAACTTCGCGTCACGTTCCACACGACGCACCACTTGCATATGCGCTATACGATGTAATCGTTCGTCTGCGGCAGCGAAAACGACAGCTTTAAAAACGCAGCGAGAGACCTAGCTATACGTGTCTTGGGTAGAATTTTCACACATGGTACAAGCAGTATCAAGAAATGTATCGGCTGACGCTTAACAGCGTCAAAGAGTATGCAACAGGAAGAAAACAGACAAGTGTTTGTTCGTCTCTATACTTTTGCTGTTAAGCGCGAAGCTACAGGCTCTGCGCCGCCTAGTTTGACACGTAAGGTGCTCTGGTATCGGCCATCTCTGTATTCGTCATCACGTATTGCTCGTAAAGGTACCTATAACAATAATATTAGGACCGTGCAGGAGATGTCACGAAAAAAAACTAGCGAACAAAGAAAATACTTGAACGCTGTGTTCAGGAGAGAAATTATTCAGCCGCGAGATATGCCTTTAAAGGAGCAAACAAAGAATAACAATAAAATAATACTACGGCAAAAGAAGCGGTAAATGGTTGGACAGCAGCGGCAAGTCACTTGCTTATGGGCGTGTGCTGCTGAGCAAGCTCCACTTAACCGTAAGTCTCAAATCACCAAGAGCTCGGGTGTTGATACAAGCTAACGACTTCAAGGAGTCTCGCGCAACGGAAGCCTCGAACGGCTCGCAATCGATATTCTCTTTTTAGAATATTTAAAAAGAAGAAGAAGAAAGAGAATAGCGAGAGTGTGAAAGGGAGAGAGAGGGAGAGATAGAAGAGAACAAAAGCAACATGATCGAAACGATAAGGGAAAGAGCAGCGCAAGGGCGGGTCATTTCAAAAGAAAAGCATCGGCCTCGATTTCCGAAAACGGCGAGAGCAAAAAAAAAAAAAAAAACAAGAAAGGCGCCCTGCGCTGCAGAGCGTCCGCGACGTTCCACGCAGAGCAAAAGACGCAGGACTCGAGACGCCGGATCCGTGGTGGCTTCGAAAGCGCACAAGAATCGAGGGGGAGGGGAGGCAAGAAGAAAGGAAAGGGCATTGGGCGTGCGTCAACCAAGTGCTGCTCGGGGGGGGAGGGGGGGGTTGTATCCGAGGTGTTTCTGCGACGGGTTACGTTTGAGAGGGTGCGGTGTGGGGGAGGGGGTCGTTGGAGAAGAAAGAAGGGAGTCACGGCGAAGCCCAAGAAGAAGCAGGCGAGGTTTTCCGTGGGCACGTGGTGCGCTGAACGACATGCAGCGGTGCGTGCGAGTCGCCACGCGCCGTGCGCGCGGCGGCTGCGGCGGGGGGACGCTGCGAAGATTTGCGACAGCTGTGGCTGAGAGGGGCGCGCGGGCCCCGTGGCTGCTGGAAATAGACGAGCGGCGGCGCGCGAGCAAGAAGCGAGCGGGCCGAGGGTTCTCCGTCGAAGACGGCGTCACCCGGAGGCGCCTCCGCGGAGCACGAGAAAGTGCGAGAGGGAGCGAGAGAGGACCAGTGGGAGCACCAGCAGCCGTTTCCTGCCTTGTTTCGACGACCGGGAACCAGCTTTTTTACCTGGCAATCAGTCTACTACTCTGCGGCAGTTGTGGGCTTGCGGCGTCGCGCGGACAGCTGGAGAGCAAGAGGGCCTTCTTTTGTGTGTAGGACACGGCTCGGCGTCAGTGGCGCTTGTGCGTGAATGTTCGAAAAGAACAGTGGCGGCGAGGGTGCGGCAAACTACGTTCGGGTCGCGTCGTGTGTGCGCACGTGCGCTTGCGCTTTTGCGGCGTCGCCGACGCGTTGTTTCCACAAGCGCGCGGGCGTTGTCGACGGCAACGTGCGCGCCCGTTGACGCCGCTACGAAAGCAAAAGTCGAAGTAAAGCTCTCGATCAAAGTTAGGCGCTACGTTTGGCAGGCGCGCTCATATTTGTCAAACCGGTAAAATAGGCGAAGCCCTCTGGGACAACAAAAACAATAGCTGGAAAGAATAATGTTTGCTTCGCTGTAAACTACCATTGCCTTAGGAAAAGCCTAACCATTATGCGCAACTGACTGTAATGTTCATTACCGGATAATAAGTTTCGCCGGAGAATGCTTATGACGACTCTTTTAAACGCGCATTTTTCAAATTGCTTGGAGAACAATACATTATATATGACTTGCGGAAACGCTCTAGCTGCCATGTTACAAACGAAACATAAAATCACCTCACTTGGCTATGTTTCCACGGGCTTCGTTACCGCGGCTCGTAAATGGCGGTGACCGATGACAAGTATCGCCAGTTCGTTTCAACGGTACGGTACGTCGTAACTAATAAGCTTCGCAGTTACTAAAGGCCAGAATATTAATGGCTACATCAACACCTACATCGACAAACGTTATGGCTTTTCTTACTAAATTTCATATCCGTCCCGCATTTCGTTTGTCGTTTTCGAAAGCTAACACGATATCAGCACATCTTGACATATAGCAGTGAGCTGTGGTGCCTGTCAAATGTTGTCAAAATGCTCGTTGCGACGGTGATAGCACTGACTGATTCAACGCGTGACCATTCAAGGTTGCTTGCAGGCTTTGGTCTTCCGCTCCCACTGTAGGTGCGGCTGGGAGGCAACACATGTCTTTAGGTGTTGTGCAATCTGTCTTTCCAATTTAATATTGCTGTCTATGTGGCAGACCGGACACACGGACATAACTGTTTAAAGACATTTCGTGCCGCCCACAGCTAGGTTTAAGCTCCTCCATGGTGGCCGCCATTTTCTCCTCTCATGACTACAAGCCGATGTCGACAAGTTGCACTTGCGGTTACCGTGGCTCAGTCTACCGGGTAATTGCTGCGGCTGCGGTTAGCTGTTGAACGCAGTTACCCTAAACTGGGTCAGGCTGCCCGTGTTCTTGGCAGGACGTTAATTTTTGCACCCTAGAGTGCCCTGAGAGTTCCATTCCTTGCGTTCCGTGAAAATCACACCGCTTGGAAAAGATTCCCGCATCGCGAGGACGCTGATGAAATAATAAAAAAAAAAATAGCAACGCCTTTCCTGTTAACCAGTGCAGGATAGCTAACCAGAAAGTCGCATCTGGTTAAGCTCTATGCCTTTCCGCTCTCTCTCTCTCTCTCTCTCTCTCTTAGTGCTTGATGCACAGGTGGCGTGCGCTTGTCGTCTTTGCTAAGGTCCATAGAGAAAACAAGTTATCTGGGGAGTTTCACCTTCGTATTCGCATCGCGAGGGCTCAGTCTTTCTACGCTGTTAACTCAGGCCGCAACTCGAAAGCCAAGCGTACCAGGAAAATTGGGGTTTTGTTAATGTTCCCGAGACTAGTTACACTCATTCCTGTTTTCAAGAGCGTATCATGAGCAGGTGCACCTAAACTACATTTTTCTTTGTATGGGAATTATCTTAAACCCTACGTATTTGCCACTTGCAAAATACATTTCCCCCCTAAATGACTGCCTTCTCACGTAAAAAAAAGGGGAAAACCAATAATTCATTCCGTTTAAATGATCTTGTCATCAGTGTATTGATAACTTTCCTTTTCTAACGCAGATATCATGGGACATTTATTTGAAACTGAGCACGGCGTTGTAGTCACGCCCAAGTGGCCTTGAGTGCACCCTTACAGCATGTCTTTGGATACGCAATTGAATATCATGCATTATTTCCGTAAAGGAAATTCCTGTGGGAGGGCGAACGCAACAGCGTCGCCCTGACACGACGCGAACAAAATAGCTCGGATATCAGCGATAACGAGAAAGAACGGAAACTTCCGGTGACAATTTGCGAGATATAAATGCCACGCGACACAGCGCAACATTGATAACGCATGCGCCCGACGAACACAGAGCCTTCAGCTTTGCCGAATCGATTTCCTTAGTGAAAACACATTAACAGCGCTCAGCCCTTGCCAGCAACACGTGTGTTGATTCAGCTATAATAAAAAAAAATAGAGGGAAATAATTCGATGTAACGAGACAAAAAAAAAAAAATATCTACACGACGCAAGGATACCGCTGAGGGAATTTGATTAACGCTTGCAACGTCGCGGCGAAGGTCCGACGCGCCCAGTCCGAAACAGCACGACTTTCCAGTGCTGTCACGTCTCGTTTATATCTAAACGCCGTGTCTCTAAAGTACTGTGCAGTAGTCTGCGGGCCGTAGACGGCTACAGACACCAATGTATCAATTTTCTTTTAAGCTGTTACTGTCCGTGATCAGACCACACAAATTTGTTAGCCAATTCACGGTGTAGTAGAGAATAGAATAATATGAAAAGTACGAAGCACCAAGAAAAAAAAAGGAGAAGAGGAACACACACATTGCGCTGACTAGCAACTTTACGAGTTCATTCTTTCCCTTTTTTTTGCTTTAGCATTTTTTACAGCCGCAAAAAAAACACGAATAAAGGCAACAAAGTTATATCTCGCTCCCCCCTATTGCTCCCATTTCTATTTTTTTTTGCAACTATATTAAATCTGAAGGGAAGAGGCAATAAGCTGACACGCTTAAAGGGCAAAAAAAAAAAAATTTATGCTACGTTGATCACAATAAAATCGAAGATTTTAAACCAGATGACTTTCTTTTCATTAGGAACCTTGGCTTCATCGTGTTCGAAGTAACCGTTGTTTCTTTACCTTTTTAAAATATTTCGTCTCGACCACATGGGCTTCCGTCGAACCTAGGAATTATTCAACTTTATACGCTCGCTAGTCAGCACAATGTTTGTGCCCTTCTTTTCTCTGTGCTTTGTCTAAGCGCTGGCCTTTCAAAATCTTAACTATGCTGCATGCATCAACCGGTCCAGGCTTTTACCTTACAAAAGACATGCCACCATACGTGCGCTTCAATCAGTGATTAGCCGATACGTACTGAACATATACTTTAACGTCACACGATAACAAGAGAGACTGTAACACGAGATTAAATAAGTATAAGAACAAATAAAAAGTGAAGAAACAAACATTCATGGGAAACACTTGGACCGAGTGCTTATGACACCGCTAAACGTGGTCTTTCTTATATATATGGATTGTAACATTAAAGCTAGTATAGCTTGAATATTCTAGTTTTTTGTCCTTTTGTTATCCAGCCAAGCTCGAAATGAGGACTCATATTCACAAAGAGCCCTTACTCTATAGATAGTGTCCGCAAGAGCGAATTCCAGCCTACCATGATGCTGGGCACATCATTAGCGAAGGCGGCAGACCAAGGGCAAAGATATGAACAAAAAGCTGTGTGAATTGTGCCCGAGATCACCAAAAATTGCGATCGTATATTGAAAATGTTACTTAAATTTGCTAATTACCTTTAGTTCATAAGCTTTGGGTTACCAAGATACCGAACACTGTAACGACCCGAACATGGTTAATATTTTTAATGTTCCAGATTAAAAAATTAATTAAATTACGAGGTTTTACGTGCCAAAATCACATTATGAGGCACGCCGTAGTAGAGGACTCCGGAAACTTCGACCACCTGGGGTTCTTTAACGTGCACCTAAATCTAAGCACACGGGTGTTTTCGCATTTCGCCCCCATCGGAATGCGGCCGCCGTGGCCGGGATTCGATCCCGCGACCTCGTGCTCAGCAGCCCAACACCATAGCTACTGAGCAACCATGGCGGGTAATGTTCCAGATCGAGTACGTAGCTCGGAATATTTGTGCATGCTTGCGCGTCCCTGTACCTAAACTGTGGGCACCTGAAAATGTCGAATTCCTTGCTGGTTTGTGTGTCAGAGACGTGCAGAATGCATATTCAGCCAGGATACGCACGCTGTTAAGCATGCATATCTGCATGGCGGTCGTTTCATGACGAACACAATTTAAATATATTGGTTAGTATCCCGAGCAGCAGGCGCAATTCTTTTGATGTTTTGCACAGTTTAAGAAGAAGTTATGTATATATTTCAGGGAGTAACTTATTTCGTTTCGCCAGAATAGTCATGATCATGTGATTCCTTCCTTTTTTTTTTGGGGGGGGGGGGGGGCGTATTTGGTTTATCTGACGCTTTATGCCAGGTTACAATGGTCGCAATGACTGTTGAACGTTTGTGAACCCAGTGCAATTTTCATTCCTTTCTCGATCAAATATAAGATGGCTAGAACTAAATGTGAAAAATTCCTGACAGAGGTCTGAAGTCCCTCGTACAGCTCGCGCAGCACTTTGACTCATTGGCATTGCGGGCTCCATGACTAAAGACAGTACAGTTTATGGACAGTGTAATATTTCTTTTGCGGGCAAACTAAAACAAACAGATATAGGTTCGCGCGTCCCTGCTGCAGCCGCTGGAAGGAACTGGGATACGGCCAGGGCTCGTCAGCGGGCACGCGGGGTGTGTAGGAATTAAACCGTGGAGCACGCTGCTGGCGGCGGTGGCAATACCTAGCAATGTGTCCAGGCACACCGCAGCTGTAGCAAATGCGGGAGTCGCGGCTTGTCGCGGGTGACACCGGTGACATGGGTGTTATGGGTGGAAACGTACTCTCAGGCTGGTTGTAGGAGGCAAGAGCCCGCGGAACAAATCGTTGTGGTGCATCTTGTCGGCGTCCCAGACTTGTCGGTTGCAGTGGCAAGTTGCTGCTCTCCGTACGATCAGCATAGGTACTGCGAGGTTCTCGGTAACTCTGAGGTGCCCAGGTGGCCGGTGGCACACGAGAGCGATGATCAAATTCACACTGATGGCACACATAAGCGTCGTCAACAACCTTAAGGCGTTCAAGCTCTTCTTTAACCACTTGCCGAATCACCGAGGAGATGTCGTCGTGGGTTGGGAGGGACACACTTGCAATAGTAGTAACGTTGTCCAAGCGTCCAAACTTTGGCCCAATCCTTCTCATTTTCAGCGCTTCAAACGCCCGGCAGTGTTTCCTCAGATCAGACGGAGTACTAAGAACTTCCTTCGTTATAAGAAAATTATAAACATCTTCAGCGATTCCTTTAAGCAGATGTCCTACTTTGTCTTCGTCTGTCATGGTAGCGCTGACGATTCCGCATAATTTCAGAACAGCCTCTATGTACGTTGTACACGTTTCGCCAGGTAATTGAGCTCGTCGGGAAAGTGTCTGCTCAGCCTTCTTTTTCTTAAAGATCGGGTCACTGAAGCACTTGGTGAATTCTTCGACAAAATTGTCCCAGCTTGTCAGAACGCTCTCGTGGTTTTCAAACCAGAGGAGCGCGGTTCCAGCGAGAAAAAAAAAAAAAAAAAACACGTTATCGAGCTGCTTCTTAGTGCTCCAGTGGTTGTGGCGACTCACTCTGTTGTAGTGTTTAAGCCAGTCGTCGACGTCTTCCTTCGCCTTCCCCGAAAAGGTGGGTGGCTCTCGCAGCGGTGTCCAGTAGCCAGCCTGACCTGCGCGATTGCTGTCTGGGCCGCCACAGGTGCGGTCATCGCTGCCTTCTCCGGAATCGGCCATGTCCGCTACTTGTGGTCCTAAACCGGCCAAGCGCCTACTCCGTCGGACAGTTGGTAGAGCTGGGTCGTCCAGGATCGTCCAAGATTTACCCAGCACCTCCACCAAAGATGTTACGAATGATGTTTATTTACAGGGTGAAACGAGATCCGAGATGGAAGCTACAGGCTAGGCCCAGTCGGCGCAGAGTACCCCGAGATCACGCGCGCACACACTACTTCTTCTTTCTCTGCCTCAGTCGCGCAGTGCTGCGACAATATTGTACACACATATTTGCACTGAAAAAAGCGCTGAATTGTGTAAAAAAATTGAGTTAACTACTTGGAGTGTTCCTTTAGTGTCAATATCGATTTTATTTTATTGAAGAAGCAATGATTATTACTGTAGAAATAATTTTGAGCCCTTGATAACACTTGATTGTTCCGTGAGATTCAATAAAAGGGCGGTTGCCATTCACAAGCACCACAGACAGGAACAACTTTCCTGGCCCACAGGCCCTGTGCGCACAATGTTAGCGAAATGGGAAACGCTCCCGAATATGATGACAATAAATATTTGGGAGAAAGCAGCACCTGGAGCGTGGAACAACTTTAGAACGATGCACATGGGTACAAGTTTAATGTTACGTTAATAACAGTTAATAACTGTTACGTTAATAACAGTTCGTATATGTTGATATTCCAGCAAACGTAAGACAGGAAGAAGACGGAAAGAGAGAACATATTCTGGCACCCGTATACGATTCGAAGCTTTCTGCTTGGGAGGCGGCGCTTTTAACCACTTCGAGACGATATATCGACACTGTTTCGCGCCGGAGATTTTGGGTAACATCGATAGCAATCAGTTCGGTAATCGAGGCGTCGTGCAGTATTAAGCAAGACGTTGCCGCGTCTCCAGTCGGTCGATAAGCAGCTAAATTCAGCTCTACTATGCATTCAGTCGCACTGCACCGATCGACGTTTGGGACTACGTGTCGCTACTCTTGCTCGCTTCCCGAGCCACGAAGTTGACAATGCCAGTCTGTTCGTACCGGCAACACTGAGAGATCTCGATGGAGGCTGGGGACATTCCATGTTGCAGGAGCCAGTCTACTGGGCATATTTCGGTGAAATAGCGTTCCAGTAATAATTCTCGCTGGAGGCGTTCCGCCGAACCACAGCAACGTGAAAGAATTTATTGATCTCTGATTCCATATATAGTGCCTATCTGTAGCCAGGTCGCGGTGAGTGCAGTAAATTCCGCAAATTCTTTGCGGCTGTTCAAAAAGGTAGGCTTATAAGCAGCAAATAAAAATAATAATAAGAAATTGAAATGCAGACACTGAAAGGACAATAAAATGACTTTGTACTTACTTTCCGAGCCCACTTGATTACTGTGCATAACCGAATTGCCCTCGGATTTTTTACGCTTTCGTGCACATTCCCGCCGCAGGTATTGAATGAGAAGGTGGTTACCGGTGTCAGGGCCCGTGGTTTAAAGTATACTGGAAGTATACTTTAAACCAGCTTGCAATTGCAAGTCTCATCGCATAAACATAGTGAAGATTTAGGATTATGTAAAAGAAACGTGTTAACAAATAACAAATTTCATACTTCGTTTTACACATTACAGGCAACGTACACTGCGAAGGCTAGACATACACTCCTCGTTGCTCGCACTCGTGGCCGTAATACTCGTAGATACAGGGTTTCCCAACTGCCCTGCACCGAGACTAATATATACGCAAGTGCCGCGTAGCTAGACAGAACGAAAGTAATGTTGTTTTCCATCGCTTGGAGATACTCTCATTAGTTTTTGCATACATCTCATAGTTCCTGCAAAACACGGATGCATATACCCTATATACACGATTGCCGCTCCTGAACTCTGTTGTTTGTTTACAATTACCGCGATTTCTAGATAACTACAATGGAACGTATAACATACTTTGTCTACCGGGCCGGAAGTATCACATGTACTCTCGGTGAAAGAGCGAAACTTTCACGCGAATAGTGAAATAATGTTTCACGCTAATGGTTACCTAAAGGAACCCGCTCCCTTTCGTGTAAGTGTCTTATTCAGCAATATATATATATATATATATATATATATATGTATATATATATATATATATAATAGGAATACTGTGAATTGCGTCTCTAGAAAGAAAAAAAGAGACTACGAATGAAAGCACCACATTTCGAGACAATGTGAACTGTATACGAGACTAATGAGCGGTTAACAACAAGATTAAGAGCAGAGGTGACGTGCTAAAAGTTTTAGGGCTTAAGAGCTAACCTCGCTCGTCTCTTGCAAATCGCGTTCATGCGTCTGAGCGCAACGCGTACACGTGACTGCGGACGTCTGTTTTCACGATCCTCGGGTTACAAAAGGAGGGCGAAGAGAGTGTCGACCTTACGCTCGATTTGCATAAAAATTCAGAGTCATTCTTCGCTGCCGAGGTAATCCCTAGGATTACGATTTGTAATGCTTTCCTAATCCTCCTTCCACGCCCTCACCACTCCCCAACCTCGCCTTCGAAGCCAGCCTCTCGGCCCAAGAAGTAATATATCCCTTTCCCGTTTACGTTTTGGATTGTTATTACGGCGAACCCTATGGCGCAATATCGCGTTATGCTTTCCGGAAGACATAACCGTCACTTCACGCACCATTTGTAGGAAAAAAGCCGACCCCCCCCCCCCCCAACCCCCACCCTATTTGCGTACGTGTGGCAAGCGAGAAAGCCAGCCGTTTTAAAATAGCAGTGCATCGGCTGATATCTGTACTTCGCGCGTTACTCTTACAATTATTGTGACGTTGGCGACGGAAAGTACATATATACGAGATCGATGGCCTGCTCTCGGTATTCTGTCTGCTCATATGCTGTGGGTGTTCTGTAGTTGGCGCATGCCGTATTCGTGTATTAGAGTGAGAGAGAGATAGAGAGAGAAGGATGAGGGAGAGAGGGAGAGAGAGAAAGCGAAATGGAAGAGCGCTAAGGCAAGCCCGTTAACCAGACGCACGTACGGCTTGCCACCCTGAACGGGGGGAAGGGGATATAGAGATGAGAAGAGAGAGAGCGCGCAGTTTCGCATGCATATCAATGTACGCACCGAGTCTACAAACGGCCTCCAAGACTTGTCGAGTGGAGGTACTGCAATAGCGCTTTCGTGGCTTTCTGTGCCATAAATGCGTACGGATATGGTCCAAGGATTTCCGAAAATGGTCTAGAGTCGAACCGGTCCAATGCTGTCCAGAGAGGTTCACGCTCGACGTCGTACCGGGATCAGAGACATAAGATGTGTTCAATCGTTTTTTGTAGTCCACAAAAGTTGCACATGGGCGTATCCCCCATTCCGATGCTGAACTAGTAGGCCTTTGTAAATGCCACCCCGAGCCAGAGGCGGCACCACAGTCACCTCAGAGCGGGAAGCTTTTGTAGCTTGAGATTTGGATTATTTTGTAATTTGTAGCTTGAGCTATGAATCAAGTGTATCATTAAGCAACACTTTTATTAGTATACTTTGTGCACATAGTATTCATTGGGTATAGTATGCATACGTATAGGGCACCCATTGTAGGCAAGTGTCCATTCTACACTGTGTGGCGTAGTATCGCACTGTATTGCGCACAACCAGATAATGTACTGCTATAGTCCGCTTAGTGCAGATGACTAAGACACATGGTGTGCCCGATTGCAATTAGTATCTTGACTAGTAATATTTATTCCGAGCGCGTATATGTATATATATATATATATATATATATATATATATATAGGGGGGGTGCACGTGTTCGCTCATGCTATAATAGGCTTCACGGTAAAGAACAAGTGGCCAAGATAATGTCGTAGTCAGAGGCTCACCTTCAAGGCCTACTGAAATAAAAAAAAACATTTATATCTGTGAAACCGAATACCTTCCTTCCGAGAGCTTGCAAAAAGAAGCCAATTAGGGACACAGATTTCAGTGGCATTCGGTTCCAACGCTCGTTGAAAGAGAACGGGTGGCTGCGGTATACAGCCCTGAGCCCACCAATGTATATTGGCTTGTATTCACCGAAAATTTCTTACGATAAATCTGTCCGTAAGAGCAGATTCCAGCCAATCAGGATGTTGGTCATATCAAACCGATCTAAACGCACAGGCGTGCGTTTTGATCGAGTGGCCGTGCCAATGGCAGCCATCACTTACGAACAAAAAGAAAAACTTTGTGAATTCGGCCCATTGTTGTTCTAGGAAGTTAAACACAATCAATCGGTCAATGAACGTGTCGTTGCTTATCCACGCAGAGGCATCGTTTCTGGGCGACGGCTTCGTGTCGCTAGAGCTGGAGGATGCTCGCGAGAGCACCGACCTGAGCCTGCGCTTCCGCACTGCGCGGCCCGACGGGCTGCTGCTGCTCGCTGCTGGGCCCGACGACTACTGCCTGCTCCAGCTGACCGGGGGTCGGCTGCGGCTGCGGCTCGAGCTGGGCGCCGGGGAGCCGGCGCTGCTCGAGAGCCCCGCGGGCGTGCGGCTCGACGACGGCGCCTGGCACTCGCTGCAGCTGCGCCGGAGGGGCGCGCTGGCGCTGCTCCTCCTGGACGGCGTGCACGAGGCACGCGCCCAGCTGCCGCCGCGGTTCATCCAGCTGGACATCAAGTGGGGACTGTTCGCCGGTGGCCTGGGAGACTTCCAGGACCTCTTCCTCGGACACCTGCAGTCCTTCCGAGGGTCGGTGACGCTGCGAGCACGACATTTATGAGGGCGAATCGGGCCCCGTTGGTACGGGCTCATCGTGGAAGAAATGACCCCCCCCCCCCAAAAAAAAAAAAAAGAGAGAGAGAGAGGAATATAGGAAGGCAGGGAGGGATGTTAGCCAGTCAAGGGTCCGGTTGGCTACCCTACGCTGGGGGAAGGGAGAAGGGGAAGAGAAAGAAGGGAGAGAGAAGACGCAAAAGGAGACACTGAAGATTAGGTCACAGAACTACAGGACCGGCGCCACTAACCAGGGGTGTAGCCAGATGGGGGAGGGGGAGGAGGTAGACCAGGAGCGTGCCCCGGGTCCGCCCTTTCTGCTCACCCCCTCTGCCGATATTTCATCATCATCATCATCAGCCTAGTTACGCCCACTGCAGGGCAAAGGCCTCTCCCATATTTCTCCAACTACCCCGGCCATGTACTAATTGTGGCCATGTTGTCCCTGCTTATGTGTACCAGAATACCTGGCATAAAATGACGTGCGACAACACCCCCTCTTCCCCCCCCCCCCCCCCCCCCCCAGTAAAAAGCGATCAAATCCGAAAGGAATTCCTGACTAGGCCACTGCTGCCAATGAATTTATTCTCTGACGACCTTCAGAAAATAGAGCTTTAGAGGCAGCTTTCGTGTCGTCTAGCGTTATGTGTAATTTTCTTTCGTGTCATTCCTTCCAGGATGTAACTTTTGTCAAGAGTTCCGATGCCACTAGGCTCGCCATCGGACCTATCATTGGACCGTGCACTTTAGCCGCTTTGGAATAGTCCCTTGAACTAAATTCGATTACCAGGCTGTACACGTTGCAAGTATCTCCACACAGGCCCCGTTATGTAATTGTTTAGGAGAGTGAGGCTGCTAAGGAAGGGCAGGGGGCGTAAACTTGGGAGAGCCGGACATGCCGCACACAAAGACTTCGCGAGCCGCTGTATAGAACATTTGTTGCTAAGAAGCCGCGAAT
The DNA here is from genome assembly GCF_023375885.2 of Dermacentor andersoni. Classification (NCBI taxonomy): domain Eukaryota; kingdom Metazoa; phylum Arthropoda; class Arachnida; order Ixodida; family Ixodidae; genus Dermacentor; species Dermacentor andersoni. The sequence goes on from NC_092815.1 coordinate 94,458,358, forward strand.
GTTAGAGTATTTTATCACGGCGTTACACTTGCTGTACTTACAACCACCCTTTATTTCCTGCTGCTCTTCAAGATTGTTCCTCCATGCTGAACCGCCATACCCACACTTGGAATCATCCTTTGCTCGCCGCGGAAACGCAACATTCGCACTTCAGCCATTTTTCACCGATGCACATTGGCGCCGTTGCCCTCCTCTCGAAAACGTTACCGCTCTGCTGTTTGGATTCAACCTTATGCACGTAGCGATAATGGTATAAGGCTACGCTAAAATACCTTATGAACCACATGAATGCTATTCATTTATATGGGCTTCGGAGCGTCAAGCGCGTTCATGGTATCTGCCTGGACGCCCTCGCTGATGCCTCTCACTGAGTGGCTCCTAAACTTCTGACAGAGACTGTGCTTGAAATGTAGGTCAACTTGCGCTAAGATAGCATACATCATCTCAGATGTGCGTGTACGTGCGCATGAGATATACGGCTTCGATGCATTTGGTCTCAGTGAGCTTTTGCCAGCTTTGTGCGTGCAAAGCTACAGGATTTTCCTGCGACGTTTTTATTGCAGCATTTATCATTCTACAACGAAGAAAAGAGTTGCCATCGTTCTTCGGAGACATGCCCTCATAACCTAGGTTTCTTTCCGCACGGGTTACCACAGGGCACATTAGGGGTATTCATCAAAATATTTGTCCTTGTTACGCTCATCTGCATTGCTATTTTTGTTGCCAGTGCAATCTGGTTTGCGACCCTGCACTGCAAAAATAAGGAGGGGTAGGGGGATGTAAGAATGAAAAGATGGAGAAAGAGGCTAGGAAAGTTACGCCATTGTGCGGTCATATTGGCTCGCATAAGTATGTCGGTTTTGATGAAAGGAACGATGCTTTTTGGCGCCTACCGTGCAGATGTCTGTCAAGGCCAGGGGCCTGGAACTCTTCATTAATAAAATGGACGGCTGCGGAGCTCATTGTACGCAGATGAGAGTGACCGTCTCTGTTCACAATACCGGAGCCACTCACATGTGAAATGTTCTGTGGCTTTACTGGAACACCATAATTCACAAGCAGGGCTGCCAGCCACTGGCATTCTAAACGCATGGAACATTGTTCACTCCACACCACCGTGCTCCACACCAAGCCTCAAACGGCGCAGAAAATTTGAGCCCCGCTGTAATCCTGGAGGAAGGCGGCGATGCGCGCAATGACCACGCAATGTAAACGTAAATTCGCGAAGTCATTAGGTTGCATTGTGTTAAGGTACAGTACATATGGGCCAACTTGCTTGGCCCACTTGAGTCGTCGTTTCTAACGAAATGGGATAAACCGAGCACCACCGTGAGCAGAAAGGGTAATTGTCACCGTGTGGTCTTTACCGTCAATCCAGAATGGTATTGTATACACTAAAAAAAGTAAATGACGTATTGCACAGTGACAGAAAGGTCTCTTTTTTTTAACAAGTTGTTCATCTGATCTACGACCTAAAGAAGGAGGAGGAGGAGGAGAAGGAGGAACTAAAGAGAGAAGGCAGGGATGTTAACCAGAAATACGTCTGGTTGGCTACCCTACTCTGGGAGACGCGAAAGAGAGAATAGAAAGACAAGATAGAGAGAGGAAGGAGAGGCGGTGAGTTCGTGCACGCACGCGGAGGGCCTGACCAAGTCAAAGGCGTTCACATAGACCAGTCGCCCTCAAGAAAGACAAAAGTGCCTTTTAGCTTTGTGGGCCGACGAGCGATGGGGACGATCTTCAAGCAGCACCTGCACAGACAGCAGCCGATCGTCCAGTCGTCGCAATGCGGTAGATAATGTTTGTCTTTCCGACTGAAATCGATGACAATTGCACAATAAATGTTCGATGTTTTCTTCCACGCCGCAGACGTCGCATGCAGCACTGTCGGTCATTCCAATCAAAGTAGTGTACGCCTTGTGAAAGCCACTCCCAACCACAGCCGGTATAGAAGCGATGCCTCACGCTAGTGAAGCCCGGGTGGATGTCGAAGTTGGAGCGATGTGTTTAGTTCGTACAACCCCTATATTTGGGGTGTTACATTCTGTTCAAGAGAGCTTGCGTGCCAGGTGACGAAGCTGCCTTGCAGCGTTTGTCCTGGAACGAGGAATGGAAACGAGGTGTTGTTCTTGATGTGACTCTCGGGCAACTTTGTCTGCTTGATCATTCCCACTGACCCCGCAATGGCCAGGTAGCCACTAGAAAATAATTTCGTGACCTTTCTGTTTGGCGTCGTGATGAAGTTTGACGATTTAGTATGTTAGCTGTTCGTGAGCTCCGCGTCTGAGAATTGACTGCATGCTGTGTAAAGCCGGTCTCGAGTCGGGAAGCACGGCCCATGTACCAGGACTCTCTGTGTCAATAAATTGAAGCGCACTGCGCAGAGCCGTGAATTCTGCAGCCGTGGACGTCGTGACATGTGACGTCTTGAATCGTAGTGATAGTCCTCTTGTTGGTATAAACACAGCACCCCCCACCCCCCGGAACTGGTCGATGTGGTCGGTCCGTCAGTATAGATGTGTACATGGCTACTGTATTTCTCGTACAACAGGAGTAAGCTCAATTATTTTAGTGCAAGCGATGGTAGATCTGAATTTTCTGAAGTCCTGAAATTCGGAGATGTACTTTAGGACGGCACAAACACCATGGAGGAGACCCAGACCTTGTCGCAGGGTGTGTACCCCGATGTAAGGGAGGTACGATATGAACTGACAGTTGTGCTAAATGGCGTGCGGGGTCTTTCGACGGTGAGTGCGGCGAGGTATAGTGGCAAGGGGTCCGGCCAATATGCCTGACATGTGCACGCATTGTCTCGACGGCTATGTGCAACGTGATCGACGCACTGCGTGGTAATCCAAGGCATGTTCTCAGAGCTTGGGCTTGAATGCTCTGAACGGTACGCAAATTGGTTTTGAATGTGTTGAATATAACAGGTAGGCTGTACCTGTAGAGCTGTAACATGCATGGATTGTGTGGACACCCCCCAGTTCTTTCCTGCAGAGAACGTGAACAGATGACATAGCAATCAGTCGCTTTTTCACGTAGTTCACGTGAGGAGTCCAGGACAAGTCTCTGTCAATCACAACACCCAAGAACCTTTGACTTCTCCTGGACAATGTCCCTTGTCCCTTGATTGATATGGCGTATGCAGACATTGGCTTCCGGTTAAAAGCCACCACTGCGCACTTTTCTCACGTCACCTCCAGACCTTGTTTACGAAGGTAGCATGATGTCGATGAGGCCGTCTTCTGAAGCCGAGCACGAAGATGAAGTGTCACCCCCGACGTCCAGATACAGATGTCGTCGACGTAGAGTCGAAGGGTGCTTGACAGGTCCTCGAGTAGTCCAATAAGGGCTAGATAAGAAGCGTTGGGCTTAGTACTCCACCCTGAGGGTCTCCACGGCTACGGTAATACTAAAATGTCGGGCCAGCCCCAATGAGCACGTAGAATGATCGCATCTGTAGGTAGCTACAAATCTAGAGATTTATCTTGCCACCAAATCCATATATAGCTTCTAACCCTTTAAGGATGGCTTCATGGGTAACGTTATTGTAAGCACCTTTAACGTCTATAAACAAGGCAGCAGACAAGCGTTTACAGGCCTTCTAGAATTCGTCGTACGTTAATAAGTCGACAACGTTGTCTATAGGTGAACGGCAGCGCCTGAATCCTGTCAGCGTGTCTGGATAAATTTAATAGTGCTCTAGGTAACACTCGAGACGCTTTAGAACAATCCGTTTCATTACTTTTCCTACACAAATAGCAAGCGCGATCGCATGGTATAACGCAATGTCCAAAGGCGAATTGCCAGCTTTGAGAAGCGGAATCAGGCGACTTGTCTTCCATTCCTGGGGAACCGTGCCAGTCTGCCACGAGTCGTTGTACAGGAGCAGGAGTTCCTTTCAAGCCCATTCACCAAGGTTGCACAGAGCTCGGTATGCAATACCATGTGGTCCTGGCGTTGAGGAACGCCTGCATAAAGCAAGCGCAGCCTCTAGTTCGTCCAGAGAAAAAGGGCACTCCATACGGGGATCACGTAAGAATGGTTAGTGGTCGGGGGCCTGCGTTACAGTGGAACTTGCTTCACCGGCAATGCTCCTACGACGTAAAAAAGCTAGAAGGCATTATAGGGCTACCTCCGAGTAACTAATTGACTATGCTCCAGGATACTTTAGGCAAGGAAAAAAATATTTAGTGCGGAAAATGTAGGAAGGAAGGAAGAAGGCGACATGCCCCCAAAATATGTTTCACGAACGAACCCAAGCAGTTACCCTTATGCTTTATGAATTTGGAAATTACCGAGCGGTGAATGCGTAGAATTTACGCAGTAAATCAAGCGCCGGCGGCTATCACTATCAGCGTGAGATAGATTGAGCTTCATCACGACCAATTTCTGGGCTCCTGCGTCACACACACACACACACACACACACACACACACACACACACACACACACACACACACACACACACACACACACACACACACACACACACACACACACACACACACACACACACACACACACACACACACACACACACACACACACACACACACACACACACACACACACACACACACACACACACACACACACACACACACACACACACACACACACACACACACACACACACACACACACACACACACACACACACACACACACACACACACACACACACACACACACACACACACACACACACACACACACACACACACACACACACACACACACACACACACACACACACACACACACACACACACACACACACACACACACACACACACACACACACACACACACACACACACACACACACACACACACACACACACACACACACACACACACACACACACACACACACACACACACACACACACACACACACACACACACACACACACACACACACACACACACACACACACACACACACACACACACACACACACACACACACACACACACACACACACACACACACACACACACACACACACACACACACACACACACACACACACACACACACACACACACACACACACACACACACACACACACACACACACACACACACACACACACACACACACACACACACACACACACACACACACACACACACACACACACACACACACACACACACACACACACACACACACACACACACACACACACACACACACACACACACACACACACACACACACACACACACACACACACACACACACACACACACACACACGCACGCACGCACGCACGCACGCACGCACGCACGCACGCACGCACGCACGCACGCACGCACAATAGTGTCACTGACGCTTTCCATCTTTAGCCTGCACCATGAACGGGCATGTCGTTAGCGCAAGAAAACGGATAAATTAAATTCTACCATTAAGTGTTTGTCACACTGTAGTTAAACGTCTAAGCGGCTTGATGTAACCGGCGTTCGACAAACAGCCTTCTTAAATGGACACTAAACAAATACTAAACAGGCATGGTAATCTTAAAAAGTCGCAATAAAAAACACAGCTAGCGACGCCGCCGTGAAGTTCCCGCACCAGCTCGTCGTGGCATCATGAATTTTGACGGCGTTTGCTCGGGCCTAGTTATTTTTTAACGGTACAGAGGAACTAAATGATAATATAAAGGAGCCCAAGACTAAAATTAACAAGTTTCGGGAACTCTGACTGAGCCAGAAGAACCTAAATGGAAGAAAGTGCTTTGGAATACGTGCTGTCACACTGACTTTCCGGCGCTGAAGTTCAGGCGAGAAATCCAAGAAACGAAAGTTTGGCATATTTGAATTGGGAAGGAACAGCGCCAACTAAGACGATCACGAGAGGGAGAACGACACAGGACAAGCGCCATCCTGTGTCGTTGAATGGCGCTTGTCCTGTGTCGTTCTCCCTCTCGTGATCGTGTTAGTTGGCGCTGTTCCTTCCTAATTCAAGTATGCACCATCTAGCTCAAATGAATGTTGTCCTGAAAAAGTTTGGGACTCGTTTTTTTTCTTCTAGTAATGAACCTATCACAACGACATTAAGGAAAAATACACGTTTCAAAAAAACTTTATCCGTGTGATCTGCTTCAGTGTTTCTCTTTATGGCGTCCCTATAACGGCGTGGGACTCGCACAGGTGCATGGCTGACGTGACGTTCAACGAGGTCGAGTTGTTCGAGACCGCGGCCGCGTCGTCGGTCGGCGTCGTGTGGGGCGAATGCAGCGAGGAGTTCTCCGCGAGCCGCGACCAGCCCTTCAGCCTGGTGGAAGCGGACGCCTACCTGGCACTGCCCAAGATGAACGCGCGCACGGGCGGGTCCCTAGCCATGGAGGTGCGCACGCAGGCGCCGTTCGCGCTGGTCGCCTACTGCGCCGGGCCGCCTTCCAAGGACGACTTCGTGGCCCTCGAAGTGATCGACGGACATCCCATGGCGTCGCTCAACCAAGGAAACGGGGTCAGTTCGAGATGTGCGAAGAATTTCTTGTACATGTTGTGTTCCCACTACATTTAGGTATAACGACTCGACTAGAATACCTTGTTTTAATAGTGTGCGCAGTAAACAATAATCACGGTCCGTGTCTTTAGATACGTTGACGATTTTTTATCTTTTTATGGCTTTCACCAGGGGACATAGTAGATAGTATAGCACAGGGTATTTTATCTGGTTTTAAGGAACGCACTCGCGGTTTAAATTTCGCCTACGAACTGCTAGATCACAAAGAAATTAGATTCCTCGACTTACAACTAACCTTTCATGACAATGACTATGTCTGCTGGATGTTTTCACCCCGGACTAAAAAAGCGCTCATGCCGTATGATTCCAATCAGTCTAAGCTAGTAAAGAGGGGTGTAGCGGTTGGATGCCTTCTGGATGCGGTGCAGAAGAGCTGCTGCCACCGCAAGGCGTATAGCCTGAAACAGCAGGTTGAGAGGTTGCTTGCAGCAGGTTTCCCTCTCTCATTCATTAAGGCTGTTGCTGAAGCCAGTTTGCGCAAAGTAAAGGGTCTAGCAAGCTAGAAGTCACCGACATCAGAGCGAAAAAGGCGACTCGAAGTAATACCATACATTCATAAAATCTCCCACAGCATCAAGAAGGTGGCGGGAAGGCAAGGTGTAAGCGTTGTATTTTCTGCACCTTGCAAGTTGGCTAGCTTGTGCGGGAGGATTGAAAACGAGGGGAACAAGAGAGGGGCCTGTAAAGTTAAACATGTGACACCCTTCATCAAGTGCAACACTGGGATTGTTTACCGCATTTCGTTGGCTTGTGGTAAAGTCTATATAGGCCAGACAGGTAGGTGTGTTAACAAGCGCTTGCAAGAACATAACCTATCCTTAAACGGGGACCAGGCAAGCAATTTGGCGGTTCATTACTGCGGCTGCAGTAAGTGCAAAAAAAGGTGCGCCATTGTTCGGTGGTGTGACCATCTTAGGGAAGGGCAAGACCAGATACGAACGCGAAATCTTAGAAGCTTTTCACATTGTAAATGAGAAAGAAAATTGTGTCAGTGATACGTCTTTGTGTTTAACAAACACAAAGTGTAAACAAGGAACGTACTTACCTATCGAGTAGGTAAAATATGAATAATAAAAAACTGACATTCATGCACAGGTCTTGGGAGGAGTAGAAGTTGCGCATGCGTCAGCTGTTTTTCACATGGTAATGTATCTTCAAGGTGTTATCTGTGCACATGTCTTGGGAGGAGTCGAAGATGCGCATGCGTTGGAAGTTATGTGCGGAAATGTAAATTACAATAAAGTACAGTTGAAAGTCCAGCGGCCGTCCGTGTCTAACACCTTTTCCTTGTGTGCGCGTCCTTTGTATTCGCTGGTACCCCCCTTTTTCAAGTGTTGAGGTATCTGTACAGGAAACACATTGATTCACAGTGGAGGAAAAGAACTAGGAAGCTTACCAGCAAGTATGCGGTCTGTAGGGTAGGCAACACAGCAACAAAGAACGTCAAGCGGAAACTCAGAGACGCTGAAATAATCTCATGAGTGGCGGCAATGGAAAAGAAACCTGCCATGAGGAACTACTTAAGAGGAAGAAGCGACATCAGGAAAGAAACAATTTATGATAACTCAAAGGAAAGCTCATTACATTTCGAAGCGAGATCGGGATGCCTTAGAACACGCACCCGTAAAGCGAGATATAAGAAGGAAGAAGAAGCATGGTGCTTGCTGCAGTAAAGCGAGGGAAACGATGGAGCATGCTTTATTAGAATGTGAAGACGTCTGCCCAGCGGTCGATTTAGGCACCACTGGGCTCCTTGAAGCCCTTTGGTTCAGCGAGAGCAGGGGAAAAGTAAACATGTTATTAGGATTTGTCGGACGATCCTACCGCTGTCAACCAGATGTAGGAGTCGTCGGACTATCTCGCCGCTGCCACCATTTGAAGGAGATGAAGGTCGTAGACAGGAACTCGGTGAACAGGATTTATTTACATATTAACAGTTTAAGCAAGATACATTGGCAGTCTAGCGCGACTCCCATATGGAGCCCGCAAGACTAACATACAGCAAACAGCTTACGAGCACGCAGCTCACTAGTGCATTTCTAGCCTGACAAAGAGCACTCAGCTCCCGACAACGAGCACGACACGAGCACGACACGAGCACCCTCTAGCAGCCGGCGAACGCTGCTTATAAGCTCTCCGCTTGACGTCATAGTTCGACGTCATCGTTCGGCGTGGACGGAGCACGAATGGTCGGGAATGTTCGTCCAATCATTGTAAACTTGCCGCCGCCCTGCAGTATGGCTCACACACACTAATGCACACAAGTTCGAGCCCATACACACAAATGCTCCGGAGTCGACGACCGAGGGCTTCGTAGAACTGTGCTCCGTCTCGGGTGGCGCGGCGGAGTACCACATTCCTGAGCTGACCGCGCGCCACGTGGCTGCCGGTAATCCGCAGTTCTCGGAAGGGCTCCCTGTCTGGTGGGCTTGGAACACGTGCAGCGGGCTGAAAGCTGGCACGTTGCCACCCCGTACGGCCATTCCTAACAGCTCCTCCATGGCCCGGAAAATCTCGCCTGGCCAGTGCTGGCAACCGCTAGGCAGGAAGAGAATGGCTGGCGAGCAAGATGACGGCTTTGCTCTCTGCAACCCCTGCGTACTCGGAATGCCTTCAACCATCTTACAACAACAGGCACAGAAGAGTCGACCCGGCAAAACAATACCGCTCAGCGTTCAAACGCCCGGAATTAGCTGCTAACCCACCAGGCCTCCTATCACAATTTCCATGCAAGTCACTCAACTGGGAATCCCAAATTTTGCCCCAAAATTTCGTGCCGCCAAAGCGAGCGTTCACGTTCCTCCTGAGTTCGACCAAACCCGACCGTCGCGCTGCACAAGAGTAAAGGTTTACGCAGAATTAAACCGAAGCCTTTCAAACACCAATACTCAAACATAACTTCAGCAGCCTAACTTCGCGAACAGCCTGTTCCTACCCTATCACAGTGGCGTACTTATCTCACGTACTGTTGCCACTGAACAGTCTGGCCAACTCCACAGGTACGCAATCACAATCGCGCTAGCTTTGTGGTCCCCATTCCGAACACGTGCTTGCATCATACAAAGTTTTCATCACGCTGACTCACATTTGTTCCTTTAATCCACACAGGACACGTTCCTTAAACAAACAACCAAACTTGCGTAACTTACGCAACACAGAGGAACCTATGAACAAATGTGTCTTCTAATAACTAGCTCTACGCACGCGTACTAGAGAAGTCAGAATACGGCTGCCTTAACCAAACTTGCGTAACTTACGCAACACAGAGGAACCTATGAACAAATGTGTCTTCTAATAACTAGCTCTACGCACGCGTACTAGAGAAGTCAGAATACGGCTGCCTTCGACACACACGAGCAACCCGGTCATCAACGTTCTGCTGCCTTCCGTCCGCACAGGACACGCGTTAATGGACCTAAGAGCTCTTCTCAGTGCAAATCACGCACTTACTGAAAATCTACGCGCTTAACCTTAGAAAATTCAAAAACACTTAAAAAGAAAGAAGGTTAAATAACACACACGCGCGTTACGATAGGCCTCTCAACGATAACCTTGACCTTCATGTTACTCACGCATACACAAAAAAAGAAAGCCTATATACTTATTAATGAACACCTCGCGAGACTACAGGTTTACTTTAAACGCGTCTTTCAAATCTCGAGCTTCTCAAAGAAAACATAAACAGAGCTCATACCTTACATATTGAAAGAAATCCTAGTCTCAAATCGCGAAAATCTGCAAATGTTCAAAAATAAAACAAAACAACACTACTACGGAAGCTCTTGGCCTCCCGTTCCCGATTACTTCCGACGGACTCAGGGCCGATTTACGCTCGAGCCGCCCATCGCCGCAAGCCGCACCGCACGCGTGCGGTCGCGCGAAAGATTGCACGTATCAAACACTTGAGCACAAATTTCGGTTTACAATGTGTAAGGTATACACTGTGCACACAGTGTAAATGGTAATTTGTGCACAAGTGCTGGATACGTGCAATTTTTCGCGCGACCGCAAGCGTGCGGTGCGGCTTGCGGCGATGGGCGGCTCGAGCGTAAATCGGCCCTATACT